>NC_045545.1:45162714-45490214 GCF_009769535.1 Thamnophis elegans
ATGAACAGTTGCAATCCAGGGCACTAACAACACCTGAAAAGATCCAGATAGAGAGAATGGCCTTAGAGTAATCAGTGTAAGATGCAAGAAGAACCAAAGGGTTGCATTAGGCTCAGATTAGACACGACCTTTAAGCGACCATGCCAACACCCGATTTCAGCCTTTTTTCAAATCATGGTGATAAACAACGGAAGAAACTGCAGGTTAAAACTGAAATAAAGCAAGGCGACCAGCAGCAGAATTCAGAAAGAACTTTGAGGATGAAAGATTAATGAATGAATTGATGGATGGAGAGTGTAAGATTAGATTGGGGTAGCAACACCAAGAAAGAGCTCATGCAACTAAAATTTATGGAGAAATCATATACCATTGAGACCAAGCACTGGATCAGGATTCAATTGTCCAGAAAATCAAAGCAAAGAGAATAATAATTTCTCCATAGGAATGGCAATGGGGATATTCATGGCAATAAGAAGTGAATCTATAGTCTACGTCACTATAGATGCTGCATGCACAGACATAAAACAGAAACTGCCACAAGAACACAGATGAACTCAAGACAGATTTTCAGGTCAGACAGTTACTGCATTCTCCTTGGCAACCATCCAGAAGGACTGAGGGCTTCATTATCTCATTGGATTGCAGAGTAATAAAACTAAAAATGAGGTTTATTTGGAAGTAGATTTAAAAAGTGGAGAAAAGCCCAGCTATAAAGATTCCATTCAATTATGCCTGAACAATGCTAGGACCATTAGGAATTGAAGCATTATATATGGACCTTCCAAGCTGAATTAAAAAAAAACAACAGAAGGATGGGTATGTACAAACAGACGTAGAGAAACACCAGTTAGATAAGAATGCAATGTCTTCTCAACTTATTCCCATCTTTGCAGCTTAGCCTTTCCATCTATTTGAGGTCCATCTCAGGAATATATCTGAAATTCTCTGCCATGATATTAAAAGATCCCATTTCTGGTGGTCATTTTAGGATTCTTGCATCTTTAAGCAGAAATACTGCAGTTTTGAAATTGAAGTTGATTGTGAAGATACTTAGAACAAATGTAATATCTATTACAAATGGTTCTATGGTAGGCTTTTAGGCAGTCTTTATACATACTGCTTGAAGTGTCTCTCAACACTAACGTACGCCAAATATGTGTCAGAGGGCAAAGAAAATACAGAAATATTAAAGTTGCTTAACACAGAACAATGGATAATGGGAAAGGGAAGAACTTCATCTGACATTGTGTTAAAATCTACACCATCCTAGCAATACCACTTATACTTATACACATGTTTTACAGTTCTCTCTAAACAGTTTATAGAGTCAGCATATTGCCCCCAATAATCTGGGTCCTCATTTTACTGATCTCAGAAGGATGGAAGGCTAAGCCAACTTTAAGCCAGTGAGGACTGAATTCCTAGCAGTGGGCAGAGTCAGACTGCAATGCTGCACTCTAATCACTGTGCCACCACAACTCTTATTTAGGCACACAAGAGTCAGGAATCTGTAGCTACATCAGACTTAAACAGATTCAGTGTTGCCCTCACTTCAAACTAAAGAGGCCCACTAGATTTCCATTCAAATGAGATGTCTGTTGACTTCTAAGGCTTGCATTCCAGCAGACAATAGACAACACTTGCACATATAAATGCACAGAGAAGCCTGCTCCACAAACATAAATGCACATATATAAAAGCCACAAAATGCTTTACCCAGTTTAACCCTCGCTTCCCAATTCTATGCAGAACAATTGGCAGGAAATGCACCTCTGAAAGTCTTGAACTGTTTACCTGGAGAAACAGCATCCTTTTCCTGGGATTCTGAACACTTCTGGAAGACTCCACTGCAATCATCTGTGAATGTTGCCTTGCTCAGAAACTGCTTGGCTTGGCTAAAGTATTTGTGCACCAGTTGCAAAGTCTGCTCTGCAGTACGGGAGAAGGTCTTGATGCACTTCTTTCAGAAGGGGAAATAAACAAAATTAGCTGCTATTATATCTATCACAGCATATCACCAGCCAATCAAACATAGTTTCTCTACTTCCATAAGCAAGGGCTATTCTCAACTCTATACTGAAGATCCTGCAAGGAATATCCAACATATCAATAGGATTTAAAAGATCAGTGAGATAGAGCAAGTACTTCCTCATCTCAGTCTCTTAGGACAGTGGTCTCAAACCTTGGCAATTTTAAGCCCTTTGGACTTCAACTCCCAGAGTTCCTCAGCAAAGCTGGCTGAGGAACTCTGGGAGTTGAAGTCCACAGGTCTTAAAGTTGCCAAGGTTGGAGACCACTGCCTTAGGAATTATCAGTCCCTAAAGATTAAGTGTAGCCAAATACAATATATTACACATTCAATCCACAAACTCTGTTTCCAGATTGACTCCGTAGATCCCATTGGTTAAAACTGCTAACCCATTTGGGGGATTTTCCTAAAACTTCTTTTTCTCATATTTGGGGACATTTTAATTGATGATGACTTCTGGAGAATTTAGAGGAGTGCATGCCTTTTTGAGTCATTTTGATTGGTCCTAAATGATATTGCCCAGATGATACTTTTTGCACATTTTGTCCATGGGCCAGCATAAGATAAATACCAACCAAAAGCATTTCTTCCCCATTACAGATAGCAAGCACTTGGAGAAAGCAGCAGCTGCCTAAAAAGTATGCATTGCTTCATAGGGCCCAAACTAACCCTCTTTCTGCCCTGTCTTTAGGTACTTTAAAATTATGTGCCTGTATGTGAAGTCTAAAAATGTGATTAAGGTTATATCTGGTGCAATCCCAACTTCTCTAAAAAGAAGGCACATTCAAGGAAAGACACACTAAAGCATTTTTTTTTCAATTCTCTCCTCAGCATCCTCAGCTTTAAAATTTAGATGTCAATTGTCAATCAGCTTCTCATTCTCATTAAATGTATTAGCATTATTTCTGAGGTTTGGATAACTGATCAATAAAATGTACCTTATTCTTATCATCGTGAGGCTTAATGCATTTTGCAAGGTTCACGTATAAACCCTTGATCAGACCGAGTTTCACGTAGTTTGGAGTATTACTCTTGAATGTAATATTATCAATGATACCTTTCAGGGGATGGTAGGCTGCTTTGAGAAAGCATTCAGTATTATCCTAGAAGATAATAAATATAGATGTCAGCAATGAAAATATTCAGGTTTGTTCAGATTAAGTACTATTCTTTCTTGTTGCTACCACCTGTCCTTTCCAAAAAGGGACAAGGGTAAAAATAGACTTGAAGATGATCAATATAATTGCTCTTCTCCAATTATAAAGGATCTAAAGAGGTATGTCAATCAAATGAATAACAGCAGCATCAAAGGCTCATAAATTCCTCTTGGGGTATTTTGTCTACGAGCTCACTATGGAGATGAAAAACTAAATAGCAATAGCAATAGCAATAGCAGTTAGACTTATATACCGCTTCATAGGGCTTTCAGCTCTCTCTAAGCGGTTTACAGAGTCAGCATATATTGCCCCCACAGTCTGAGTCCTCATTTTACCCACCTCGGAAGGATGGAAGGCTGAGTCAGCCTTGAGCCGGTGAGATTTGAACCGCCAAACTGCAGATAGCAGTCAGCTGAAGTGTTTGCAGTACTGCACTCTAACCACTGCGCCACCTCGGCTAATGCTAATGACCTCTCATAACATTTTTGAAAGCTAACTAAGTAGAATGATAACCTTTCCTTAGTAACTGTGGGGAGGAAATAATCACAATTCAAAACCAATTGGAATACTCAAGATTGAACACGATAGAAAATTCTGGTTTGGAATCTCCTAGTAGCTAGAGGAAAAGATATGCAGAAGCCCAAAGCTAAACCAAAGGTCAGCACTACACTCACAATTCCTTGTAGTGAAAAAAAAAATCTTGAAAAATACAATGAAAGCCACTGCTTCAAACTCTGAACACTAGAAGCTCTTATATAAACTCTAATTGGCAATGTAACAAATTGAATACAGGATACTCTCTTGCAACTTACCAGTTCCCTTTCATCCACATATTCAAAAGATCGCAGGCAGGAAGTTACCATCTGGCTATCAAGCTATAATGAAAAAATACAGGGAAAATGTCCATTAATCTTACTCTGTTTTAGCTTTATGAATCCAAAGAATGTTCCAAGAAAGCTGATATCTAGGGCAAACGCAAACACTAGTGACAGCATAACAAGGTTAGAGAACTGAATTCCCTGCATAAAGCTAGAATTTGTTTTAGAAGGTTGCAAGAAAAGCGAAAGAAATGTGTTTGGGATAAATAAATCAGGGAATGGTTCAGAGTTAACCACAGCAATTGATCAGAATTAGGGCTGTCAAAAAGACACATCCACAGCTCCACAAGCAATGGCAACAATCACCAGCAATATCACAGAGCAACTCAGGAAAAGGCAAGCAGGAAATCAACGAGGGAAAAAGCTTGGCTCACTATCCCAAGAATGATAAACAGTTTAAGAGCATCACTTTCGGTTTTGGGTTTAGCATCTTCAACCTGTCCCCACTTGCCCAAAGGATGGGGGAGTTTTTGATTCTGCCAAAATGGCTTCTAAGCCAGCACAGCAACAACTAGGCACCAACCAGTTAACCAAACAAAACTCTGGCAATTGGAACCACAGTTTTTGCTTTCTGGCTACTCTGCTGAAAGACTCTTCAACAACATCACCAGGAAAGAAATCATACAATTTCCACTATTCTGGGAATCACATTATCCATTTCACAGCCGTTCTTTTCCATGAGCATAGTTGACTGTGAATTTACAATTTGCAGTAGTAGTCCTTGATTTATGACGGCAACTGGGACCAACATTTTGGTTGCAAGTCATGACAGTTGCAAGTTGAGGCACCCACATCAGTGGTCTCCAACCTTGGCAACTTTAAGACCTGTGGACTTCAACTCCCAGCTTTGCTGGCTGAGGAACTCTGGGAGTTGAAGTTCACAAGTCTTAAAGTTGCCAAGGTTGGAGACCACTGACCCACATGACTGGATCTAATTTTATGACTATTTTTACAGTGGATATTAAGCTTATCACATGGTCGTAAGTCTGAATTCATTCTCTCAGATGGGCAATATTTTTTTTGCCAGAAACCAGCCAAAAAAATAAACAAATCACAGATTACAGACATGCATACATACATACATACAGGATACTGCAACCAGTTGTAAATGTGAGCCAGTTTCCAAGTGCTCAAATGTAGTCATGGAAGTGTGTGTGTATATGCGCGTGCAACATCTTATGACTGCCATAAGTGCTTTATGGGCTGTAAACCATCTTTTCTGTGGTCTTGGTAACTCCAAATGATCATTAAAAAACCAATTGTATTTTTTACTTTGATTTAACTCCATCATAAGGGCTATTGTTAAGTATAACAAGAAAAATCACACTAGAATGAAAAAACAGCTTTACAAAATCAGGTGTCTCTGCAAGTATAATTCAGTTTTTGAAACAGCTACTGAAATAGATGACGCAATGGGGTTTCTGAATGAACATTGTTAAAACACGACACACATCATTAAAATCGCTTGTTGAGTCAAACTTGCAAATTCCCATTTGATTTAAAGGCATTCAACTACGGAATTCACAGAGTTTTAAATATACATTCTGTTAATCCAACCCTTTTCCTGGATCTAAGTGGCTTGAAAATCCCACTCTTTGTTCCAAAATCTGTATTCTCTTTAGGAGTAGGGAAGGGAGATTTTTATGATAGTAATATGCCATATACTGGATATAAATAGTGCCAAATGGGTACAGAGTTACTTTCATAATATTTGAAATTGGAATCATTAAAGTTTTGGCTCCAAGTAAATATATACTAACTAATCCTAAACTTTAGCCATGACTGCAAAATTAATCAGCAGTATGTTTTATTTGAACAATAAGCTCCATTAAGGTGTGGCAGCGTAATATTTGAGAAATAGTATGAGTTACAAATGACTCATTCTCCTTGGCTTAGAAAAGATACTGAAAAATAAGGGCACTTTTAATAAACAAAGTGAACCATGTATTATTCCTTTCAAAGGGAGATTTAAATAAAAAAATAAAGTTAAAACTATAAATTATTTCTACCAATTCAGATTATATTATCTGTTACCTGTTATTATATTAAGACTTACAGTCAATTCCAATGCCTATTATTTATTTATTGGTTTATTTGTAGGATTTACAGGCTGCTCCAACTCCTGATAATGAGTGATAGACAGGTTCCAATATATAAATGTAATTTTAAAAATACAGTAAAGTAAATCAGTGACTAGAGATGTTCCTATGGAACCTGAAGCCGAGACTGAAAATATTAACAGCAAGGGAGACTTACTTTCCCAACCAAGAGGGCGTTACAGCAACCCAGTCTTCCTTGCTTGATAGAAAAACCTTGCTTTCATCAGATTTCTAACATTGAGAAGGGAATAAGCCAGGGGTGGGTTCCAGCTGCTGCTACTGTCAGTTCGCTCATGGATGCGCTGCACATGCTCAATGAGTACTACCCGCATATGCACAGTACTAAAAAAAGCTTCTGTGCATGCACATAAGCAAAAAAACAAGATGGTGGTGCCTATGGTGCCATCGAGAGAATGGGTTCGGGGGCGTGACAGGCCAAGTTATTACCTACTCGGCTGAAGCGGTCTGACCTGGTAGGAACCCACCTCTGGAAGAGGCCAATCACATCTCAGACAATATATTATTCTAGAGGAGAAGGGCAGCAACTGAAAAAGTACTTCTGTTGATCCCAAAAGATGAGAGTCTCTAGTCTAGTTGAAGAGGCACATCAGAATTCTACCCTGCTGGGTCTTCTTGAAATAGGGAGATATTACAAGGCAGGGTTTCTTAAATCTGTTGCCATCACACCTCCCTTTAGTGTACACACATTCTCTAAAAATCCAAACACCAAAATGAACACATATGAACAATGAAAACAATACAATTAAAGGTAGATTTATTTTAATGATGAAACAAAAAGGTTCTTCACACTTCTCTTGGACTCTTGCTTCTAGGGGGTATACTTCACAGTTTGAGAAACCTTATTATGGGAAAAAAGTGCATCCAAAGATATCCCCAGGCCAGGAAGCATAATTAGGGTAATGCCTTGAACTACACTCAGAAGCCAAATGGAACTGACTTCTTGGAATAAAAGTGTCACAATGAGCTCCTTCAAAAGAATCCACCACTACCCAAACCACCTCACTCTTCACAGATGCAATTTCCAAATGCACCTCAAGGGCAGTGCTACATATTACAATATTCCAAAGGAAAGGTGACTGAGGCATAAATGGCAGCGAGTAATGTCTGCAGTTCCAGGAAGAGTTACAATTGACACTCTAGATATAGCTCAGCAAAAGGCTTTTAGCCACCTGCTCTTCAAGCAGAAACTATGAATCTAAGAGGGCCCCCAAACTAAATTTGCACAGAGAAGTGTAACCCTGCTTGAAGTTAATCATGGAGTCATACTGGAAGCGGCCTCTCTTTGATCCCACAGCTACTCCCTCTTATTGGGATTGATCTCAATCAGTTCTACTCCCATTCATACCTGGATAAACTCTAGATTAGTGGACAAACTTCACTGACATGAGTTATTTTCCAGTAGCCAAGCTATAGAGTTGGGCATTGTTAGCATACTGGTGAAACCTGACTCCAGGCAGCCAGATGACATCATCTAGCAGATTCAGGAAGATCTTGAAGAGGACTGGGAGTGTAGCAAGCTCTGGGGAATTTCCCCACTTAAGAGATATATGATTTAATTTCTCACAAGCATATTATTGACTGAATCCATCTATTTGGAAAGATGAACAGCTGTGCCCTTTACTCTTAACTACTGGAAATGGATCAGAAGACTGTTCAATGATATCCAAAGCTATTGAGAAATCAAGCAGGACAAGGATTACATTATCCCTATCTCAGTCCTATGAGATATCATGGACACAATCAATGCTGTGCCGGGCTGAATTTAGGCCTGAAACCAGACTGGCCAGATCCTCTATTTTTTCCAGGGCTCAATGCAATTCCAGCCCAACCATAATCTTGCCCCAAAAGGGAAATTTTGACATAGGCTGACAATTGCTCAGAATGTATGAGTTGAGAAAAGTTTCTTGAGAAAGGGGCACGCCACTGCCCCTTCAAGCATATGGTAACACTTTCTTTCTGAAGGATGCATTTCCCACCACCAGTTTTCTGTCAGCTCCCTGAAAACTTTCACAACAAGGAGGGGCAGGGATCCAGACTACAAGCAAAAGACTCTATTTCCTCAGGAATGACAGAAACACAATTATCTCAAATAGTATTGCAATGTGGAACCTCTTTCATCTTCACTAGGCTTGCCCAATGAACCTATACATTGGACCTATGCATTATTAAAAGATTAGATACGATATTAGCAGACCCCAATGTCTTTAAAATCCTCAAAGGAGCCAAATAATGAATCACAAATACATCATTCTCCTTGAATATTCTTTGGCAACCAATACATGTAAGAGATAGCAGGTGTTTCAGCACTGTTTAATATAAATATTACAACCAAGTTGTTTTCAGACAGGCAGGAATTTGCTTCCCTAAGGAGAGAACTGAACTCTGGAACAGGAACACTAGCAACTCAACATTCCTTTTTTAGGGAGGTTTATCCCAAAGTCAAAACAATAAAACAATTTATCCTTAGAAAATGTTGTTAATAGGGACTGTTTATAATAAATATGGATAATCAAAACATTGAAGTATTATTTATCTTATGTTGGTGCTTTCTTGTTAGTTTTTGCAGAATCTAGTAGTATACGGCACAAAGATATTAAGACAATAGAGCCATTAACGTTACAGAGAGCAGACTGGATGAAAAACTAGCTTGCTTTAGGAAAGTACTATCTTCCATAACTTGCATGGTTCAAATGTAGTAACAAAACTCCCACAATTATCCAACTAACATGGCCATAAGTGCCTGGATTTGTGGGGTGACTAGGAAAGTCAGTTAGATTTTCAGTATTGGTCAAGTAATGGTGGAGAATAGAGAGGATTCAGGATGGCAAAAAGACTTTAATAAAGTCACCTGACCAACTCAAACATTTGTCATCCTCAGAGGATGTTCACCCCAGAAATGCATCAAAAATGGGCACAATAGAAAAAATTACAAGAGAAAGTGTCCCTAGAACAATGCTATTTAAAGCCTCATCTCCTGGCTGTAGACAGTTTTGTCTTCATATTTTTGTTAGCTAAATAATAATTCTTGTGAATCTTTCCTATCTGAATCAGAATTCTGTAAAGCTCCTGGGAATTTTGTAGGCAAGAAAAGTATCGAGATTTCTAAAACGTTAGTTATGAAAACAATTCTTGCAGCAGAGATTTCCTAATAGTTTATTAATGGTTTAGGCAAAAATCAAGATTCCAGGAGACTTTGCTTTTAACATTTTGCAGCTCTAGATTTCCCTGACAATTAACTTGTCAGTTATGTTAGCTTTGGAAAATCCAGCCTGCATCAATTAATCATATAATCTCTGGGCTATTCCTCCAACTAAAAAAATAAATAAAATATTTAGATGGGGGAAAAACCCAGAGTAACGATCAGGTGAAGAAATAGCAGCAAAATATTCAAGGAGGTTTTGCCCTAATCTCAGGGCATTCCAATGCTCAACTTGTCTAGTGGTTGCATTGTATATGTCCTGGATTTTTAATGCTGTAAGCCACCTGAAGTCATCATATGTGGCTTGGGAAGCCATATACATTTGTTTCATAAAATAAATGACTATGGCATGAAAATGAAAAGATGGCAAGTTGGATTAAACTTCAGTACACAGCCAATTGATCAGACCATTCCAAAATGGCTTTAGACAGGAGGATGTTTGGTCTCAGGGATGTAGGAACTTCATACAGCTCTTATTACAACAGTAAATATTTGGCAATTTCATTTTCTTGCAGCATAGAAGAGGTAATCGGTAATATTGCTAAAATGACATAACAACCCCCCCCCAAAACCTAAATGAAAGTAAAATAAGCTTCCCAATAACTTGACTTTAGTGTCCCATGTAGGCACCAGTGCCCAGCTGATCTTGGGTTGGTTATTAGGATGAGTGATCACCAAAATACTGGGGGCCATGCACATCTTGGAAACTTTACCTTTCTTTTTCATAGTTTTTCACCCCTTCTAAATTTTGCCAACCGATATCTTAAACAAATCAAAGGTTATGCATATAATATAACCAATTCTTTGGGCAGAATTCTAAGTAACTTTTATTTATACACAACTTTTTTTCCCCCTCCTGGTTTGCATATTCATTCTTCCAGTACTTTTGGTGCAGAAATCAAAGAAATTACACTACCAATTAGGAACACTCAAGCCACACACTGTAGGAATCTCTAGTAAGCTGCTCTTAGTCAGAATCTACACTGGCACTAGGGAAATAATGCAAAACTATTTTACAGGTTTGTTGTGTTGAGAATGGCCAAGCATTTGTAAACATGAGAAAGATGCCAAGATAATTTCAGCGTCAACACTGCTCTCTTGTTGCCCGGTACCACTTACTGTAAAAAAGAATAACTTTTTCCTGAATCGAATACTAGAGGGACTGGAAACAACATAAAACATTGGAAATTAGATACTACTATAACTTTATTTAATACAGACCCAGCCTGACTGTTAAGCTGGTAATCTACTACCAAGATACCATCAGCACAGATACCCAGTCCATATAATGTTACTTCTTAACATCATTATTCTTTTAATACTGTGTTCTTATGATATAATTTATAAACTCACCAGATCAGTCAAGTTCTTAAGGTGGGATGCCATGATGAGCCGGTGGCAACCAGAATGATTCTGTTCAGTTACGTGGATACCGCAGGTTGCGAGAAGAAACAAGGCTAGTTGCATAGAGGCAAACATGTTTTCCTGGGCTGTGGATGAAGAAGAAGTCTCATATTAGAAGTCTCATAATAGAAGTCTCATATTGCGTTTTCTGCTCCTATAGATAGGATCAAACTGGTCAGTCCTAGAGATCAACCCTGACTGCTCTTTAGAAAGCCAGATCCTGAAGATAAAACTCAAAATACTTTGGCCACTAAATGAGAAGGAAAGAATCACTGGAGAAGAGTCTAATGCTGGGAAAGATTGAGGGCAAAAGAAGAACGGGATGACAGAGAATGAGGTGGCTGGATGGAGTCACTGAAGCAGTTGGCGTGAGCTTAAATGGACTCCAGAGGATGGTAGAGGACAGGAAGGCCTGGAGGAACAGTTGTCCATGGGGTTGCGATGGGTCGAACACGACTTCGCAACTAAAAACAATAATAAATAGGACTGTCCTTAACAAGCCTTTACATTTCATTGTTTTTCCTTTCTAATGTAAATCAACATTATATTTCAAACGTATGTCCTAAACTCATCGATGTCTGGCTAATGTGGTGCTATGTCTTCCCTCAGCCTCTTTTTAAAAAAGTAGCCATAAAATTTCGTCAGCTTATCTAGAGGATTCCTCACTTGTTTCTCTCCTCCCATGGTCTGCCACACATCTTTCTTCCAAACCACACATGCTGGGAAATCATTCTCTCTTCTCCCACTGCCCTTTGCTACAACATCTTACTAGCAAAGACTGTGATACTGTCTCAGAATTACCATCCATTATTGCATAGAAGTTTGGTTTAAAAAAAATGCGTAGTTTTTTTTTAAAGTCAGTGCTAAAATATTGCAGTAATATTTCCTTCTACTATTTGTACTTTCCCACCGGGCCTTTGCTTCAGACCAATTTGTGCTTGGAACGGACCATATCAAATTACCACATATTGGGCATGGCTCCAACAATAACTCTTTTCCATCCTGCTGGCATCCATGACTGCAGAAATCTCTGGACTATATATATTCTGAAGCTTGCCACATTTATTTAGCAAAGCATAGCAGCACTGCTGCTAAGGCCCGAATTTCCCAAGAGTGCTTTAAAGTGCACTTGATAGAACAATCCAGGAACTTTTTCAGGAAGTTTTGAAGCCTTAACTCTGGTTTACAAGCATTCTTTTCTCCCTCCACCTCCATTCTTATGTTCTTATTAGGAAAAGAAGAGGTCAGACAAGTAGCCAAGCTGGGAATTTCCCCCATTGTTACAGCTCAGATGGATTGCACATTCCCTGCTGTTCTGTGACAAAGCTGGTTTTTCCCTTCCTTGTGCAGATGAAATACTTGCTCCAACATAATGAAGTATTGCAGCTCTCAGCTCAAATTCCCCAAGTTCAGTTTTTAGATGCCTATTGCAGCTTCCATGCCACATTTATTTATTTAGAAAATATACTGTATGTAGGCAGTGCTGAAAGCATATACATAAACCAGGAGATTGCAGTTCTAGGCCTGCTTTAGGCATGAAAGCTGGATGGGCAGCTTTCAGCTAGTTATTCTCTCTACGCAGCTCAACCCACCTCAAAGGTTGTTGTGGGGAAATTAAGAGACAGGAATATTATGTATCTTTGTTGCCTTGAGTTACATATTAAAAGTGGGATTAAATATATAATGAATAATGGCTGCAAGCAACAAACAAAAGTACTATCAAATCATTAAAAAATTATATACAATCAATATGTAAAACACTAAGAACTGAGCAAATCCTTAACAATAGCATGTTTTAGCCCAGCCATAGAAAAGAATATTCAAGGTATTTATTTGTGTGTATTCTGCCTTTATTCTTTTTACATATAACTCAAACATATCCAACACACCTACTTCCTCCTATCCCCCCCCCCCCAAAAAAAACAACCCTGTGAGGTGGGATGGGCTGAGAGTATATGACTGGCACAAAGTCAGCCAGTTCCTCCTCCTTCTCAGTTTCTTTTCATCCCCCTAATTTTTATTATCCAAGGAAATTGCTCAAGTCCCACAGATCAATTTGGAATTTCCCCTTCAGTATCTTCTGAAACTGCTGTTGTTTCAAAACAGACTGCAGATGCTAAAAATGGCTATTTATCTTTTCTTGCTTCCCAAGCATTGTGTTCCAAAATTCCTTGCTATGAAAAGCCCCAGAAGTTCAGGACATGAAGTGGTTCCAGATAGATGGCAAATCTACAGAACAGCAGCGTGGAAAAAAGAAGGCTAAGAATTAAAAGTTAGAAGACCACCAAGTTGCAGCAACCACCAACAGACAAGGCAGCTCCAGGAACTTACTTGAAAAAGCTGAATCGACCAACCACAGCTTTTCCCACAGGAGTCAGTCTAGAGATGTTGAGACTAACCTCTGGGCCCCCACTTAAGTCTCCCTGCGATTTAAGGCAATGGAAGCAATGATCCAAGATAGCCACCATCGTCTCTAGAAAGTTCACTTGCACTAAATGATTGGGAATCCTCTACAGGACATTTGAGCCTTTTTTAATGTTCTCAAATACTTTAATATATATTTGCAACTGAGGATATAAAAATTGTTTGACTACTCTGCAGAGGATTTCCAATCTATAAATCTATCATCCATCTATAAATATTAGGAATAACAGAGGAAAATGCTCTAGTACAAAAGTTACTCTATTCTTCATAGATCAAACCAGTTATTTGGGCTTCTATATCCAGACTGAAAAAAATACGGGCAGCTACTAGAGGGTGGCAAAGATTTGGAGAGGTTTCACATGCTTTTTTCATTAGTGCATTAATGGTCATTTTTAGAGTCCTGTGGTACCCTATTCTTAGGTCACTAAAAGTATTTAATTGCCTACCAATAAACCTGGCAGCACCTCTCTATCAGGCTTCATATCAACTTTCAAGTTTGGGTAATAACTATGAAAAGGAATATCAGGCTTTCCTGCAACTTCAGCCACTTATTTAGTTTGGTTCTTCCTAATATACTCGAGGACAATTCCTGTCATCCCAATGTTAGACAAGATTAAGAAGGCTCAATTACACCTTCCAGCTGTTCACTCTTATTGGTTTTCATAACTTCACTTTTGGATTCTGTGCACAGCTCTCTTCTCCACCGAACTGCTGCCACTGCATGCTCCTTCTCAGGGGTGGGTTGCTGCCGGTGTTACTGCCAGTTCGGTGCACGGCGCACTTTGTGCATGCACAGTTGTCTATAAATAAGTCTGTGCATGCACAGAACATTAAAAAATGCCCAAAAAACATGCCACGGTGACAGATGAACCGGTTTGTGGGCATGGCGAGCCTGCCGTCCCTACCGGTTCGGTGACCCAGTCGCAATTTGCACTACCGGTTTGCCTGAACCGATAGCAACCCACCTCTGCTTCTTCCCTTATCCTTGGCACCTTGCTATCCACAAGAAAAGCTTTCCAGAACAATGTAAGGGTTATTTTATGCCATAGCATTCCAAAGTTATTGTCCTACAACCTTGGGGGATCTTCCAAAAGGCTTCCAATGATTTGTTCACTGAGATTAGCAAAAGAATCCAAAGGGAAGGAGGATAAGAGAGAGAAAAACAATGAGGAAAGATTTGGAAAAGATTTCATATCAATATGCCCACTTAGAAAGCCCGGGAGGCCTTTATTACTGTATGTTCAGCTAGAAGGTGAAATAGATTGATAGGTTTCTTAATATTAACAGAATTCTTTCAAGATTTTTAGCTTAATTGCCTGCAAACAAGAGCTGGCTGAGTATAGTGGTTAATGGTACCAAGCTTGGAACCAGTGTGAATTCTAATTCTGCATTGAGACATAAGTTCTGGGATGACTTTGGGCCAGTCACTCTCTTTCAGCCTAAGAGAGAAGGCAATGGCAAATCACTTTCGAATTGGGAACAAAGGCCTAGGAGCACCGTTTAACCAGGAGACATTAAAAGTACATTATTAAATCATACTTTGCTTAATTGTGGCAGAACATGGGGGTGTAGCCAATTCTGGTTAAGCCATAAACCAGAACAGTTACATTTACACATCTGAAGTATTTAGTATACTCTGCAAGTCTGGCCTATGAATTTCACTTTCCATACTAGAGGAATAGTACTCCTATTCCATACACCTAAGGATGTAGAAAACTATTAGCCATGTGTTGTTGAACTTATCAACTTCCAACCTGCCATATACTACTTTTGACTTACTTTGATGGTACCCATTCTGAATGGCTGCTTTATAGGGGCTTCCACTGTGCACTGTTAACCATGGTTTCTTTTTCGACATGCTCCCTTTTATTTTGTGACTCAGAGCAAAAACCGAGTCAAAAACAGGTTCAAATTAAGCTCTGAGAAATCAGAAGGGCTATGCAGGAAGAAAAGTTTCAAGGCTTTAAACACTAGATGGTTTATCTACTTGAGTACTGTACAACGGAGAAGTCCTACGGTCCTCTAAAACTTCCATACCAGGAGAAAACTTCACCCCAACATTTGACAGGTCCCCTTATCTGTGGCTGTGGCAGCTCCACTCTGCAACCAATATTTAAGCTCTAGCTGGCTACATGCTGGTAACACTAATAAGGCAATGTGAGTGCATTACAGTGCAACTGATTTCAAAAGGAAACAGCAACTTATTCAGGATCACAATGCATGTTTATTTGAAAAATGCCCTTTGGGCCTTCCTTTCAAGCAAACATTGGCCAGCTGGAGCCAGAGGAGGGTTCCTCAAGGGGGACTTCAATTTTTCTTTAGATTTTTCTGACCAGCTTTGTGCAACTTGACAGGAGGGGGCGTGAAAGATGAGGATGAACGGGAGGAAGAAAAAAAAAGGCGGTGGTAGTGGGAGAGAACCTGGAACCAGCTACAAGCAGAGGTCAGTAAATGCCCCAGAGGAGGAGGAAGCCAAGGGCAACAAGACCATCCTGCACTGCCGCCTCAACACTGAGGGGGATAAAGCCACGGTCAAACCCCGTTTCATTCTTCGCTGTAGAAAGCCGAACGTTTGCAACGGCGGTTCCCCTTTTCATTCTTACTCGGCAATAACTCCTAAGTGGAATGCTCCGCAGAGGTTGGGAAAGTTCCCCGCAGCCGCTCAAGAGCAAACGAGCCAACTGTCAGAGCAACTGGGCCGTAGCTTGAGCGCCTGGGACGGCTGCAAAGGAACTGGGTGCTTTGCGCAATTGCTTGAAAAGCAACGAACTATGCCGACACTCTGCCGGCCCGGAGGAGAAGACAAGCACTTGGCCGCCAAAGCCTCGCTACCCTTACAACCAACGCCGCCACCACCAGAAGGGTTCCTACCTTCGCCGTGCGCGCGCGCTTACTACTCCGGGGACTGCACTGCAAGGCTCCGTGGGGCTTCAAGTCCTGCTTCGCGAGAGCCAAGAGGGCGCGCCTTTTCTTGCAATTAGTCCCGCTCCCCTTGGTAGGCGGCCGGCAAGAGGGGGCTGGAACTTCCACTTCGTAACAACAATCCCCAGGAAAGCCTGCCTCCCAACTGCTGGCTGCTTGGAGGTCGCGCTTTATAAAGAGCTGCGCCGAAGCATGTGGTTTATGGGAAAGCACCTTGGATCGGCGCCAGGTTTAGCGCTCGTTCCTTTCTGCCGGTTTCGCCCCACCTTTTCCCCCCTCTGTGGATTGCTTGCCACTCTGCTTTTCCGAGACTGGGCTGTCAAAGTGGGCGACTCTCGGGGGCAGCTGTGGTCGATCTTTGCGCCACTCACCTCTTGCTCTTGCGTGTCGGTACACCTGACAACGCCTTTGCTCCGTCCCTTTGGCAGCCCGTTTTTTTCAGGCCTCGGGGACAGGTGTCAAATAACCGCGTTTATCGCAGTCATTGAGAAAAATCCCTCCCAAGGATGAGCCGTTGGACTTCATTGCTGGACTCTGGGTCTGTCAGCGCGATCGAGTGGCCGAGTTCAGAAAACCTTAATCTAAGCCATCCTGGTTTGATTAAGTCATGGGTGGCTGCCTTCACAAGATATGCTAACCATCAAACAATGGCCATCAACCACCATAGCTGGATTCCACACAATATAAGGAGCTACAGTAATGTACATTGATTTGTTTGGGTTTAGCACAGTCATCTTACATCTGTGTCAAAGTAAATCACCTACTCTAAAATAGTTATTCTGAAGTTTTACTTTAGAACAAATATGCATAGTACTGTGTGGTCAATTATGCATTTATATAATAACGCTTCACACCCCAGGATTATATTTATTAATACTGGAGCCTCCAATATGTCTGCACGGACATTTAAGGACTTGATTCACCCACTACACTATATCAATGGCATTCACATGACACAAAAATCAGATACTATGTATATAAGGTTTGCACAATATACTGAACCACAAGTAGCCATCATTCACATTTCAGCCAGGCATTCTGTGTATACTACAGATGTACTTGTTGATATTATACAAGGCACTCAACACTTTATGTAGAGAAGAGGCAATATTCTTTGCTCTGGGTGGCTGCTTGGTCTTGCTATAGAAGAGACAACATAAAACATGGACAAGGGAGATTTAAAAGAGCAACCTAAAGGACTCACAGAAACATGGGAGAAACTTAGCTACGTATAGAGACCTGGGTGCTCTCTGAGCTTGGTTGTTTGCTTGAAGACATTTTGTTACCTAATGAGGTAAAAGCTAGTTGACCATGGGGAGCTGGAAAATTGATCAATATGGTCCCTACGGATCAACATCACGATAGTGCTAATCAATGGAGAGCTGAGAGCAGGAACATCTACATGGACATAAAAGGGGCAGAATTTTGATTGCATGGTCATAATTATAATTTTTACTTTTTGATCTCCCATCTCTGTGGATGTCCCAGCTGAGAGCTGTTTTGCTCTCTTATAGCAGGTCCTATTCCTCCTCCAGCATCAAACACTGTATTCTTAGTATTGGGAGCCAGGAAGGGAGCAAAAGGCTCTGAAACCTCTTGTTGTTGTTGTTGATGATTGATAATAATTGATGATGATGATAGTGATGGAGAGCTTAATCAGGAACAGCATCAGTTCGCACTTTTGCAAAACATTGCTGATTAAATTTACACATTGTATTAAACTATGGCATATTAATCCGTGTTTTGTTGAATACACCACAGTGGTCGGATCATACAACACTTTAAGCCATGGTTTCATATCAGAATAGCTGGAATTCATACAACAAACTAAACCAAAAGCAAACAAATCCCATACAGTAACGTTAACTGGATATAGCAGTGCTGGCACTTTAAGAAAGCGAAGGTGATTAATTGTAGACAGCTGAATAATTTGATTGAGTGAATCTACTTAATTAATAGGGCTTCTCAATTCCTGAAAACTAATCTAAACTACTTTCTAAAATTTAAATTTGCCTTAAGTTAACCTTCAAAATGCTTTGTTGTAAAAATGTTTTTAGTTAAGAAAAAAAGATTTAAAATAAGTTAGATTAACATTGTAGATTAATATAATACACAGTAATATAGCCCTGTGAGTACTGCATGTTGTCACTCCATCCAACAAGCAATTCCAACTAGCTTTTTAAAAAAGAATGTTACATCAGTTTTTCCTTTGTTTTAGTTGTTTATTTTTTCTATTTTCCTTTCACAAGTATAGTTTCCATGTAAGGATTTTTTAGGGGGAGTAATACAGGTAGTTGATTGAATTGTTTGTTTGCCATTTAAAATTTCTATTTTCTATTTGTTTTATTTCTATGGGTGATTTTTTTACCAAACTTTATTAAATTTTGGTATTTTAAGGAAATAACATTTTATTTAAAATTGTATATAATATAGCCTATGGGATTTTATTGGCCAAGTCACATATAATGTAGTGGCTGGCCTTCCAACATTACTTTATATTACTTTAGTTAATTAATTCTATTTTCTAGATTCATCTAACTCAATATTTACAAACCAGTCAAAAACTGGATCTTTACACATTCTAGTTTAAAATGTGATTGACTTTTTGTGGGTTCAGTTTTGTGCAATTGCTTAGTCCTATGTTGTATATATCTACCAAGAAGGCTCCTGAATTTATACATACTCATAATACAAAAACCTTCACTTCTCTTGCTTTGTATGAATTTAAAGTCTGATTCAAATTCATCTTCAGCCACTGACTGATTATAGGCTGGTCAGTTTCTCAGCCCACCCTAATTCATAGAGTTATGAAGTGAACTGAAGACACATTCTGAGGGCACATTCAGTACTTGCTGGAAAGGGGAAATATAAAACTAGTAGAATAATGGTTCGGTAGTTGATAAGATCTATTCAAAGTGTATTTTCTTTAAAATATATATTTTATATATTTATTTGGTACATCAGAATGAAGTTTTAAAAGACTGTCAGTTTCTGAAAGAACTATAAAATGATTTGAATTTGTATTCTTGCAATCAAATACTGAATCTGGAAAGAGTGGGATGGAAACATTGCTGTTGAAGCTAGCTGCTTACCTCCTAGGTTTAATGCTTGATTACAAATAAATTACTATATTTCCATTTGGGGAAAATAAAATAACATCTCTTATTGAACATTGTGGTGTTGGCACAATACAGATATTTCTGACTGCCACCATTTTTAGTGACTATTCTGAGTTACAATGGTGCTGAAAAAAATGACTTATGACTGGTCCTTGCATTTATGACCAGTCACGTGATCAAAATGTGAGCACTTGCAAACATCCAGGGTCATATGATTGCCATTTGTGACCTTCTCAGCTGAATTCAGATACCAAAGTCAATTGGGGAATCAGGATTTGCTTAACAAATACCGAATTTCCTTAATGCTCATGTGATTCACTAAACAACTGTGACAACAAGGTCATAAAAGTAGACGTAAGTTGCTTAACAACCACATCGCTTAGCAACAGAAGTTGGTGGTCATAAGTCAAAGGACTGCCTGTATTCAGAAAATTCTACTACATCTCATTTTATTACTAATGGAAAGTCTTGCGCATAATGTGAACAGGGAAACCTGAAGACAGATATATTTGCCCTAAATTAATCTTGAAAGAATTATGCACTGAGTTCTTTGTATATAAAACTCCTCCTTGTAAATATATTCATGTAATTTCTGCTTCCTAAAGCAATTGCTTTGCAGACATTGCTTCAAGTGCTTTTTCCCCAGGAATAGGCCTGTTATTTTTCTTTACACGTAATATGATCTTCGGTGGGGACCCTGCGCTGTGATCTTTAAATAGGGCATTTGGTGACAAGAAACCTTGTCTTGACATCATTACTAAGAAAGATAAAGATGTCTGTTGCTACCAACATCCCTCTCACTCAGTGTCAGCTGAGTTGATGATGTGATGGCAGGAAAATGGGGGGGAAAGGTGGAGAAAAGAAGCAAGATGTGCCAAAATTAACACATGGAGGAAGCCAAGGGAACAGATGCATTTCTTGAGAAATCTGACTGAATGTAACCAAATAAACAGCCATTGATTTGGCACATGATGGCTCCAATTTATTGCAGTTCAATGAACTCTAAAATAATATCAGATCATTTTTGGATCATATGCTTAGATTTCAGTAAAGAACAAGTCTATGATGACCTGCATGACTAGATACTTACATTATTCTAATTCATGATTTCTTTAACCAGTTGATTACAATGTTTATTGCCAAAAGCAGTAAATCATTATTTATAAATCACTGCGAATGATCCCAAACCACATGTAATCCTAGCTAGCCAGAGAACAATTTTAAACACTCTTTTTCTTGCTTCCCCATCGTCAGAAACAAAGCTGACTTGGTGGGAACATCTCTCACTCCATGCAACATTCAGTTCCCTTCTCTGTCAATATAGGTAGTCCTTGACTTACGAGCACAACAGAGTCCAGAATTCATGCTGCTAAGTGAGACATTTATTAAATGGGTTTTGCCCCATTTTACGACCTTACTTGCCATAGCTGTTAATCACTGCAGTTGTTAAGTTAGTAAGATGGATGTTAAGTGAATATGGCTTCCCCATTGACTTTGCTTGGTCTCAAGGTTATAAAAGGTGATCACATGACCCCGGGATACTGCAACTGTCATAAGTATGAGTCAGTCGCCAATTGTCTGAAGTTTGATCACATCACCATGGGGATGCTGCAATGGTTCTAAGTGTGAAAAATGGTCATAAGTCAATTTTTCAGTGCATTGTAATTACAAACAACTGTTATAAACCAAACGCTATCTGTACTGCACATATGTTGATAGTGAACATTATCCTAAGGATCCTGGAGAAATACAGGATATTCTATTGTGCCACTGCACTATTTAACAACGGTAGTGATTCATTTAACTAGAAAGATCTTGTTGTTGTTGTAGTTGTGAAGTTGTGTCCGATCCATTGTGACCCCACGGACAATGTTCCTCCAGGCCCTCCTGTCCTCTACCATCCTCTGGAGTCCATTTAAGCTCATGCCTACTGCTTCGGTGACTCCATCCAACAACCTGGATTTTCGTCATCCCTTTCTTCTTTGCCCTCAATCTTTCCCAGTATTAGATTCTTCTCCAGTGAGTCCTTCCTTCTCATTAGGTGGGCAAAGTATTTGAGTTTCATCAGTGGTGGGATTCAGCCAGTTCGCACCACTTTGGGAAAACCGGTTGTTAAACTTTCTGAGCAGTTTGGTGAACTGGTTGTTGGAAGAAATTATTAGTGCACAGAACCAGTTGGTTAAATATTTGAATCCCACCACTGAGTTTCATCTTCAGGGATCTGGCCTTCTAAAGAGCAGTCAGGTTGATCTCCTCTAAGACTGACCAGTTTGATAGCCTTGCAGTCCAAGGGACTTGCAGGAGTCTCCTCCAGCACCATTGTTCAAGGCCTCAATTCTTTGGCACTCAGCCTTTCTTATGGTCCAACTTCACAGCCTACATTGCAACTGGGGAAAACCATAGCCTTGACTATACGCACTTTTGTTGGCAGGGTAATGTCTCTGTTTTTAGTATGCTGTCTAGATTTGCCATTGCTTTCCTCCCGAGGAGCAAGGATCTTTTAATTTCTTGGCTGCAGTCCCCATCTGTGGTGAAGATGGTGCCCAGGAAAATGAAATGAGTCACTACCTCCATTTCTTCCCATCTATTTGACAGGAATTGAGAGGGGCGGATGTCATGATCTTAGTTTTCTTAATGTTGAGTTTCAAGCCAACTTTTGCACTCTCCTTCTTCACCCGCATCAAGGGACTCTTTAGTTCCTCTTCACTTTCTGCCATTAGAGAATTTAATCATTTAATTTAATTTAATCATTTAAGAAAGATCTTAAAATAGGGCAAAATTTACTTGACAACATCTGCTTAGCAACAGCAATTTTTGGGCTCAGTTGTGGTCATAAAGGTCAAGGACTACCTGTATAGTACAAAGAGATCACAGTAGCAACCATTGCTTTGAGTCCAGGGATGCTACATAATCTCTTCTCTTTTGGCCAGGTGGGTGAGGCCAGGTAGCTTGTACCAAGTAGCATTGGCCAAACCTTCCTGGAGGCCAGGATGGAGCAGAATGAGGTTTACTTTTTGAGGATGGGGATGTACCTCCTTTCAAAATCCATCTCTGAATATTTGGTATCATTTCCAACCCTTGTATACCGAATCCAGTGCGGAAAAACCTGAAGTGCAGAAGAAAGCAAAAGCAAAAAAACAAAAAACACAGTTCTGCACCCAGTTATTTTTATAAGATATGTCAATATAATTAATTAAATTTAAATTATTGGAACATTGTATGCGTTTGATAAATAAATAAGATTAAATAAATAAATGATACTGCTCTTTATTAGGGCTGCGGATCTGGGTTAGAAAACTCTCAAAGACCACTAGAGGGCAGAAATAGATACAGAAAACCAATGCTTTGCTGCCGTTGATGGTGATCCAGATTTCTGCACCTGCTCTGGTAATCCTACTTTGAATTTTCTAATAAGCCTCTAATTTTGACATTTGTATTCTTACACCTTTTAAGCCAGGATCTCCAACCATGGCAACTTAAGACTTGTGGACTTCAAGTCTCAGAGTTCCTCAGCCATCTGAACTCTGAGAGTTGAAGTCCACAAGTCTTAAAGTTGCCAAGATTGGAGACCTCTGTTCGAAGCAGTATGTCAGTTTCCAAAGGGTTAATGAAACAGCCAAACACAGAGACAGTTTGAAAATGCAGTTTATCTTCCTACGGCACAATGGACCAACAAAGCACCAAGGCAATGAATAAATTGTCAGAGCTGACACCCGGTGCTCCCCAACACCTTTATAGTTACTTGGTAATTTGGCTAAACCCATCCCCATGCAAACGCATAGCCTGATCTCGTGACTCAGAGTGAAAACCATCCGGCAATTAATCATGGATTGTTCTCAGTTAGTTCTCAGTTCTGGAATGTTCTCAGTGGAAACCACCGGGCAGTCATTGAACAGCTTTGTAGAGTTCTCAGCTGGACTGCTTGTGGAGGAGGGAGATCTCCATTTGGTAAGCATGAGTCTTGGCAGCTGGGCCAGTTCCTCCCCCTCCCCCAGAATGGCAGTTCCGGGCCCTCTGGGCTCGCTGGAGCTGACATGCTGCCCCTCTACCACTGAAACAGCATCTGGGGAGATAAACATTACAGTCAGTAGGAGCTGAAGGACCCCTGCCCCCCGGTTTTGTGGGATGTCTGTGGTGGAATTTCGCCACCAGATGGGGTGCCCTACAGTCCTTACTATGAACCCCACAGGGGATAACCTTTCCTAAAACAAGGTATTGTAACCGCCCTCTGTGCACCACCTGGATGTAGTATATCTTGAAACTACATAGTGCTGTTCCCCATCTACAGTAAACCAGGCTGGCGGCCGTACTTGGGTCTCCTCTGATATCAGATGCCTGAATTGATTGGAGCAGGGCTGCAGTGAAAGACTTGATGTGTTTTTTTCCCCCAGGAGCGGGGGGAGAACTTAGCTGCACTATGACCGGTTAACACCCGCACAATTGGGAAAAGCCTGATGAATTTGGGCCTGGTGACACAGTAGCTTAATTCTTCTGGAAGTAGAGTAGTTGATTTACATCAACCAAGCAACAGAACTTGAATCTTGGCTATCTTCTTCATTGGACAGATGAGGTCAGCCACAGCCCCTCATAATACTGACATGCCTGCCTAAGTTGGCTTGAAGTGATATGTGCCTCTAGGGAGGAAGACAGATGAATGAGCATTCCTCAACTGCTTCACCAAACTACAAACCGGATCCTATAAGTTTGACCTGACGAATTCTCCATGAATGAACAACATCTCAATTTTGCCACAATTTATGAATCATCACACCTGTTACCAAGCCCTGGTTAAGCATTTTAATCAATTTGGGTATTTGAAAAAAAAAAGAATAGATTGGGTCACGTACCTGGTAAACATAATAAAATATGTTTTATTTTATTATTTGTTTTGTCAAGCGTGTATAAGATAATAGATATAATGTATACAAGATTATGAGTAATCACAATACAATACAATACAATACAATACAATACAATACAATACAATACAATACAATACAATACAATACAATACAATACAATACAATACAATAGCAGAGTTGGATGAAACTGCATGGGGAATGAAGTATAGTCCTAGAAGAGATCAAGTTGCAGGACGTGCAGTCAGGGAAGGCAGGGGAGGCGGGGCCTCACCAGTGTCATGAGGAAAAGAAAAGAATTTTTAAAATAATTAAAAAGGCCAAGGTAGTTGCTGCCAGACTCCAGAGTCACAGTGACTCTAAGTCTGCTTAGTGCTAACTGTAGGGGGAGGCGAGAGAACTATGGGCCTCCTTTGCATAAGGAATTTTTTGCCTTTGAACCCTTGCTCAGAGTAAGCAAGGGTTAAAGGCAAAAAAATCCTTATGCAAAGGAGGCACGTGATTCTCCCGCCTCCTTGATCTGGGAGCAGCAAATCATGCCTTGGCAGCCTTGCCTAAGTAAGTTGCTTTTTTATTTAATTTTTTACATTTTCATCATGGCGGGTGGACAAGAGGAGAGTGGAAATTCACAACTGGAAAAGGTATGTGGATCGGACGGAGGGAGGGGGGGATTCAAAATGATAAATGACGGAGGGAGGGGTGGATTCATGAGCCCAGCAGCGGCAGGGATGTTCTCGCCGCTGTGTCCAACAGGCCAGGCGTCTCGTGTTTATGTCCACCCTAAATGCGAGATGCCTGGCCTGTTGGACACAGAGGTGGCAGGGGAGGAATGGGCTGGTAGACTGGTTGTCTGGGGAGGGGGAATCATGGCCACTCAGGCCCCGGTGGCAGGGCTTTAAAGTGGAGGCAGGACCTCGGCGGCAGGACTTTAAAGTCCTGCCGCTGTGTTCACCATAGAGCGGGACCAGGCCATAGAGCGGGACTAGGTCCTGCTCTATGGCAGACGGCGCCGGGACTTTAAAGCCCTGCCGCCAGGGCCCTGCCGTGGCGCAGGCCTTTAAAGTGGCGGCAGGCACCAGCGGCAGGACTTTAAAGTCCCAGCGCCGCATCCGCCATAGAGTGGGACCCGGTCCTGCTCTATGGCGGACACGACGCCGGGGCTTCGGCGGGGCTTTCGCGCTTGCCTCACTAGCCATGAAGCTCACCGCATGTAACTGCCAAGTTGTAAATGCACAAAACAAGGATTATCCACATGTTAGCTCAGCCAAACAAAACAAGCAGTGCTATTCATGCCCAATTTGATCAGCCATTCCAGAAAATTATTATGATTGATGTAGTAGAAGTCCAAAAGTATCATCACATTGGCTCTGCTTGTATTAATCCTTTTCAGCCACCAGTAGTAGCTTTTCAAATCTAAGCAATTTACACATTTGACTAAACCCATACCAAATAAACTACACTGAGGTTTAGCACAGTGTAACAATCCAACCTTATGTTGTCCTGGCAAAAAAATCCTATAAAATAACTCTGTGCTACAGCTAATAGGCTTTACATTTGGAAAAAAATGTTAACAATCATGATTCATTCAAACACTGTAGTTATGGGATACTGATAAGGTCATCTTCGTCCAAAATTTGCATGAGTCTGTGTCTCATGATCATGCTACTTGATGTCATTTGAAGAAGCTGAAATAAATTTTTGTGAATTCTACCACCTAGTATACTTCAGATACTACTTCCTTGCTAAATATAGTCATTCAAGAATGATAAAAGTCAGATTACACATCATTCATGAAAGTTGCACATATTTTCATACTCTAAAAACTGGAAGTTTTAGAACAAAACAAGGCTAGATTATGTACTAAACACTTTCAATCAAAAACCTCATTAAATACAGAATTCTCCTTATCATCAGTTCTAAATAAAGGATATTTACCTGCTATGATCTCAGAAAACAGAATCCATTACAAGGTACAATGACGTCATCTGCATTGTGATGTCATCACACACCTGACATTTTGACTCTTACGATGCCACTTCCACCCAGTCCTTCCTGCAAACACGATAGTTTGTTTGTTTTTGATAGATTTGTTTGTTTTTGTTCTGGGTAAATTGTGTGAATCCAATGATCCCATTTTTTAAAATCATGATAGCAATAGCAATAGCAGTTAGACTTATATACCGCTTCATAGGGCTTTCAGCCCTCTCTAAGCGGTTTACAGAGTCAGCATATTGCCCCCAACAACAATCCGGGTCCTCATTTTACCCACCTCGGAAGGATGGAAGGCTGAGTCAACCCTGAGCCGGTGAGATTTGAACAGCCGAACTGCAGAACTGCAATCAGCTGAAGTAGCCTGCAGTGCTGCATTTAACCACTGCGCCACCTCGGCTCTATAGCTTAGCATGAAGTAGAAACCCATCCAGTGCTAAACTATTTAACAATCCAGAGTTATACAAATTAACATTCTTGTGAATTGGATAGCCATATAAATCAAGTCTCTGTATGCATGAAAAGTTTCTGTATGAAAACATATTTAGGAGATGATGGGAAGAAGTGATGTCAACCTCATTTTTCAGTCATTTTTCCAATGGAGACTAGTTACATTTAAGATTTTAGAAAAAAGAAGTGATCAGAATTACAATGTCTTCATTTTCTTTTACTTTTTAAAATCACGTTGTGCTAGTTTCTACAGCTTCTCTTGGCAGTTCAGTTAGCTGTGTTTTTGGCATTCAATACCTTACATGTTGCTGCATCATCGCAAATAGACAAAATAAAACAAAACATAATATAACATTATTTTCCCAGCTGATCACAATATCTGTCATGAATGAAGGTAAATATACGTGTCCCAGGATAATGTTGCATGATCTAATCTGAGTTGGTCACTGGGGCCAGAGGTTTGTTCTTTCAAATTTTTGGATGTTCTTCAGTTTCAATTTTGTAGCTACTAAGATTGTTGGTCAAGCAGGGACAAAAATAACCAGAGAAATGATTAAAGCCTGGGAAACGGACCCTTATCAGTCCACAGGAATGATTTATTACCAGTTTACCAGGTACTAAGAGCCAGAGAGGGAGGCAGCACAAGGAAATAACAATCAATGACTTAATAGCTGGCCATCAACACTCCAATCAACAACTAAAAGCCACACACAACCAGGCACCACATAAATACTATGCATAAAACAGACCAGTGCACACATCCTGGAGACTGAGAGGTTCTCTGAGGATGGGCTCCAGCACGAGTCTGAACACTTAGAAAAACAAACTTTTAGTCCTAGTGACCAACTTAGATTGGATCTTGCAAAATCTCTCAATTCCCCATCTCCCCCAGCTTCCTTGAGGAAGTCAGTTTTAATATAAGGCAAGGATTTCCCTGAGTTTTTACTCTTCCAATATAAGTAGCAATTCAACTAACAAACTTAAAATCTTAATTGGAAAACAGAAAAGTTAAAGAAATTCTATTTTGTTTTGTTCCAGAAGCCAGAAAGAACATGGTGCTGGCTTTCGGCACCTCTATTATTTACCTGAGACAGAAACAATAGCTTTGTATAAGGGACCAATATACTTTTGGTTTGTCAATGATCGACTCTACAGGTACTCATTGAATTACAACTTTTCATTATTAAAATTACGATGGCACTGGAAAAAAGTGACTTATGACTGTTTTTCACACTTAGGACCATTGCAATATGATCAAAATTTGGGTGTTTGGTAACTGGCATGCACTTGTATCAGTTGCACTGTCCCAGGGTGACGTGATCATTGAGCTGCAGTTCAGCAGTTCAAATCCCACCAGGCTCAAGGTTGACTCAGCCTTCCATCCTTCCGAGGTGGGTAAAATGAGGACCCAGATTATTGCGGGCAACTCTGTAAACCACTTAGAGAGTGCTGTAAAGCACTGTGGAGTGGCACATAAGGCTTAAGTGCTATTGCTATTGCTATTGCTATCACCATTTGTAATTTTCACACTTGGTTTCTGACTAAGTCAATGGGGGAAGCCAGATTTGCTCAACAACCACCTGATTTACTTAACAATTTTTGTGATTTGCTTAGCAACTGTGGCCCAAAAAATTACAAAATGGGATGCAACTCATTTAAAAACTGTCTTACTTAGTAACAGAAATTTTGGGCTCAAATGTTATCTTAAGTTAAGGATTACCTGTAACTGTCTGAACTGATCCCCTCCCCCAAATAGCTTTTCGTCAAGGTATGTTGAGATATAATTAGAACTGGCAAATAGTATATGATACGGTCGTAAGTGTGAAAACCAGTCGTAAGTCATTTTTCAGTGCCGTTGTCATTTCAAATGGTTACTAAATGAATGGTTGTAAGTCAGGGACTACCTATAGTTCTCATGCAGATCTGAAGGAAAAAGGAAGCTCATGTCCTTCAGGAGGGATCACAAAACCCCATCCTGGGTTCTCAATCAGTTTGGAAATTTATTTTTCTCCTGGCTTCATGTATCCCTGCATTTATATAGTAAGAGAAAAAGGAAGTAACATCTGTGCTGCTTGCAGTTTCAAATCTGAGGAACAGCTTGAAGCACACCTCCTTGAGAATAAGTACCAAGAATAAAGTGGATTTATGGGCAAGCCCAGGCAAGAATTATAGACTAAATCTTTCTGTACTTGAAAAGTTAGAGCCAACCTTGGGGGCATTTGTACTCATTATGCTGCTAGAGACTTCAGTACTGTATTTTCCCCAAAATAAGACAAGATCTTATTTTCTTTTGACCCCTGAAAAAAGCACTTGGCCTTATTTTCAGGGAGGTCTTATTATTTTTGACATGCAGGAGGCAACGAATGAGGTCACCTCATGGCTGCTGCTGTGTTGCAATATTTTTGGGGAGGGCTTATTTTTTGGGGAGGGCTTATTTTCATGCATGTGCTCAAAAGCCCAATTGGGCTTATTATCTGGGGAGGTCTTATTTTCAGGGAAACAGGGTACTCCTATAGCAGCCACAATAATGATCACGCTATGTAGGAGCCAGCCGATCATAGAGTCTGCCATTGTTGGTCTGAACTTGCTTTAGGGCAGGGGTTGGAAAACTTAAATATTCAAACAGTCATTTGGACCCGTTTCCCACAGAAAAGAAAACACCAGGAGCCACAAAGGTCCTAACCGGAAGCCCCCTGTTCAATTCTGGAGCTGACCGGAAGTTCAGTTCCCCCACCATAGAATCTCCTCCTAGCGCGGTGTACTTTTTCCTCTACCTGTTCATACTGCGCATGCGCTGGAAGATGGCTGCCGAGTTTTCTCGCTCCGGCTTGGGCTGCTGAGAAATTGCGTGGGAGAAGGTGGAACCCTGGTCCAGGAGCCTGGTTTCGTGCTTGAAAGGAGTAAGAACCCCCCAGAATACCCGTGCCAGCAGTGTACTGAGGAGACTTGCCTCCCCAGAGCTGCTAGGCTCGGAAGACGCGGACGACGCAGGGATACCGGAAAAAGCGCTGGGACTGGGGCGGAGGCTGCCGGCGCTTCAGACGCGGCTTGGGGGAAGTTGCCGATACTGGCGCGGCTTGCTAATGCGACTTGGAGATGCTGCTGCCGGGATTCCCGGAGTTCTGGAGCCTGGAGGAGCTTGGAGTTTGGGAAGAACTTGGATAGTCCTGAGTGGCCTTCGGCGGTGTCGGACGCCCCCCCTCCCCTTACACAGACGGTGGCTTGGCTGTTGGCGTTGTTGGACACCCCCCCTCACACGGGCGGCAGTTTTTGGAGTTGTCGGCGTTATCGGGCGCCCCCCCCTCACATGGACCACGGCCTCCCAGCGTGTTACGAGCTGGGGGCGATGGTGGCAGCCGCTTTGGATAACTTGCGGCTTGAATGGTGTGTGAGTGGCACCGAGTGGTCGGTGCAAACGCTGAAGATATCAAGGGCGTGTTTCCATACTGGTGGGCGGCGCTAGCGGATGGCGAGCGTTTGTCTTTGAACTGTGAGAGATTAAGATTAAGACCTGGGCCTGTATTAGACCAGCACCTCATTTGAAGAGGGAGTGGTTGAACTTTTCCATCTATACTGCTGAGACTGGTGGCTGGTCTCTGGCCACCATAGCCCTCTAGCTCTCCCCCCCTCTTCTCTCTGGTGCAGCCCCCTCTCTGCTCGCTGCTGCGGGTGGCATATGGATGATGGCGGCATCTTTTATGATCTTTTGGGACTTGCAACATCTTCTGACTGCGCCCACCCGGTTGTCTGACTTGCTGAACCCTTGGGGACCGTTCTGGACTACCATCACCATCTTGCCATCAGATGGAAAAACTATAAGAGGGGACTTAACGTTTCTAATGTACTCCCCCCCCCTTCACGACCCATCTCGGCCACCCCGGACTTTAGACTTTGGACCTTTATTATTATACCTTCCAAGAATGAGATATACTATCTGCATACCCCCATATCCCACGGTTGGTGCTCAGCTACCTCAAACTTTTTAAGAACTATTTGCGCAGTTATTAAGCTATACTTGCGCAGTGCACAATTTTTTTTTTAGGAATGTGGTGTGAATGGTATGTCTGATTGATGACTGTACCCACTTTTTAACCTCATTATTGCTGTATTTTTTGTGTTTTTAACTCACCTATGTGGGGAATGCATGGATGAGTGGCAGTGTTTGTGTAAGAGGATGACTGATTCGAAGGACCTGTCGGGGAACGCGGGAGCCATGGGGGTGGGTGGGGGGACTACGGACACAGGAGTGGGCCGGAGCATTACGGTCTTAACAGGGTGGGGCAGATATGGCGGGGACTTTAGGGCTGGCCATTACCGGGGAAGGAGGGCTCGCTACGTCACAGAGATCCCTCCTTCCGGCCCTATGAGTCCCACTCCAAGGCCAGATGGTGCGAGTAATCAGGACCCTGGTCTCAGGCTGCTGTTGCTAAATGCCAGGTCTGTAGTTCACAAAGCTCCCCTCGTCCGGGACCTAATATTAGACGAGAGGGCAGACCTGGCATGTATTACTGAAACCTGGCTGGGCCTGGAGGGAGGAGTCCCCCTCGTAGAGATGTGCCCAGAGGGTTTTCAGGTGCTTCATCAGCCGTGATCCCAGGAAGGGGTGGGGGTGTGGCTATTGTTATCCGAGAGTCTCTAATTCCTCGTAGGATCCCTGCTTGTCGGGTGCTTGTCGGGTGTGAGTCCCTGCTGGTGAAGTTGGACCTCAAGGGTCAAGTGGGTCTGCTGTTAACGTACCTGCCTCCCAACAGCATTGCAGCAGCCCTCCCCTCGCTCCTCGAGTCGGTAGCCGAGCTGGCAATTGAGTTTCCCAGGCTTATAGTTCTGGGGGATTTCAATTTGCCTTCGCTCGTTGAACACTCTGATGGGGGGCAGGAGTTCATGGCTTCCATGACAGCCATGGGCTTGACCCAAGTAATTTGGGGTCTGACTCACTCAGCGGGTCACATGCTCGACCTCGTATTCCTCTCGGAGCAGTGGAGTTGTGATCTTGGTTTGAGGGGTATGAGATCTTACCCCTGTCATGGTCGGACCACTACCTACTGAGGCTTGACTTTCGGAGACCAAACCCCCACTGTAGGAGGAGGAACCGATTAGGTGGTTCCACCCCAGGCGACTTATGGACCCTTTGGGCTTTCAGATGGAGCTTGGAGTTATTCCTGATACCCTCGTCCACAGTCTGGCGGAGACTCTGGTTGCTGCCTGGAACTCAGCAGTGACAGCTCTTAACCGGATTGCGCCTTTACGGCCGATCCGAGGCAGTGGATCCAGGAGGGCCCCTTGGTTTACTGAGGAACTCCGGGAGATGAAGCGCCGAAAGAGATGCCTAGAGCAACGATGGAGATCCAGTAAGTCCGAGTCAGACCGAGCACTTTTAACATCTAGCATCAGAGCTTACCTCCGGGCAATAAGGACGACTAAAAGAACACACATTGCCTCTCTGATTGCTTCCGCTGAGTCGCGCCCAGCTGCCTTGTTCAGGATAACCCGTTCCCTCCTAAATAGGAGGGATACAAGCGATCCTTTGCAAGGCAGAGCTGAGGATTACGTCCAATTCCTCGCGGATAAAGTTGCTCGGCTTCGCACGGACCTGGACTCCAATTGCGCAGAACCAGCTGAGGCACCAGGGGAGAATCTGGCAGGACATCACTGGGCTGAGTTTCAGGCTGTTACCCCTGAGGACATGGACAAGGCCATGGGAGCTGCAAGTGCTTCCACATGTGTACTGGACCCGTGCCCCTCCTGGCTGGTTGCTAACAGCAGAGAGGTGATACGGGGCTGGATCCAGGCGGTTGTTACCGCCTCCCTTTGGGAGGGGTTCTTTCCCCCCGCTCTAAAGGCGGCGATGGTGAGACCCCTTCTGAAGAAGCCATCTCTGGATCCAGCCGTTTTAAAAATTACCGTCCAGTCTCCAACCTCCCCTTTGTGGGGAAGGTTGTTGAGAAGGTGGTAGCCTATCAACTCCGGCGGTCCTTGGAGGAAACCGATTATCTAGATCCCTTCCAGTCAGGATTCAGGCCGGGCTACAGCACGGAAACCGCTTTGGTTGCATTGATCGATCACCTCTGGAGAGCCAGGGATGGAGGTTATGCCTCCATCCTAGTGCTCCTTGACCTCTCAGCGGCTTTCGATACCATCGACCATGGTATCCTTCTGCGACGACTGCGGGAGGTGGGAGTGGGAGGCACTGTCCTACGGTGGTTCTCCTCTTACCTCTCGGACAGGTCGCAGTCGGTGTTGGTCGGAGGGCAGAAGTCGACCCCTAGGCCCCTGAATTATGGGGTGCCGCAGGGATCGGCCCTGTCCCTCCTCCTGTTTAATATCTACATGAAGCCGCTGGGTGAGATCATTCGACGGCATGGGATAAAATACCATCAGTATGCGGACGATACACAGTTGTATCTGTCCGTCCCGTGCCAACTCAGTGAAGCGGTTGACGTGATGTGCCAGGGCCTCGAAGCTGTTAGGGACTGGATGGGGGTTAACAAGCTTGTACTCAACCCAGATAAGACCGAGTGGCTGGTGTGCTTCCCTCCTACTAATTGGCCAAGTGTTCCATCTCTCAGGCTGGGGGGTCAAACAGTACGCCCCTCAGACAGGGCTCGCAATTTGGGAGTCCTCCTGGACCCACAGCTGACTTTTGAACACCACTTGTCGGCTGTGACCAGGGGGGCATTTGCACAGGTTCGCCTGGTGTACCAGTTGCGTCCCTACCTGAACCGGGAGGCTCTCACAACAGTCACTCATGCCTTTGTGACCTCTAGACTGGATTACTGCAACGTGCTTGTCCAGAATACAGCCGCGCGAGCGATCGTGGGTGTGCCTCGGTTCACCCACGTAACACCTATCCTCCGCGAGCTGCACTGGCTGCCTATTGGTCTCCGGATACGCTTCAAGGCGCTAGTCGTCACTTATAAAGCCCTTCATGGTATTGGACCTGGGTAATTGAGAGACCGCCTGCTGCCAATTACCTCCACTAGACCGATTAGATCCCACAGACTAGGCCTCCTCCGAATTCCATCCGCCGCCCAATGTCGACTGGCGACTACTCGGAGGAGAGCCTTCTCTGTGGCTGCTCCGACCCTCTGGAATGAACTCCCGTGGGGATTCGAACCCTCACCACCCTCCAGGCCTTCCGCAAAGCCCTTAAAACCTGGCTGTTCCGACAGGCCTGGGGCTAAAGAACTGTTGCCCCCACCTCGAATTGGTATGACTGTTGTGTTTTAATTATGCATTGTTTTTTATGTTGTTTAAATTCTGTTTGTATCCCCCTTCCCTGGTTGAGTTGTGAGCCGCCCTGAGTCCCCTTCGGGGAAAAGGGCGGCATATAAATAAAATCAACATCAACAACATCAACATCAACATCAAAAAATCAACATCAACCGAAAGCCCTATTAATTGTGGAGACAACTGGACCCCCCCCTTGCCATAGAGTCTTCTCCTGGCGCACTGTGCTTTTCTCCCTCCCCCCACCGGAAGCTCCTCTCAAAATTGTGGCACTGACCGGTGACGGAGTGCAGCAGAGGAAGGAAAAAGCCACTGAGGCTCCAGAGCCGCAGTTTGCTGACCCCTGGGTTAGGGTAACAGTGCTGAAAAGAGCTGACAACGTTAAGAAGAGGAGAAAGGAAATGAGATAACTAAAAATCACATGGTTGGTTTGATAGGAAATAAATTCTTATTAAATCCCAAGAGAACCAATCCCAAGCTGTTTAATACTTCAGTTTAGAATGTTGGACGAACAGTTATATGCAGTGAATAAAGTGGCATAACTCACAGGAACAGAGATGAGGAAGGTTTTTGTTTTTTGTTAAAACAAAGTTTTCAGAACTACTATCCAATGAGTCATGCTGAATAGTCATAGCTTTGGAAGGAATTCTGCTAAATGTAACATTTCTAGAAAATTTAAGTTTGAAAAAAGTCCATTTTTTTAAAAAAAACCTGAATCTATCTGACAAATAGAATGCATCACTTAAAATTTAGTGTAAAATATTGCCTGGTGTAGAATAGGTATGATGTTTATAGTCAGCCCTAACTAAGGTTGTTCAAAACTTCCAGTTAAATCTAGTCCAGCTTCATCGTGAGTTGTTCAGTGTTTTTATCCCTAGAGTTTGGTATTCCCACAACTCATTCTTCATTTCTGTTTATCCTTTCTCTGACCATGCAAACCCTTTATCCAGAGTCAGTATGTTTTACATCTAACCTAATTATTTTGACAGCTAAAGCAGAAAATTTCCCTCTTTGGCAGCAAAAAATGGTCATTGTAAATTAAACAAAGAACAATTTTGGGATACCCAGAATAAGCTGCTACTTATTTATTAGATTACTAGATTTCCATTCCTGGTTTCATTTACAGCTCAAGGTGACATCATAGCCTCTTATGTTGAGAGGAAGGGAGGAGAGAGGAAGACGGGGGTTGGGTGGGGGGAGAGGGAGGCAGGCAGGCATCAGACTAAGAAAGTCAGAGGGACAGAAGTGCAATCTTCTCCATCTTGGGCATCAATGGGCCAACATCTGGATTTTCCCATCCAGCATAATCTTTCCTGAGAATTCTAAGCATGGAATCCCATGCATCTGAAATCCTCAGGGTTAGAGAAGACAGTGGTAGAATATCAGTCTGATTGTGATTCAGTCTTTCTAGGTGGGCAAGGTTAGAAACAGAAGCAGCAGGTATTCCAAGAATGCTCTTTATTGTTTAGGCTAGAGGAGCAAAAGCCTAAAAGCCCAACAGAGTTTTTCTTTGCCCCACTGGGAAGGGCTTGGATACCTCCTGCAAAAGTTCTTTTTGGATTTTCACAGGACAGAAACCTTAAATCCATGTATCAATGTAATTTAATCGCAATATTGAATTAATTTTTAATCCCAGTTGTATTTATAGTCCTATTCTTAACAGCATCCCCCGCCCCTCCAGATAGAAATCAGGAGAAATGTTTTCTTCAAGGAAACGGGACTGACTATACATAACTCCTCTGGGCGCTGTATTTCTCTTCTTAATAATTCTTGCTTAAGAAATTGCTTCAGTTTATTAGATGCCAAAGCTTGGTTTTACATAAACCATGATTTAGTTTGTTGATTTAATTCATGCTTCTTTATTTTAGATTATTTAACTTTTATTAATTTCTATTAATATTTTATATCAGTCAAAACCATGGGACTCCTATAGACCCCTTTTAAAAAGTAGTGATAGAGTGAGCATGCCATGGTATAGAGCAGTGATGGCTAACCTTTTGGTTGGTGCATGTCAAAAGTGCACACAACAGCACACGTACATGGGCCTACACTCATAATGCAATGCGTGCACGACACCCCCCTGTGCACCTCATGTATTTGCATGTGATCCCCCTATTTTCCCTCACCCCCATGCATATGCGCAAGACCACCACCCCTGCGGCCCGTTTTGGGCCTAGCAGGCTTCCCTGAAGCTTCCTGAGACCAAAAATGGTGTGTGGGGGCTGCCAACCCTGTCCCCGTGCATCCGGCATGACTGCCCACCCCTGCGTATCCATGTGCACCTCCCACATGCACCCCAAACCCCCGCATGCGTGAGAGATCCAAAAACCAGCTGACTGGTGGAAGGTGGATGAGCATGTGCAGGGGAGCTGAGCTCTGTGTGCCTGCAGAGAGAGCTCCATGTCCAGAGGTGGGTTGCTAATTGTTTTTACTATCGGTTTGGGTGTGCTCGCGCGTTCCCAGGCATGCACGAGTTGCTTCTGTGTCTGCGCAGAAATGTCCGAGCAGGTGGGCAGAGCCTCACGCTGTTACTACTACCACTTCGGCCGATCCGAACTGGCAGCAACCCACTTCAGTCCATGTCCCACCTGTGGCCTGTGTCTCATAAGCTCGTAATCAGGGGTATATAGTAAGGTGACCAGATGTCCCGCCTTGGCGGGACAGTCACGCTTTTAACAATTTGTTCCACTCCCGCAGCATTTTTAAAAAGTCCGATTTTTAGATGGGCTTTGCAATACTTCAATGAGGGATTGAGTGGGGCGGGCTGAGTGCTCTTGGCCCTGGTGCAATGCCCCTCCCAGCTGGGCCCCGTGCTTTGCACATACGCGCCTAGAGCAGAGGTCCCCGTGAAAGGTAGGGCATTGCAGCCCGCCACGGCAATTGCAACAAGCCCGCCAGCTTCCCTGGGCAGCACAGCCGCCCTGCTCCCCTCTGCCCTGCTTGAAACAGCTTTGATGGAGACAGCTCTGCCTCGCCTTCCGATGAAGAGGCAGCCGGAGCCTGGGAGCTTTGCTTCGGAAGGAAGCGGGGCTGGCAGAGCAGGTGGGCCATGCCCAGGGAAGGAGCCGAGCCCAGGGTCGCAGCCTGCAGGGCTTTTACAAGATGAGGACAATAAAAGGTGCCCTTCTCTTCCCTTCCTCCCTTTCCCCTTCCTCCCTTTTGCCTCCCTCCCCTCCTTCCCTCCCGTCTTTCCTTCCTTTCTTCCTTCCTTTTTCTCCCTCCCTCCCTTCTTTCCTCCTTCTCTCCTTCCTTCTCCTCCCTCCTCCCCTTCCTACTTCCCTCCTTCTTTCCTTCCCTATCTACCTTTCCTTCCTTCCTTCCTTCCTTCCTTCCTTCCTTCTTCCTTCCTTCTTTCTCCTCCCCTCCCTCCAGCCCAGAGGAGAAGCAGCTGCTTCTGGAACTTCTTGAGAAATTTCCTTGCCTGCTTTTCTCCTTCTGAAACGCCTTCCGATGACTGGCCAAGCTCTCCTCCCCAGAGTCTCTTTCTTCTACCTACCTGGAATGGAATGGGGTGTGTGTGTTATTGATTAAAACTTTTGCCACCCGGTGCTGCGGCTGAGGTGAAGCTGCCAAGCTCCCGCTGGCACTCCCACCCATGGCAGCAGTGCCTCCCCCCCGCTCGGAGCACATGAGCTGAGTACCGCATTACCCCTGCCCCCTCCTCCCCACTTTTGAGGAGCCATGAGGCCGTGGAGCCAGTAGAAAGGCAGGGGAAGGGGAGCAGAAAACAAAAGGCCCCATGGTTTCTCAAAAGCACGGTGGAGGAGGAGGCGGCGGCGGCAGGGTAACGCGTTGCCCAGCTCAGTGCTCCGAGCGGAGGTGGAGGGAGGCGGCACCGCCGCTGCCACGGACGGGGGCGCCAGCGAGAGCTTTGGCAGCAGTGCCAGGCGGCAAAATTTTTAATCAAGAACACACCGCCCCCCCCTCCATCAATGGTGTCCCGTTTAAACCAATTTTAAAATCTGGTCACTTTAGTATATAGGCCACATATACAGTCCTGTTTTTAGAGGACCTGGCTAAAAAAAATGCTATTGACATTTGGTGATGAATGATAAATTCCTCTGGCAGGGTATTTTTGCTTTAAAAAAGGGAAAAAATGTTTTGGTGGGTCCTTGGTGCTCTCTGGGCTTGCTTATATTCTTGCAGACGTTTCATTACCCAATCTAGCTAATACCATCAGTAAAAATTGTTTTGTAAAGTTGGTCTACATGACCATTTTGCATGTTTGCAGATCTTTTAACCTGAAAAAACAGCCTGAAAATTTCAGCTGTTTTTCTTCATCACTGTCACTGAATTTCTGAAACACTCCCCCCCCCCCAAATGACCCTTGTAAGCATAATTAAGAACAAGACCGGAAGGGAAAATTAAAGTCCCCAGCCACAAAATAGTATAGTTTTCATATTGTCATACCCCCTCCTCTTTGTGGCAGCCCCTCAATACTGGAATACTACTACTGGAACTACTACCATGTTCCCCCTCCCCCCAGTCCTTCTTTTCTCTAGACTAGCCAAACCCAAATCCTGCAACCGTTCTTCATATGTTTTAGTCTCCAGCCTCAAATCATTTTAGTTGTTCTTCTTTGCACTTCTTCTAAAGTCTCAACATGTTTTTGTAATGTGGTGACCAAAACTGGATGTAGTATTCAAGGTGTGGTCTTACTAAGGCTTTATAAGTGGAACTAATACATCACATGATTTTGATTCCATGCTTTGTTTATACACCAAGGATTGTATTAGTTTTTTTTGGCTGCTGCCGCGTAAAGACTATATCCCTATTAAATTTGCATATATTTTTTTAATCTAGCCACAGACTATTAATACTCTCTCACAAATTCAAGCCACCCACCCTACCCTCTTTCCCCACAACTCAATCCCACCCCTCCCCCCACACTCAATCCCACCCCTGCCCTCATTTCAACTACACATAGTTCTTGGCTTATGACTGATCACTTAGTGACTGGTGGAACAATGGACCTCCCCAGAGGTACCTATGACCCAGTTTTGAAATTCTGATGTCTGCTTTCCCCCCTCCTCATCATGTGACCACATTTTGGGTGCTTGGCAACAACTGTTCGTAGTGTACCGCAGTGACATGACTGAGATTTATGACTTTTTTTGCAGGAAACCCAGCATTTAGTTTGTCCTGTGACTTACTAGTTTTCTTTTGTCTTTTAGAAAATTCAGAGCAGAAGTGGATTCACAAAAGGTTGCATGTAATGGCATGATGCATAAAACTAGTATTGAGTGTTATTAAAAAGACAAAGCACTAACAGATGTACGGTTTTCTGTAGTAATAATTTAGCTCACTTGCTAAGCAATTTTTTGTTTTATTTCATTGTTTTTAGTAGTTTGTGACTTTGGTCACATGCAGCTCCTGAACCCATATTTGGCAATCCTCTGAGACACCTCCCAGACCACAGTTATTCAAGAATTATGGCACAATTTTTTGCAGTATAAGGTTTCTACATAGGTAACTTCCACACAGTATTTTTGTAAAGGAAAACAAAATCTTTAAACTATCCTCCACTGAAAAAAGAGGAAAATCTGGTTCTATCCACATGTAAAAGGCTTCGTATCTTTGCCTTGGTCACAGCTGCTCTTGCCTCAGAATATTTCAAGTTAGCCATGACTATCAGAAGCTGCCTACTTCTATTCTAAGAACAGCAAGAATCATGTGAACTTGCTCAAGGAACAGCAATTCATGAGGAGTTCCTTAAAGCAGGAGATGGAGGAGCAGAAGCAAAGTGTTGGAGACAATAAGACTGCTGCAACAACACAATCCTGGTCTGTTGCTAATGTGGAAATAAATCAACCACCAGTCCAATCAGTTTCTATATGGGGGGAAACAAATCACATCATATTGCCTTTTTCTCAAGCAATAAAATATATTGGACTATTTCCACACAAAGACTTTCCTAAATGTGCCGAGCCCAACTGAGGTAGTTATGGTATTGCAATTGAGTTAAAAGCTGAAACGCAACTTGACTGAATGGGCTTTGACAAGCCTCAAAATACTGGAGATGGCTTGTAGGTAAAACTGAGGATATTAATGAAGGATTAAAAAGAAGATAAACATTTCTAATAAAGATAACCAATACCTCTTGCTGGTTTTTGTTTTGGTATTATTGTTATCTATCAGAAATACAGCACAATAACACAAATTACAATCAAGAAAAATAAGACTTTATTCAGATTTATAGCTGAGTCACCAAAGATATTTCAGAACGAAACATGTTTTTGGCCAAGCAGTTCACTATTGAGAAATAGCTTTTAAGTTATTCTATGTAGATTAATCTCTTCTATGTTGTCATTTTCAGTTGTTTTTCTAAAGTTCATGTTACTGCAAATATTTCGGCTGTATTCCTCTGTAGTTTTACCATCACGTATTTTATCTTTATATTCTTTTTCCTAGTGTACTTGTCCTAATAGGAGACTATTTTAGGAATGTATCTTGTTCTGAGGTACAAAAGCAGTGTTCACCACCTCCATCTGGTAGATCTTTCTTAATATATACCTATCATTTGGGTCTAATTGAGCCAAAATTCTGCTCAGCCTTGTGTTTACTTAACAAATTAAACATATTATAGCTTGGTATAATGACCTGGTTGATAAAATAAACTAAAACAATGGCTATGTTTCCATAACATATTGAACCACAGACCTCCCAACCACATTGCAAGCTAATCTAATATGTTGTGCAAATCCAGCCAGAGAAAAACAGACAAGAAGAAAGTTATCTAAGCATATGCAGAATATTCTCCCCTTGTCATTAAAAAGCCACAGTGAATTTGGCAACTTGTGATAGACACAGCATCACTCATCTTAACCTGATGAATGCCATGCTTAAAATCAGGATCATGAAAATCTTCCAACCACAGAGGACTTGCTGTGCAGAGAGGCCTTTGCTAGAGTAAACTGATCTTACAAGTTTCTTGTTTCTTTCAAAAAGAAGTGAGAGCGGAGCCTGAATGATAGATTGATTAGTCATAGAATCTTACAGCTGGAAGGGACTTTGGAGGTCTTCTAGTCCAAACGCCCCTGCCCATGGCAGGAGACCTTATACTCCATTGTGGACAAATGGCTGTTGAAACTTTGATTGAAAACCTACAATGAGGGAGCAACCACAACTCTGGAAACAGGCTGTTTCATTGATTAATTGTTCTCATTGACAGGAAAGTTCCAGATTGGAACTCTCTTTGATGAACTTCCATCGATTGCTTCTTGTCCTTCCCTTTGGGGGTGGTGAGGGGGAGGGGGAGGAGATATTTTAGGTAGGGATCAAGGTTCTGTGGAGTAACCAAGCAATGCACCAATTACCCTCTACCATCTGGATGCCTTGGCAGAATGTTATCAAGTGAGATTGTCTTCTCAAATGCTGCCCGGTTTTTGAGAGGAAGCAAATATAAACTGATCAGAACAATCGTGCAACAAATCCTGGCATGATCAACCAAAAACATATAAAGATTTGATGCTTTGCCTACCCCAACAACATTATTGGGCATGAAGGATTTGACTCAAAGTCTTGGAGAGCTTCAAGTTCTGGGACTTCTACTAATATATCCCTCCACTTTGCTGTGAGACAGCTGCAGTCACCCAGCCATTCACACCTCTGTGCAAGTTCTTTGCAAGTCATTAATGAGACTAATCACCAACTTAGAGCTGTTGGTTAATGCATAATCTTAATCATGATTACACAGTGTAATTGATGTTAATTTGGAGAGCCAGTTAATTATGAAAATAATTGTTACAGTTTTTCTGTTTTATTATAAAGGAGTGGATTAGCATTATTACTGCACCCACAGTGCATATCTAGAGACAGGAGTTCTAATGCGGTGACTGGTGAATTCTGGGAGTTGGAGTCCATACATCTTGAAGTTGCTGAGGTTGAGAAACACTGTTCTAATGAGCTGGTGCTTGGGGATTTGCCTTGGTGACCTCTACATTATCCCTATGGTAGCTTTGTTTGTAGTATAAAAGGCAGCCATGCAAAACCGAGAACCCAGCTCTCACTGGGGTATTGCCTCATCAGCCCATCACCTCCCAAGACTGCCATTCTCTCCGCTTGATTGTGTTTATTTTGACATTCTTGGTTTTCTTCAATTGCTTCTCTCTATTGTTTCGAGAATGGCATTTTGCTGAGCCAGTCATACAGAGAGTCTCCTGGGGCAATCAGGGCTGCACCTCCTTGTCTCAATAGTGCAACCATCTAATGAGGGGGAAATGAACACTAACTTTCTGATCATTCTCAGTTCTTAGTTTGTTTTACCTATACCCCTGGACAGTGGCAGATTATGGCTCACTGGTGCCCTAAGCATTGACAAATATTGGTTCCCCCCTGCTTTGTACATACTGTACAAATCTTCATTCTTTTTTTTCTTTCTCAACTTTGTGGTGCCCCCTTGGGCCTGGTGCCTAAGCATGGGCTTAGTCTGCTTAATGGTTAATACACCACTGCCACTGGCCATCTATCTATCTCCCTCTTTCTTATCAGCTTCTTTAAACAAACCAGTAAATCCAGAGGTGTGTTTCAATAAGGGCTAGCAGCTAACTGATCTTATCCGAGCTTAGAAGCTAATAAAGATTAGGGGCAAGTATTTGAGCAAAAGACCATCCAGGAATTTACTGGGCTGCAGGCTTTATGGAAAGAAGTTAAAAAAAACCACCTTCATCCATATTGCTGCCAGAAAAATTCCTTGGATGTATCTATGAAGTTGCCAGCAGTCAGGACCAAACTGAGGGAGACTTTATATTCAAAAGCCAGGTCTTGCTAATTAGTGGGACTTCATTTTTATTTTGCAGCATGCAAAAGAGAATTGAACTCAACAGAGGATCTTACAGGAAAAAACAAACATGAGGAAACATCTCTAATGGTATTGAAATTCTTGGTATAAAAAATGAGAATGGGTTGACAGCAATACTGTTAGTGCAATCTTACGCGTTTCTGTTCTGAGGTAAATCCCATTAAATTCAGCAGGATTTCTTGCAAGTTAAGAGTATTCAGAATAGCAGGAACCTGAGAATAATTACTGTTGGACAATACAGGCCCATGTCTGTTTTGTTAAGATTTTCACTGCCAAATACATGGCCACTGAATATTTTTAATGTTTTAATAAGCAGGCAATTTTAGGCATCACAACATTTCCCAAAGGCAATCCAGATGACAGGAAAATCTTTTGGATATATAAGTACAGAATGTACTTCTAACTTTATGGTGCAATAGTAAATCTGTCTTGAACTAAATAATGCCAGTCAGTAGCAAGATAAAATGTTTTGCAGAGCAAACAATGCATAAAATGTGATTGAAATCTGTACGTAGCTCTTGCGTTACCAGTAATCATTCCAAAACTAATCCACTCTATGAAATACTCATCGCATTTTCTTCGACATGACTTGCCTTTCTTCCATTACAGAACTGAAGGTAGAATCTGTAGTGATTCTGACTACTGTATTGTATTGTATTTACATTTGTATACTGCTTGCTATAATGAGAAGGAAGGACTCATAGGAGAACCTAATGCTGGAAAAGACTGAGGACAAAAGAAAAAAGGGACGACAGAGAATGAGGTGCCTGGATGGAGTCACTGAAGCAGTAGGCATGACCTTGAATGGATTCAGAGGTTGGTAGGAGACAGGAAGGCCTGGAGGAACATTGTCCATGGCATCGTGATGGGTTGGACATGACTTTGCAACTAACAACTGCTTGCTATAATAACTCCAGTCAGCATACAATATATGAAATTACCGTATTTTTCAGTATAAGCACCCCCCCCCCATAAAAGAGTGTGGAAATATTGGTGCGTCTTATACAAAGAATACAGCCAGTTTTGGCCTCCTGAAGCCCCCCCTGCATCCCATTTTTGTGAAAAATGGGCAAAACAGAGGCATTTTTGCCTTCCCCAGCCCCCAGAAGCCCTCTGCAGGCGTCAGCAGGGCTGGGGGAAGGAAAAATGCCTCAGTTTTTGCCCAAAATGGCCCATTTTCCTCCCATTTTTTTGTGCAAAAACAGGCGTTTTGCCTTCCCCCAGCCCTACTGAAGCCTGCAGAGTGCTCTTGGGGGCTGGGGAGGCCAAAAATCTTTTTTTCTTACTTACCTCTTTGAAATCTTCATGCGTCTTATTTGTCTGTGCGTTTATAGTCCGAAAAATACAGTACTAAAACATTTCACAGTCAATAAATTGAATCATTGAATCATTATGATGAATAAAAATGTTTGCTACTAGTACAAATGCCTCTGATGCCAAATGCCCTCTGAAAAAATATTGCCATTTTCTTTTAGCAACTGTCAGGTGGGAGATATCTTCAAAAAGCATCATCAGGGTGGAATGCTGGACAGTTAGCCATGGCGGGAAACTCCCTTTCTCCACATGCGCAAAGAGATGGTCAGGACAGCTTCTAGAACATTCCTCCAGCACATAATGATTCCCCTCCCAAATACCATGCCCCCCTCCCCGTTTCAATGGCAGCTGAAGCAGCAGCAAAGCAGAGGCTGACAGCAGCCCATATTATCAGTTGTTGATGACAACTATTATCAGTTACTTCTTGGGAAGTAGGACAGCCAATATCCCATATTATCCGCGGTCTTCAGTGGTGTCGGATGACGTCGGGCAGCCTTTGGGTGGCGCCCCCCCACTGTGGACGGTGGTCCTCCAGCTGGTGGCGATTTCGACTTGAGTTTGGGTCAGATTTTCGTTTGCGGAGCGACATTTCTGCCTGGAGGGGCACTGCTCTGGCAGCTCTGGACAGTTTCTGGTGGTGCTGAGGGGTGGCGAGCAATCTTCGGGCAGCGCCCCCCCCTTTTCCCTGCAGACAGCAATTCTCCAGCTGATTGCAATCTCAGCCCGAATTCGGATCGCTATGGCCCTGCCCTCGTTGGTGAGACGCCGTTGAGCTGCACTGCCGCCCAGGGGGGTTGGTGAGTCTAACATCGTCGTACTATGGGTCTGTGTGACTGGCCTCCTTGCCATCGCTGCTGCTGACCCAAGCGCACTCCCACCTTCCATCACAGCCCTTTCTGACTCTATCATCATTACTGCGGACCGGCTGTTCAAATTCCGGCTTTTTGGTCACCGTGGCCGGCCTTCCGGCTCCGGATGCTATTGCTGCTGCCATCAGCGATTCTTTTCCAGATGACGCTGCCCCCCGGCTGTTTCACCTCTCGACTGCTCCCACCCTCGCCTTCGCCCCTAGGACCACCATTTCAATGAGAATTGGGACGCGTGAGATCAACCGTCTGTCACCTTTTTCATCACCAGTAATTGGTTTCTGGCACGACCCCTCCCTCCCTCGCTTACTTCCCCTCTGCTTCTGGTCTGATCCTTAATCAACAATGTGGACACGAGGGCCTCCCCCTCGCCATTCCAGCTGTTGCTGTTCGGCCATGGAGTCCTCAGACCTCCGCCTTCGCCGAGAGTCCTGCATGCCACTCTGTGTTTACAATCTCCACAGAAAGGGAAAGCGGAGGACGAAGAGGATGTTGGTAGGGAGCCTGTCCCCCTCCCCTCCGACCCCCTATCCACTTCAAACTTTAGAGCTTTGTTCTTTCTACTGGACTCCGCAGAGGAGATGTTTCTGAGTGCAAAGACGTTCCTCTTTTACATTATTACTCACTTCACTTTATTACTCCAACTTTATTTATTTCAAAACTGCGCCAACCGCTTGGCGGTTCAAGAATGGCGTCCATCTTGTTTGCTGAGTGAAGTGACTGTAGGTATGGATGGTTGAGAGAATGTTCCCATGTGTTTTTAAACTTAAATTTTTATCCTGTATTTTTGTATATTTTAATACTTCATTATTAGTGGGGTATGCATGCGGAGAATGTCCGGCCGGTATGTAGGAGGGATTGAGAGTGTGGCCTGGAGCCCCCTCCACTGAGTGCAGAAGCAGAAGTGGATGGGGCCCGGTCCCGCCTCTCGTCCCAGAGGGTATGATACATATGGCCTGCCGGGGAGAATGGGGGCCGTGGGAGGGGAGGGGGAGTCTACGGCGACAGGGACTGGACGGAGCATCCCGGTCATGTTTGGGAGAGGCAGGTACGATGGGAGTTTCAGGGCTGGCCATTACCAGGGAAGGAGGGCTCACTATGTTACAGCGATCCCGTTCCGGCCCAGAAATCTCAACCCAAGTACCAGGTGGCAAGAGATGTCAGGGCCCTGGCCTCAGGTTGCTGCTGCTAAATGCCAGGTCTGTGATTCAGAAAGCTCCCCTCGTCCGGGACTTAATATTAGACAAGGGGGCAGATCTGGCATGTATTACTGAAACTGGCTGGGCCATGAGGGAGGAGTCCCCCTCTCAGAAATGTGCCCAGAAGGGTTTCAGGTGCGCACCAACCACAACACCAATAAAGGGTGGGGCATGGCAGTTGTCATCCGGAAATCATTAGCACTTCGTGGGATCCCTGCTCCGGAGACTGTCGGGTTTGAGTCCCTTCTGGTGAAGCTGGACCTTGGGGGTCAAGTGGCCTTGTTGTTAATGTACCTACCTCCCAGCTGCGTTACAACAGCCCTGCCATCACTCCTGGAGTCAGTAGCCAGACTGGCGGTTGAGTTCCCCAGACTTATAGTACTGGGGGACTTTAACTTGCCATCTCTCAGCGAACGCTCCGATGGGGTGCAGGAGTTCATGGCTTCCATGACAGCCATGGACTTGACCCAGGTAATTCAAGGTCCAACTCGTACAATGGGACACTCTTGACCTTGTGTTTCTCTCGGGCAGTGGAGATGTGATCTGGAACTGAAGGGCATAAAGACCTTGCCCTTGTCATGGTCAGATCATTCCTACTGAGGAGCTTGATTTTCTGAAACTACTCCCCCACTGCAGGGAGGTGGAACCGATTAAATGGTTCTGCCCCAGGTGCCTGATGGATCCTTTGAGATTTCAGACGGAGCTTGGGGAGATACCTGACTCCTTGCCCACAGTCCGACGGAGTCCTTGGTCGCTGCTTGGAACAGAGCAGTGGCTGGGGCTCTTGATCAGATTGCACCTTTGCAGCCTCTCCGTGGCAGTGGATCCAGGGGGGGCCCTTGGTTTACCGAGGAACTCTGGAGATGAAGCACCAAAAGAGATGACTAGAGCGATGCTGGAGGGCCAGTAAATCAGAATCTGACCGAACACAATTAAGAGCCTTTATTAGGACTTATCTAGTGGCAATTCAGGCAGCAAAATGTACGCATTTCTCTACTCTCTTGCGTCCTCAGAATCACACCCGGCCGCCCTGTTTAGGATAACCCATTCCCTCCTGAAAGGGAGGGATGCGAGTGAACCTTGCAGGGAAGAGCTGAGGAATTTTGTTTCGTGTCAGACAAAGTTGCTCAGATTCGGATGGACCTGGACTCCACTTGGACCATACCTGCAGAGATGCCGAGAGTGGGCCTTGATCGGATTTCTTGGAGTGAGTTCCAGCTTGTTACTCCTGAGGAAGTGGACAAGGCCATGGGAGCTGTGAGTATCTCCACCTGTTTACTGGACCCGTGTCCCTCCTGGCTGGTTTCGACCAGCAGGAGGTTACACGAGGCTGGCTCAAAGGATTGTTAATACCTCTCTACAGGAGGTCTTTCCCGCTGCCCTTAAAGGACGCGGTGGTAAGACCCCTCCTTAAGAAGCCTTCTTGGACCCAGCTATTCTTAAAAATTACCGTCCAGTCTCCAACCTCCCTTTTGTAGGGAAGGTTGTTGAGAAGGTGGTGGCCTTTTAGCTCCGACGGACCTTGGATGAAGCAGATTATCTAGATCCCTTTCAGTCGGGTTTCAGGCCTGGTTACTCCATCGAAACTGCTTTGGTCGTGCTGACCGATGATCTCTGGCAGGCCAGGGATAGAGGATATTCCTCTATCCTGGTGCTCCTTGACCTCTCAGCGGCCTTTGACACCATCGACCATGGTATCCTTCTGAGACGATTGGGAGAGGTGGGAGTGGGAGGCCCCGTGTTATGATGGTTCTCCTCTTACCTCTCGGATAGGTCGCAGTCGGTGTTGGTTGGAGGACAGAGGTCGACCCCTAGGCCCCTAAAATATGGGGTGCCTCAGGGCTCGGTCCTGTCCCCCCTCCTATTTAACATCTACATGAAGCCACTGGGTGAGATCATTCGTCAGCACGGGATCAAATATCATCAATACGCGGACGATACCCAGTTGTATCTGTCCGCCCCGTGCCAACTCAGCGAAGTGGTAGAAGTGATGTGCCAGTGCCTGGAGGCTGTCAGGGTCTGGATGGGAGTAAACAAGCTGGCACTCAATCCAGACAAGACCAAGTGGCTATTGATGTTGCCCCCCAAGAACGGACCAGATATTCCATCTCTTAGCCTGGGGTGAAACTTTTCACCCCTCAGAGAGGTTCTGCAACTTGGGTGTCCTCCTGGATTCTCAGCTGACATTAGAATACCACCTGTCGGCTATGACCAGGGGGGCTTTTGCCCAGGTTTGCCTGGTGCACCAGTTGCGGCCCTACCTGGACCGGGAGGTACTTCAAATGGTCACTCACGCTCTCGTCACCTCTAGGCTTGATTACTGTAATGAGCTTTACTTCGGGCTGCCCCTGAAGTACAGGCTACAATTGGTCCAGAATGCGGCCGCGAGAGCGATATCGGGTGTACCTAGGTACACCCATGTTACACCTATCCTCTGTGAGCTGCACTGGCTTCCCATCGGTCTCCGAATGCGCTTCAAGGTGCTTGTCGTTACCTTTAAAGCCCTACATGGCTTGGGACCTGGATATCTGCGGGACCGCCTCCTGCCACATACCTCCCAATGACCTATAAGATCTCAGAGGTTGGGCCTCCTTCAGGTACCATTGACAGGGCAATGCTGGTTGGCGACTACTTGGGGGAGGTCTTTCTCTGCAGCTGCCTCGGCCCTATGGAATGATTTACCCACAGAGATCCGGACCCTTCCCATTCTCTCGGCCTGCCATAAAGCCACTAAAACCTGGCTGTTCCGGCAGGCCTGGGGCTATTGACCCCAAAATACGGTCCAGCCCCACATAGAATGGAGTGTATGGCGTGTTTTTTAAATCTATCTTTTCTTTCCTTCTATTCTTTTTTGATTTATTTTGTATTGTAAGCCGCCCGGAGTCCTATAGGATTGGGCGGCATGAATGTTATTAAACTTTAAACTTTAGAGCTTTTTAACTAAGGACCAACATGATCACTGTAACCTCCAATGTTAACAAACACCTCGAATCTGGTGCAATGCCAGCAGTTCTTGCTTTTGGTCTTTTAGGGTTTTTTTTTTATGTCGTCTCTGAAATATTAGCCATCTTTCCTTTGTAATTTCTATATATTTTGTAAGCATTCCCTAGATTCCCTCATCCGTATAATTTATAAACATGTGGAACTGCACCAGAACCCTAACCCTGTGGCGCTCAACTCAAGATTTTTCTAATTAGCAATCTGAATTAAGTTAAGCTCTTACTAAATTATTGATTTAAATATTCAGTTAAATTAGGTCAGTTTCTCAAACTCCTTTGAATGATTGGATCAAAGTGAAATTGCTTGTCAAACTTATTTGTCAACTTGAGGTGTGTTTTCCCTGATTTGCCTTGGCATATTTTCAAGCAGAAGTCTCAAGTTGAAACAAGCTGTTTTACAGTAATTTTTTAAAAAAAGATATCAAGATGAGTTCAAAATGTAAACTATTATTTCAGAGTTAACATACAGCATCTGTTCATTTAGACCTGTTCACAGGGAACAAAGAGATGTTTTCTCAATTTGAGGAGAGATATCTACAGAGGTCAATGAAGTTTCGATTGTTTTACTATGTTGTGTATGTATGTGTGCTTTCAAGTCAGTGTTGACTCCTAGCAACTGCCTGGACAAGTCCTTTTAGTTTTCTTGGCAAGATTTTAGAAGTAGTTTGCCATTGCCCCAGAGGTGGTATTCTGCTGGTTCGCCCAAACCGGTAGCCGAAATCGTGGGTGGCTCCGCCTACCCACCCCAGCTCTATGGCATCCCATTTAGGCCATTTTTAAGGCAAAGTGCATGCGCGCAAGGTGGAGTGTATGTGCGAAGCATGAATGTGCTCTCTCTCTCTCTCTCTCTCACACACACACATTTGCAAATTGGTAGGGAAGGTAAGAGAATACCACTCCTGATTGCCTCCTTCCTAGAGTTAAGAGAGAAAGGGTCAGGGCCACCTAGCAGCCTTTATGAACTATGGACTCTACACCTAAGGCAGGAGTAGAACACACAGTTTCATGGTTACTAGTCCAATGTCTTCACCAGTATACAAGCTGGCATTCTGATTTTCCTAGGTAGCTGTCAGGCCTGCAGTTATATCCCTTTTAGATCTTTGGCCTGCCAACACTCTCTCTTATTTCATTATGCTGTTTCATTAGTGTAGTAGTGTGGAGAGGGGAATAGAAAGGAGTAGATTGTGGAATATTGTGTTGTCATTCTTTCTAGAAGCCAAGGTCATATTTTGTCTCCACACCTTGGCACCTGACCAGAACCAGCTGGGTGTGAGATGCCAGCGTGGAAGAAGAGGATTGGACCATGTGATGGATTTGTGGGTGTGGGGCAGAGGTGGGTTCCTATCATTTTGCACATATTCAGTAGAACCGGTTCGTCAAATCTCCCGAACCGGTTAGAAGAGGTTACACCAGTGGACCCGGAAAGCAGGCCACACCTACAGAAGAGGTTTCAAAAATTTTTGAAACCCACCACTGGTTTTGGGGACAAGATCATGAACTTTCAACTGGGTGGGAATCTGATGTAATTGTCCAGAATAGGGATTCCACAGATGTGCTAAGATGTCTGATTTATTAAACTGGAACTTTAAGGATCGTTTTTGCCTCGGACTCTGATTTAATTCTATATGATACTTGGAACGCTGACAGAGCAGTAATTAAATCAGGTATCCCTTCCTTCTTTTATCTGACAGCCAGGATATTTCTAACCAATTATTCTACCCTTTCCACCCAACCAACCCCCTGAAGACTAACAAATACTACAAGGCAACCCCATTTCTGAACCATTGCATTGAGGAGAGCCTTGCTGGGAAAGAGGGGTGAATAGTTCAGAAACCTGATGGATATTTTTGGCACTGACCCTGCCCAAGTCTGGAGAAGCCAGCAATTCAGTAAATGTTTCATCTACTTCACAGCCATTGTGAGCTGAAAACGTTTACTTATAAGTCTCTGATACTCAGATCAGATTTTTATAAACAAACCAGTGTAATAAATATAATCCGTAAGAAAACCTTATAGTGGAACTTGTCTTTCATGCATGCCTACATATCTGGCAGCCTTTCACTTGCTTGGCTTTGCACCTGTCTTAGTGAATTCACAACACGTATTGTAAATTAATATACATCCTCTTCTAACAGTGAGTCAGTTGTATTGTGAGCCATGTTTGCGGATGCAAAACAATGACACCATTGAGATTTCCTTACTCTTCCCTGACAGAGAGAGGAGTGAGGCAGAGGCTTTCACTGGTGCTGCGAAAGGATTTCTGGACATTCCAAAAATAGCACAGTGCTGAGTCACAGCTCAGCTCTGCATTCACCAGCAAGGAAAAATGGAGGGGAAAGAGGGAAGTAAAGCCATTGGTCAAATATGTCCTCCTACATAGGGTCAATCTCATGGCACAAAAGACTTTTTAAATGTAAGGATACTTGAAATATTGAATATTTGTTCTTACTTAGGGAGCCCAGTGTAAACACAATGCCATTAGGGCCCATAACTCTCAGTGACTGGTTGGAGGCATTAAAAGTGATTATAATACCAATAAGCAAAGATGTGGCAGACTTTTTTTTGGAAGGGTCAAAACCTTTTAAAATTCCTGATGTGCACCAGGGTGTAACACAGGCAACTTCCACATCATTGTTTCCACAGCACCCTATTTCTTCAGAAGTTTGAGAATAACTCCAGTTGTCTTCATTTCTGATGATTCAGAAAACACAGAGACCAGGGCAAAATCCCTGTCTACACTGTGTCTCCCCAATAAAAAGTCCTTTTACTCCATACAAAAGAGATGGAAGTGAAATAAATCAAGGAGAACCCAACAGCTGGGCACTTGGCATCCTCTCCTTGCTGGCTAGGAAAAAGCTGCCAGGATCTTTTTGAGTCACCTCTGCTCTCTTCAGCCTCCTAATGAGGAAAGCTTCAGAGTTTGTGGAACCACCTTTTCCTGAACCCTGGCAGTTAGAACCATAGGGTGGGGAGGGATCTTGGAGGTCTTCTACTTCAACACCCTGTCCAAGGTAGGAGATCCGGTCCAGGACCGGGTCCCGCTCTATGGCGGATGGTGCCGGGACTTTAAAGTCCTGCCGCCGGGGCCCTGCCAGCGGCAGGGGCTTTAAAGTGGCGGCAGGGCCCCGCGGCAGGATTTTAAGTCCCGGCACCATCTGCCATAGAGCGGGACCCGTCCCGCTCTATGGTGGACGCGGCGCCGGGGCTTCGGCGGGGCTTTCAACACTTGCCTCACCAGCCATGAAGCTCACCACACGTCACTGGGTTGAGCTGAGCTGAAACCTTTAGTGATAGGCACCATAACTCTGGGAGGAAGCTATTCCTTGATGTGTGCTGAATGGTCAGGAAATTTCTCAGTTCCAGGCTGTATCTCTGTTTCGTGAGCTTCCATTCATTGATTCTTGTCCTGCCTCAGGTGCTTGGAGAATAAGTCAACCCCCTCTTCTCTGAGCTTGCCCCTCATGTACCGGAAGACAACTATCATGACCTCCCTAAACCTTCTCTTCAATAGGCTAGACCTCCCTCCCTCAACCATTCATCATACGATTTATCCTGCAGACCCCTAATCATCTTTTTTGCTTTCCTCTGGACTCTTTTCTATGTCTCAGCATTTTTTTTATTTCGTAAGGTGCTATCCAGAACTATACTCAGTATCCAAGCATGGTCTCACCAGTGCAATATAAAGCAGTATTCACTTCTCAGTATCTTGATTCTATCCCTCTTATTAATGCAGTCTAGGAGTACATTGGCTTTTTTGTGGCTGCTAACTCATATTTAAGTGATTGTCTACCTCCTACTGAGAAGCTGCAGAGTTCTGAAGCCTCCCTTTCCTGAACCTTGGAAGGTTAGGATGAGGGGAAAGAATTCAGTCCCCCAAACTCTGCCAGAACTCTAATAGTTGCAGCTATGATAGGTTTCAGAAAGGGGTCACTTGCGCTGCAGCTGAGCTATTGATGTATCAGTCTAGTTCTTGAAGACAATTTCTTGGGATACAATCGAGCACAACTGTAAACACATGTGTGCAAGTAGTTATGTTGGCCATTTTAACAGGAACACTGCCCTTGACTTTATGTTGAGATGAACTTAGTCATTATGATGTTAGGAAGGAAAAGAAAGCAAATCAGGTAATGAGCTAGTCCAAAAATATTTACAGCAGTTCTGCTCTTTCCTGATCACTCAAAAATAAGTGATTAAGCCTCTGTCTCCTAGTCGCTCATTTATGGGGTGGCATATTGCTCACTTTTCTCCTCACAGCTGTCTAAAACCTGTATGAAGATGGAGCAGGTTTATCCATTGGTCAATAGGAGGCTCCTATCCAGTTGTATTTGACCATACAGAATTGCAGGAGAAATGCCTAGCAAGATATAGTTTTCATTAATCATAGAATCATAGGGCTGGAAGGGACCTTTTAGAAACCATCTGGTTCTTTGGGGACTCTTATTTCAGATCCGATAGTGCACATCTGTGAGACTGTGGGATACTCTTGGATTCCTGGCTTCAGCTTCATTAAGAGGTGAAAACTCTATCCAGGAGGGCTTTTCATCTGATTTATTGGTTTCAGTCCTTTTTGGAGCAGGGGTCCTGATGACTGTTACTTATGTCTTCATTACTTTTGAATATGATTACAGGGAGCTTCCCAGGGGTGGGTTGCTGCTGGCATTACTGCTGGTTCAGCGTGCGAACATTTTGCTTGTGTACACTCCGTGTTCTCTGCGCGCATGCGCATTTGCACCTAAAAAGGTCTGTGCATGTTCAAAATGTTAAAAAAGGGAAAAATTACATTTCTGCAATGAAATTGGCCTGTGCCTGCACAGAACTGAAAATCAAGATGGCGGCACCATAGGCGAACCAGTTCGAGGGTGTGGGAGGCCTGGGACACTGCCGGTTCCAGCGACCCAGGCCGCCAAGTTACTATTGGTTCGGCTGAAACAGGGCTGAACCTGTAGGAACGCACCGCTGGAGCTTTCCTTGAAGATAACTCAGACGTGTAGATAGCTGTTTGCAAAATGAAATTGCCAGTCTGCTATGCATGATAGCAGTTACTGCAGAGAAACCCCTATGTTGTGGGAAACTTCACTGGCTTCGCTCTTAGAGTGGATTCAAAATGCTGCTTCTTATTAAATCCTTTACGGCCTTAGGTCCTTGTGATCCATGACTAATCTTTAACCACAATTTGTCCATCCTGGTCTTTTAACATAAGGGATACTTGGGATGCCTCCAGAATGTCAGAACCAACAAACCAAAAACATGCTTATTGAGCTGGGCAGCTTTGGCCCTGTGAAACATTTCCTCACCCCCAGTGTTTATATGATCGCCACAAATCATTAGCTTTTAAAAAGGCAGGCTTCCCCTCCCCCTCCCAATGCTTGGAGCTTAAGTAACAATTGCTAGATTGCTGTTCATCTTTTAAAATGGTTTGATTTTTAATGTGAATCAGTATGAATGATTAATTAAATAGTTAGGGTTTAAGTGTTTTACAATTTAATGGATTGCTGAGGCTTGTATTTTTGTAAGCCACCCTGGGCAGCTCTTAGGGTTGAATACATATTTTGCATGTAAGCCTAAATCAACTTGCCCCAACCTGTTGCTTCCCAGATGTATTGGGAGTACAACTTTCAGAATTCCCAGTCCGCCTTGTCTCTCCTGTTGCCTAAACCAGAACGCTCTTTAGGGATTATGGGAAAGTGCAAGTAGAAAAAGCTTACAGAAGATATTTGATTGAGGACCATCTCAGGTTAATATTTAGAAGAAAAAGACAATACTCTTTAAATTTGCAGGTATTTTTCATTTTTTGTAAGATCCTGTATTATTTTAAAGTACTGCTTTCCATCTGCTGCTGCTTGATTAATCAGATATTTCTCCTAACTGATTCACTAAACTGATGGGTTAATTAAACACTGCAGACCTGTGATTAAGGCTGGTCTAGTCAGAATGCAGAACAGAGGTAACGTATGAAAAGAGAAACATGACTACATGTCAGGGGATATCGGTCAGTATGGCACAAGTGGAAACAATTGTGTGCTCTCCAGGAATTGTCTAAGGGAAACCTCAATAATGCTTAGGTCATGACTGATGACTTATTTGCTCCCTACAAAAAGCAGAAGTCATCTGCAGGGGAGGCCCTAGGACATCTGTAGTAACAAGAAAGCTTAGCCTGGTTGCTAAGTGACTTGCACTCCTTACCAACTTTCTATGGCTGAAGTTCTAAGGTGAGGTCAAAGCACATGAATTCTAAGGAAGAACTGTCATCTTTTTCATGACAACAGGTTTAGTTAGATGTTGTTAACCAACTAAAATACAAAAAGAGAAGTTCAATAAGGTTTTCTGCCATTGGGTTTCTTAGTGTTGGGGAACTGTACTCATTGAGCTGTACTATCAAGCAATGATAAACAAGGTGAGGTAGTAGGATAGGGTATGCAACCCTTCAAATGCAAAGATCTAATACGTTTAAGATACCAATTAAAATATGTCTCTTTTAATAAAGAAGTCTTGATATTCCAGAAAACTGATCTCGATCCATTTCAGTCTGACTTCAAACCACAGATTGATACTAGAATAGTTTTAATTGCTTTTTTGGATGACTGTTCAAAATGACAGTTGAGATAGTCTATATGTCTTCATGGCTTTTGATATCTTTGACTTCATATCTTGATAGATCGACTCTGAGGATTAAAAGCATGATAAAAAAATTAAAAAAATAGTTAAAACAAACCATGGCTTCATGTGATGTGTAAACTCAGTCAATGTCTACTTTAGCTTTTCCTAACCTGGCATCCTGCAGGTTATTCTAGGACTATAACTCTAAAATTCCCTTGTTAATCAAATTGTAGGGAGCATCGTATATGCTGAGGATGGAGGGGAAGAAGCAGTTATCACCACTTGCTTCCCAGTAGATTAGTATTTGTGAATGGCAACACATTGACAGACATTTTAATGGGGCTTCCTAATATGTTCTCAAAATCTTAATTGTACAGCTCAAGTTTTCCTTATCATTGCATCTCTTCTATTCATTTTCTTCTTGCAAGGATTATTATCAGAGGTGGTATTCAGTAGGTTCTGACCAGTACCAGTAGTGGAAATTTTGAGTAGTTCGGAGAACCGGTAAATACCACCTCTGATTGGCTCTGCCCCCATCTATTCTCTACCTCTAGAGTCCCAGCTGATCAGGAGGAAATGGGGATTTTGCAGTAACTTTCCCCTGGAGTGGGAAGGAAATGGAGATTTTACAGTATCCTTCCCCTGCCACGCCCATCAAGCCACACCCACAAAACAGGTAGTAAAAAATTGAATCCCACCCTGACCATACATCTTTTCAAACTATAAAACAGTTATAAGACAGATGTTGGGATAGAAGGAATGGAAAGAAAACTCTCCTACACAGAGCCCCTTGTGGATCTGATAAGAATCTAAACCAGTGTTGTCAATCTGAACAAAGGTGAGATAAGTGAACTAGGGAATTCTGGCAGTTGAAGTCCACCCATCTCACAATTGCTGAGCTTGAGAAACACTGCTCTAAACAAAGAGGAGCTGTTTTCCTTGGTTTCCCAACTGTTTGTTTATGCACAAACAAAGAGGTTTGTACTTGCCATCTATCCTCTGTCAGGCTCTGGCCTTCTCTCCTCCCAGTGCCATGGCTGGGCAGGGCAAACACAGTGGCATCTTTCAGACTGCAGCCAGAATATTCCAGTCTGTTCTGGAAGCCTTTCAACTATATGGGACTTCTCCAAGGAAAGTAAGCTATTATTCATTCACCGTTTAACAACTCTGTCTCCCCTGGGACTGCAATCCTTACTACAACAGTTGTACAAGAACATAATTAAAAAGAAAAATATTCAAATGACTGCAAACATAGCTGTGAAAATATATCAAAAGTAATCCATAACCCAGTGAAAACAATAGCCTATAGCTTCTTTGTTAGTTTCAGGCTCCCCATCCTGATAAAGGACCCTTTCTGCTAGTTGGAATGAGAGCATGCTTAGAAAAGTGAAAGAGATTCAAACAATAGCCTGTGAGGTCCCGAATTCTGAGCCCATTTTAGCCAATATACCAGTGGTGGGTTCCAGATCCTGTTCCAATTGGTATGGTGGAATGGGCCCAGTGGCATCCACATTGATGAGTGCAGTGTGCGCGTACATGCATGCAACATGCACATATGTCTTACTGCCTCTGCGAGCCTCCGCGATGCTCCAGCTGCACAGCGGAGCATTGCACAGGTGCTGTATGTGCCATGCACGTGCGCGGAAGCCTTAAAAGACAGGTAAGGAGCTCAGGCGGGTGGGTGGGCCCTCCGAAGCACCATACCGGAATGGTATCCGGTGCTCCGGGCAGGCTCCGGTACACCCATACCAGGGTGTACTGCCTGCAACCCACCACTGCAACATACGTACTCTATATCCAGGGGTGGGTTCTGGGAGGCACTACTGTTTGTTCGCTTGTGTGGGTGCCACTTGTGTGCGTGCCACTTGTGTGTGTGTCACGCGCATATGTGCCATGCACATGCTTGATGTGCGCTGCGCGTGCATGCACAATGCAATAAGAATTGTTCTGTGCATGCGCAGAACCAAAAAACAAGATGGTGGCACCTACGGTTCTGCCCGGAGAACTGGTTTGGGGGTGTGGCAGGCCTGGGTGGCTGCCGGCTCCAGTGACCGAGGCCGCTAAACTACTACTGGTTCAGTCGAACCAGTCCGAAGCAGTAGGAACCCATCACTGTCTATATCCATAGCTGTTGCTGTAGCTCAGCTTTTACAAACATCTGTTTTCAATATGGGGGGAAAAGGACAATATAACATTATTGCTACTTTTAGTAGCTCATTGCCAATTAACATAGTAAAGGCCCAGGATATAAAAAGAATACTTATCAGATCATGTTAGTTTGGAGCCTCATTTATTAAAAGGGAACAACAACCTATCCTTGAGCCAACTTTAGCCTTGAGTTCAGCACCCCACCCTGCAACTCTTTTTTGCCCTTTTCTTGAACAGCTGGGATGAGGTCACCAGCCTGAAATTGAGCAATAGTTAATGTGCAGCAGCGCCAGTGTTTGCTGCAGACAGTCTCGGGCTCATCTGCATAGTCTTTCAGTGCTTCTTTGGGTCATGGGGGCAATTGGTGATCTTTGCAGGAATCAAAAGTAAGGACCTCTATGCTCAAGAGAGTGAAATTATTATTCTTAATTTCATACTATTTGTTTACAAATGCCACCGGACTGGAACAAACATCCTGTCTCAATGAAGAACTGAAATGCATTCCTTTTCTTTTCCCTAAATGGTGTTTGAATATAATTTGTGTCCATGTAATTTGTTTATTTAAGGCTCACCATAAAAATAATATTGAAAAGTCCCTATTTTAAATTTTTTAAAAAATCTACAAAGCATGATAGGACAAATAAAACGAATGAGGAGGAAGGGCGTAAAAAGCAAACTACCACTTCTTAAATTTACCATTTGCTCAGATCTTTTTTTTTTAATCACAAGATGAAAATGATTGAAGAACTCTTTAAGGCTGTTGGGTAGGTAACATGGAGGCCCCAAAGGAAAATCCTCACTTAATAATTGCAATTGGGATAGGCATGACATCCCTGACTTACGATTTCAGTCCTGCTATATTCATTAAGTAGATCACCTGCAGTTGTTAAATGTGATATAATGTGATTTTACTACTAGTTTCCCCATTGACTGCTTGTTGATAACCGGCCATGAAGGTTGCAAATAATGATTGCATGACCATAGGATACTGTAGCCATCATAAATGTGCTTTGGTTGTGAAATATTTGAATCATGATCACATGACCATGGAGATGCTGCAACAGAGCTATAAATTCAACTTATTATATGTTCAAGGAATTGTATATTTACTTTTTCTGAGCCATCATAAGTTTGATCAATCACTGCATAGGCTCTCAGCTGAGGACTCCTTCCTTCCTTCCTTCCTTCCTTCCTTCCTTCCTTCCTTCCTTCCTTCCATCCATCCATCCATATAAATTTACTAATTTGTATTTTATTTTATTGCAATCTATTGCAATGGTTACTGTAAGCTGAGAACTTTGCCAGGCCCAGGAAAACAGAGATGTTCTCTGAGGGTACTTCCAGGTGACCAATATTTCTTCCATGCAAATCATCTGATTTCACAGGGAAAAGGATGTAGAGGACTTGTTATGACTGTTGGAGACAGTTCTAGGTTGGATCTCTCTTGGTTAGCTTTGATCTGTTGTTCTTGTCCTGCCTTTTGGTGCTTTGGTAAATAGGTTAATGCCCTCTTCTTTGGGGCAGCCCCTTAGATATTGGAACCCTGATCATGCCACCCCTGGTCCTTCTTTTCACTGGACTAGCCATGCCCAATTTATAAAACCATAACCAATTCCTGCAAGATAATGGATAGCAAAGTTTTACAAAATAGTAAAACATGACTTTTATACTACTACCGCTCATGGGATAGGGATGGGAAAAAAGCAATGCCATTGAAGTGAAAGGGGGAAATCAATTGGTTTATGGGGGCATATGTATGCCATGGTTAAATGAAGCGGGGATAGGACCTAAGATAACTGAATAACTGATAGGACCTGAATCTTCAGTGATGACGTGCGAACCAAAGATTGTAAAAATGTTTGGGATCTCTGCTCTGTTGTTTTTTAATAACAAGTTGATCTACTTTTATTAAGAAGTCAAAACTGGTTATCTTTGTTCCACAAATAAATTATTTCTCATTTCAGCAGTTTAATCTGCTGTTAAAAGCCCAGGTCCATTTCATTTTCACTCACTTTCCAGTTCAACGAGTTCTCTATTCATCCTTTGCTTTACCACTGTAGTTCATGCAACATCACTCAGTATTCTGTGAAAATTTCAATAATAGAACAAATCAGATAAATACCCAGAAAACAGGAAAATGCTGGGTTTGGAAATGGTGTTCCTTAGAGCAAAACCAATGTGTTTTTAAATTATTGTTCTTGGCAGAAAGTAGTTCCAGACTTCAGCTTAGGGCCTTAGGCAATAGGTTTACCCATCCCAGACATGTTTAACCCAAACTACAGGAAATTCACTCTTCACTCTTCCCCCCCCCCCACAGGATAATTCCATACCATATGGTCCATCTACATTCAGCAACTAGGAGCTGGGCATGAATCATAGAGAAAATATCTTGTCTTTTCAAGTCTATAAGGGCAAATCCCATTCCAAAACACCTCCCAATATAGAAACTGTAAGGATAATAATAACACTGGAAAGAAGGGTTCCTTCAGGCACTATTATCAGATAGCAAGACAGCAGTGCATGCTGACCACTGGTTTATGAAAATCTAACATTTGCCTTTCTCAAATCAGGTATCCTTCACATCTCTTGGGACAACTCCCCAAATTCCCTGTCAGCCCATGAAATCTGACATTGTAATAATAAACATTTGGAGGGTTCTGGATTATAGAATATTGTTCTAGATTGTGGACATTTTAGAGCTTTCCTTCACTGTACTGACTTGGAACCAGAGAAGGTTGCACACTGTGATCCATGCAGGTACAACTTAACATGGTCAGATCAGAAGTTCCAATTAGCTCAATTTTGCTTGCAGAAAGAAATGTCCACCCAGAAAAAACAGACAGCCTGGGTTATACCTGGAATCCAAGAAGCATCACAGCTTATTGGGACAACTATAGAGACATTCTGAAGCAATGGGCAAGAATAATGATAAAATGCATTATCTCACTTCTAGCTCAAGTAAAGGAAACTACAATAGGATTCAAAGCGTCTACAATTGAAACCTTATATATCAATATCTCAAAAAGAACAAAGAATTGTACTTTGGGTTTCTTTTAAGTACTTAAAGAACTTTGCTTTGAAAACCACTTGTGATATTACCCCACCTAATTTCCTGGTTCAAGAAGATTGCCTTAATCAGGACATTTAAAAAAAAAAAAAACTAGCTCCATGTGGTCATAAAAAGCTTCCAAAATAAACTTCTCTGAGGTACACTCTGAACACATGACAGGGTCATGCCACATGCTGCTTCCTAACCAGTGTGACTCTTGTTTTGTCTGTACATCTCACTTGTATGTCAATCCTTTCCGTCTGACCGTTGGTTCATTTTCTTTTAAGGACATAAATAGCTAAATGACAGACAAATGTTATCACCCAATAGAGTTAAAAATAAGCTGTATGACATGTCACACCTACCATGTGGTATTATTTCTCAAAGTTTCCTGTGTGGATAGAACGTAATTCTAATTATGCAGAAATCTGTTACGTTAAACATGCAACTTTTCCAGAAAGCGGGTGGGAAATATCATGTAAAGGTTACCATTATTCTTACCTCCTCTATAATTCAGTATATACAGAGAAAGCCATACGGAGAACATCTGTAGTTTTCTGTGGTTAGATGCATTCAGATGGACTTCTGATATCTACAGTATATCTATGTTTACCAGAGTAGATTGCAAGGATAACTTAATGTCAGGTCTGAAAACCATCTTTTGCATTAGCCCTTCAGGCCTGCAACACTTAATGCTGTGGGAAAATGGGAGAGGGGATTATATGGAATATAGGAGATATATAGTCTAAATAACATTCCTTTCTCAGAGAGTCCAGGACATCTTGCCCTGCACCTGGAGTGGTGTGACTGGGAGGCATCTCCAGTTGGGATGGGGTCTGATTGGACCATGTGATGGGCATGTGGGTTCTGGGTAGGTGTTTGTCCTTTCTTTTGGGTGGGGAAAACCTGGAAGCTTTCAAATTCGGGGTTTCCCAGATGTGCCAATATGACATCTCTAATAAAATGGAACTCTGAGGAAACTCAAGCCTTGGTGTCTTCTTTCATTATATTACTTGGAATATTGACATTAACCCGAATCTTCTTTAAAAATTAAACCAGCTTCCCCCAACTCCGGGGTGCTGTCCGGGGTCCTGAGCCCCAAACATCGACCCGATACTGGGTAGCACGAAGACTCAGGAAAGATGGAGGAACACTTGAACAGATGTTTGCAGGAGCAGCTTATTTGATTGGTACAAGATAGGGAAAAGAGTGCAACAAGGTTGCAATCTTTCATCTTTTTCAACTTGTGCTTATGAAAAACTAGAGGAATCAAAAATCAGATTAAAAACTGGAGGAAGGAACATCAACAATTTTCAACATGGTGATGACATACATCTCCTGTCAGAAACCAAACCAGGCCTGAAATAGTTGATTCAAAGGGTTAAAGACAAAAGTGAGAAATTTGGTCTCTTTCAAACATCAAAAAGGCCAAGCTCATGATCACTGTGAGGAATGGAAATGTCAAAATAACAACTGATGATGAAGAGATTGAATGAATGCAAGATTTCACTTTCCTAGAATCACGTACTGATCAAAGCAGTAAATGTAGTACAGAAATAAAGTATTCAATTGTGCTGGGTCACACCACAGTGATGAGCAGGAAAAAGCAAGGCTGTCAACCCAGCAATTAAATGCATACTAGTTTGCACTATCACATTTCCCATAGCTATCTACAGTTGTGAAAGTTGGACCATGAAAAAACTAAACAGGAGAGAAATCAATTCAGTTAAGCTGTCAAGCATTTCTTGGACAGCAAAGCTGACCAAAAAAAGCAAATATTGGAGCATATAAATCCAGACATATTCCTGGGAGACAAAAGTACAAAATTTTGCCTTAGTTATTTCAGCCATGTGATGTAATCAAATTCACTGGAAAAGGCAGTTTTGCTTGGAATGATCAGTGATAAAAGGAAACAAGGCTATCCAAACCATGGTTACTAGCTACTATCAGAGCCAATTCCAACCAGACTATGAAAGCATGGCTTGAGTCACCTTTGGCAAGACAGACAGACAGACAGACAGATTAGATAAAATAGATTAGATAAAATAGATTAGCTAGCTAGATTAGATAGAAAGATAGATAGATAGACAGACAGACAGACAGACAGACAGAATTGTACACATAAAACTGAAAGAAGCGATACAAGGTCAGAAAATGTGAAGAGACATGGTCCATAGAATTGGCAAGATTTGGATACATTTGTTCAGATAGCGTTATCATCATTGTAGGCATGCCTACTTCCCGTTGTCCCTAGTCAGCTTCTACTTCTACAGCCATTTCTCTCCTAATATTGGCCCTTTTTATTAGCAATAATTGGTAATTGGTTCCCTGAGTTCCTTTCATATCTGTCACTTCCTCTTCTCTTATTTGAACACCAATATCTCTCCAGGCTTCCAAAAAGTAGGCCTCAATTACTTGATCTGTGGCAGAAAAAAAGTTTCCACTCTGAAAATATTCTGAAATGTATCTTTAGCTTATTGCAGCATTCAAGGAATAATGAGTGAGTTGAGCTGGGCTCTGTAGTTGTCCGTTTCTTTGTGGTTATTGCAGTCAGTTTCTAATTCTCTGAAAGTTTTACGCTCAGCATCTAGTCAATTTCAATTTGCCCCTCTTCAGAAGCTAATTAGTTGCACTATCATAGCTCAGTCTGAGCTATGGTACCTTGGTACTCTCTGAGCTTTAGCTGTTTTCTTGCTTAACCCTACTGCCTACTGGCACTGATGATCTTACCAAGTTTGGGTAATGAAATGTCTGCAAGAAAACAACCAAGCTCAGAAAGCAGTCCTCATTTCAACCCTGAGTTAAAATCTTCTCCTCTATTGATAGCTCAGTCTGCCTCTTTCTCCCCTAGGGCTATTTCTGCCTTGGTGCCTTCTCATATAATAGTTTATTTCACATTGTTTTAACTGGGAAGCCCAAATGGGCCATGCAAGAAGGATCAGGCGAACCAGGGAAGCAGGCACTGGAAGTGACCCCCTTGTTTGGTACACATGTTCATTTTGCTCAGAATAAATAGAAATGAATAGATAATCAAGTATCTGTTTATCATCAAATACCATTAAGCCACTTAATGTGGTTTAAGTCATCTAAGTCATGGTTTAATAGGTGAATAGGTGAAATATATATGCAGCTTAATGTTAGTGCCTATATTTTCATTATCATAAGTTTTATACTCATTTTCATTTTGGTTTAATGTCATTTGCTTTATTTTCTTAGAATGCTGCAGTTTAATTATTTTCGCATTGTTGCTTCTTTGGGTTTTTCTTTGCTTGCTCTTGCATCTAAGATATTTCCATACCCTGATTTTGCATCACTTCCTTGCAAGTTTTTGAGAGATTCTGCAACATCCTCCATAACTGTCACTTTGCAACGATGACTATCTCAGTACATGACTTTTGTACTTCATTTATTCTTAACTACTTTGTAAACAGTAAATTGAGTTGTGATGCTGTTGAATTTCCTTGATTTTGGGCAAGATGGCCTAATAGCAATTGGCAAATATATCTGGAAGCAAGTTTTGTAGCACCATCCTTGCTTTAGTCCTCCGCTTGCAATTTAAATGGAAACTGCTGAGTTTAATTCCTTATTTGGTAATTACACAGCTTGCATTACTCAGAAAAAAACACCTGCTTCTGTTTGGCAATTGGTTGATACATGACCATATATTGATGTGATTGGTTAGAACTTTTTAAACAAGAGATATTTGATTTATTTGGGAAAAACGCCTTAGATTATCAGAGGGCATTACATATAGAAGCCGTAGTGGCACAGTGATTAGAATGTAGTACTGCCAGCTACTTCTGCAGGCTGCCAGCAGTTCGGAAGTTTGAATCTCACCGGCTCAAAGTTGACTTTGCTTTCCATCCTTCCGAGGTCGGTAAAATGAGGACCCAGGTTGTTGTTGGGGGGGGGGCATATGCTGACTCTGTAAACTGCTTAGAGAGGGCTGTAAAGCACTGTGAAGTGGTATATAAGTCTAAGTGCTATTGCTATCAGGTAAGAAAATCTCAAGACAACATGATGATAATTGATGATACCTTATTTTTACATGCCACTGGACTGCTAGTGGCTCTGGGCTTCTTACAACATTAAAGCTGTGTGGTGCTTAGATCTGGCCCACAGGGCCCACCCTGGAAATAGTGAAGGACTGACCTGTGGTGCTTCTGCTAGCGAAAATGGGCTCCTGACCCCCATTTTTGGCTGCCATGGCCTCCTGCAACCCTCTGGCAGTGAAAATGAAGCTCGGGAGCCCATTTTTGCTGGCAGAGCACTTGGGCCATCACAGGCACTCCCAACATGAGTGACATTGAGCTGGCCACCTCCACCCTGGCCACACACACACACACACACAAACACACACGAGGTCAAACACAACTCTGATGCGGCCCTCAATTAAATTGAGTTTGACACCCCTGTGTTAGGGAATGAGGAGAAGAGATGTTGCCCAGGCAACAGTCAGACAAGAGAAGGGGGAGCTCCCAAGGGCTTAATGGTCTGAGAAACAAATTTAGAAAGGACTCTCCCTAATTCATCAAACAATTCAGACTTTCAAGATTCTACTAATATAAATAGAATTAGGAAATTAAACAATAGAAATTAGAACTTAAACAAGAATTAGGTCATCTAGTCTTGTTTCCTGTCTGGTTTATGTGGGAGGGCTGGCACCCAATAAGAATCCTCAGATAGCATTTCAACTGATTCAGAACCATCAATAAAATTTTTCTTTTTCTTTACTATATTCTTATTTTTGCTTTTTTTTCTATTTTTCTTTCTATTTTTTTTTAGTTTGCATTGATCCTTAAGCTTTTTAATTATAATATGTAACAAAATTACTGTAAACAAAGAGAATCATGCTTAGAAAAGAAATCTTTTGGTTTATGTAACTGCCAAAGAGAAATATCATTTTGCTTGTTCATTTCTAAGGAATTCCAGTAATTATCTCTACTGTTGAATTGTTTTTATTGTTAGAACGTTTCTCCTAACAATTAACCAGAAACTCCTTCCTATAACTTAAGGCCATTTTTCTGCACATTCCACATTTAGACAGTAGATAACATGTCTTGGGTTCTTATGTTTAAAGGAATATCAGTATCGAAAGGGTACTATTATATTCTTCTCAAATGTTTCTCCACAATTCCCAGTTCCCACAAGTTTTATTTTCCACTCTGCAGTTCCGCATTCTTAATACTCTTTCCACCTATTCCACTTTCTTGCAAAGTTTCTTATAATGTGCTATCCCAACTTGGGAACAATTTTTAAGATGTAATCCAAGGGTCATTATGAGATAAGTGCAAGGGTGGGTTCCGTCAGTCGCTACTGCTGATTCGCTCATGGCTGTGCTGGGCGTGCTTGATATGTGCTGTCCGTGCATGCGCAGTGCAATAAAATTGCTCTGGGCATGTGCAAAAGCAAAAACCAAGATGGCAGCGCCTATGGTGGTGCCGGGAGAACTGGTTCGGGGTCATGGCAGTTTCAGAGACCCAGGCCGCCAAATTACCCACCACTGGTTGAGTGGCTTTATAAATATAATTTAAACAAATAAACTGCAGGCCATCATAAAGGAAACTAGATTTACAGTGGATTTTCTCAAACTAGTTTTAAGTGCCCAGAATTAGGTTGGAATCAGAATCTTGAGAACTGAAATTAGAATCTTCTAGTTATGTGTTTATTAATCCAAGCTCTCTTTGTAGCTTTTTCCTTTAGGATGTTTGCAGGAAGGATGAAAACTGATTCAATAAAATTGTAATGGGATCTCCTATTAGCTGGTTATTCTTTCTTTCTCATGAAACCCGAGTAATGGAAAATTAAATGAAAATATTACTTCCTGTGATTGGGAAACTTTACTTCTGTTGTTGCAACTGAAAATTGCACTTGTGACTACTTGTGCATATTGAAAGATGTATTCACTGCAGAAGAATCAATGAAGAATTCTTCTGAGATAAGTGGAAAATGGGTGCTGAAAATAAATCAATATACAAGTTGTTCTTGACTTACTTCAGTTGGTATAGTGACCATTTGAAGTAACAATGATACTTTAAAAAGGGACGTATAACCATTTTTCACCCTTACAACGATTGCAGCATCTCCATTATCACATGATCGAAATTCAGATGCTTGGCAATTGGTTCATACCAGTGACGTGCAATGAGGTTTATGGCTGGTGAGGCACTGACACAGGGGTTTCAATTTTTTTTAGACTTTTGGACTTCAACTCCCAGAATTCCACAGCCAGGCATGCTCAGTTCCGATTTAAAGCGACAGCATTTGTTTTTCTTCTTTGCAAAAAAGTTTTCCTTCATTCTTTTTCTTCTCCCTCCCTCTCTCCCTCCCTCCCCCCTCTCTCAAACAGACACACACAGAGAGAGAAGTTGGATCCCTCTCTCACTCATTCACTCTCAAACAAACACAAACACAGAAGTTGGATTGGATATATTTTCCAATGGCTTGAAAGCAGCTCCTCTGCCATACCCCCCACATTCCCCTGCTGTCTTCCGATCTGAGCCTTTGATTGCAGGTGGAGCCACGTTGCCTTTTCAAACTTGTAATCAGTGAAGCTGGGCTTATATACTTTTATCCAGCTCTGTGTGTGTGTGTGTGTGTGTGTGTGTGTGTGTGTGTGTGTGTAAAGGCAACGTAGCTCTGCATGCAATCAAACTACACTTGGGGAGAGATCTACATTTGAGGATGAAATTTGAATTTCTCCCCTCCCCCTCCAACCCACACACATACCTTTTTCAGCTGTTTCAGAGCGGATTTCAACTCTGCTCTTGCCTGTCATCATGAAAAGAAAAAAAATGTAAAAGGAAAAAGGCAAGAGCTGAGGTCAGGCTGAGCTAGTTGCTGCCAGATGACTCTGCTTAGTGCTTAACTGTTTAAAAAAGCCTCTAAAAAAGTGCCCTCTACAGGAGGAGGCGGGAGAACGACGTGACTCATCTACGTCAGGAATTTTTTGGCTTTTAACCCTGGCTTAACTCTGCTCGAGTGATCATAGAACACCAGACTAAATGAGGCATGTCATTCTCCCGCCTCCTCCTGTAGAGGGCACTTTTTTAGAAGCTTTTTTAAACGGTTAAGCACTAAGCAGAGTCATCCACTGTGACTCTGGCAGCAATTAGCTCAGCCTTTTTCCTTTTAAATTATATTTTCTTTTCATGATGACAGTGGTGAGGCTCTGCCTCCCCTGCCTCCCCTGACTGCACGTCCCTGGTTCATACTTATGACAGTTGCAATGTCCAGAGGTCATTTGACCACCTTCTGACAAGCAAAGGCAATGGGGAAACCAGATTCATTTAACAACAAATGTTACTTATTTAACAACTACAATGATTCCCTTAACAACTGTGGCAAGAAAGGTCATAAAGTTCATTTAACAACTGTCTCATTTAGCAACAGAAATTTTGGGCTCAATTGTGGTCGTAAGTCAAGGACTACAGGTATTTCTGTTCTAGCATATTTTTCTGGATTTGATTGCAGTGTCCAGTGTATCACTGTATTACGAACTATTGAATACATATCTGACAAGATTTTTTTTTAGTGGAGAATAACTTTTTGTTATTTCATTGCATATAATCTATCACACAAATCTGTCTTATTTTGCCTCATAATGCAGAATGCTCTCTCACACAGCCTCATTTAGATCTTTCACAGTCTGTGCCTTGTTGAATTTATTACTTCTTATATAAATATGGCAGAAATTGGTATGTTGCAATTGGGACGCTGAAATCCTTGACACAGATTAGTCTCGTGTAGATAGTCCTTGACTTAATGATCACAATTAAAACTGGAACATCTGTCGCAAATTGTTGCAGTTGTAAGTCAAGTTGGACTAGATTTTACAACAATTTTACAGTCGTTGTTAAGCAAATCACATAGACGTTAAGCAAATCCAGGACTGGATTTTAGGACTATCTGTACATAGAGTATTATGTGCAGATGAGCATAGAATTAAAGCAAAATCTCTATTCTGTGGAACTTCATTCAGTGGACTTCAGATGGGATGGACAAAATCATATGTCTTATTTGAGTTGCATGAATTGACATTGTCATCCTCCATCAGCCACTCTATGGATCAGCCTTCTCCATGCTCCTCGGTTTCACACCTCCGCTTTCATATCCTCCATGGGCAGCTCTGTGTCATCCTTTTTAATGTCCAGCCAATGGGTACTAGGGCATAAATTATATATTAGGAATTAATGGATTTTCAGCTTTACCAGATACCCATTCCTGTAATGGATCATAAAACTGGGGTTTTTCTATAGCTTGAAAGACACTCTTTGTATGGGAAGAAAATGTTTTTGTCCTCACAGAGAAGTCTGCAAACCGAGAAAATGTCCTGGCAAAGGTGGCAACTTAAAGGATAGGAAACCAAAGATTAGGACAAGACAAGCTTGTCCTACAGAACATTTAAGCAAAGCAAAATAATAACCTCAGATCATCAACCTCAGCACTGTGATGTACCGGTAGGTCTTGTGGCTTTGCTATAAAATGGAGAAGAAGAAGAAATAACTCTGAGTCCATTTTCACTCCATTGACAGGCTCAGCTGTTATTAAAACCAAAAAGGAATAGAAATGGATTCTCAAAGGAATCTGAAGGGAATTTGCTTGTCAAAGGTTTTTGAGTAATGGCTACTAACTTTCTAAGAAATAATATTAATCAGAGTTCTTGGATGTGTGTTTATCAGTTTCCAGTTCTGGATTCCTGGGTGGGGAATTTACATGATGATGGGGGAAATATGAAATGGATTACAAGAAGATCCCAAGAAGATGTCTTAGAAACAGGCATGTGGAGAAGAGAGACATGAGCAGGAAAAGAGAATGCGGAAAGCTGTGAGTCTGGGCCAGGGAGGAGGGGGTGGTGGTGGTAGCATAGGGTAATCTATCTGGAGTTGCGACATAGGAATTGTGCTAGCTGTGGTTTTCCTTTCCTTAGCAGCATAGTATCCTAGAAAAATCCCCCAAGGACAATATCAACTTTACTCTAGGGGCTCAGGGATGATTTCATAGGAAAGGCTCATTTGCATTGCACTGACAATTCTTCGGTTGTAGCTCTTTAAAATGTGTCTTGATATTGCCCAATACAGTTCCTGCACATTAAAGGGATGACCTGTCTCCTCATTCTCAAATAAGATGAAAAAGTTCTTATGAAGTATAATTCTGTTATAGAAGAAGAAATTCCTTAAATTCCATACAATTATTGTGGCTGCATGTGGGAACTAAGGTGGCCTGCCTAGAGCTAGAAAGTTTTTTTCTTTTATAATTTCCAGTGCTTGCTATATTCCTGATGTGCAGATTTCCTATTTCTCCCTGATTGTTTCACATACAATATTAGACAAAAATTATACACGTTCACAGATTTTCCATGGCTTAAACGTCCATTGATTGGGGGTATCAAACATTCCTACTAACCCAAGTATATTGTGAAAATATACAGATTTAAGAGAGTTACTGAAAATCACAGGCATTTTGTATAATTTTCATCTCAAAGATGACAGCCCGGTATAGACAATTATTGCCATATTCTCACTGGTTACCTTGAATCTGTTTGTTCTTTCACATTAAAAAGTGCTCTCACAAGACACAGGATATATGGTCAGTATTGACTGAATAATATTTATACTGGTGTTTAGTAAAGCTCAAAAATTAAAAGAGCCTACTGGAAATGTAAAATCTGAGGTTTTTTGGGACAGGCTCTAATAATAAACAGTAGGAGCTAAATCATTATGTACACTATGTTTTATTCATTAGGATTTGTGTTTTATTCATCTTTAGAATGCTAGGCAAATCTTTTTAAAGTCAGCCTTCTCTTTGAATTTGCTCTTGAAACCTATTGCAATCTGTTTTCTTGTTGCATTAATTACTTTTGAATACTGTTTAGACACTGTTGAGTCTGTTTATATTTTCTTGCTTTGTTTCTAAATAGTTTTCATCCTACGATTTTATGTAATATAATTTGTGTCTGAGGAAACCGAGTTAGAACAGATCTTTATTTTTCTTTGCTTAAAAGAGTAATGTATTTGTTGAAAGAGAAATAATGAAGGGTGAGCAAAAAAAAAAAGCTTAGTTGTTCTTCATTGAACTTAAAAGCTTAACAGGTAAGGTTAATATCTCAATGGAAGGTGCTCAATAGATACCAACCCATTCTGTTTCCCCCCCAAAAAAATTATTTGGAAAATGTTTTTGAAATTCCAGGGAGTTAAGGTGATTCCAATCAGAATTTACATTTTGAAGACTTTACTCCACATGGTGGAGTAGCATTCCTAACCGTTGGTGCTACAACTCCCAGAGTTCCTAGCTATCATGGACAAAAGAATTTGGGCAGTGCTGTCATAAATCAAATCCCCTGGTGGGGAAGGCTGGCTTATGACCTATTTTCAAACAAATGGGAGGTGTTGTGTTTCATTTGTTTTTCATATGAACTCCATATATGTGGATTTTAAAAAAAGATCTCCTCCCCCTTTTTTACTAATGTGTTTTCTTCTTTGAATCTTTTCTCTCCTCGTCCCTATTTGGCTCATCTTTTAGAACAGAAATTTGAGAGAGAGAGAAGCAGAGGTGGTATTCAGCCAGTTCTGACAGGTTCTGGAGAACTGGTAGCAGAAATTTTGAGTAGTTCAGAGAACCGGCAAATTGGCTCCCCCCCCCCCCCGCCTCCTAGCTGATCTTATTTTATTGTTCTGAACAGGAGACCGGAGCTGGAAAGCAGGTTAGTGGGGTGGGGAGGGGAATGGGGATTTTACAGTATCCTTCCCCCAGGAGTGGGGAGGGAATGGGGATTTTTCAGTATCCTTCCCCTGCCACGCCCACAAAGCCACACCCACAGAACCAGTAGTTAAAATTTTTGAATCCCACCACTGGAGGGAAGGGAGTTCAGTTGCCTTCAGCTCTTTTTTTACAAAAGCAAGTTGGACCTCTTCAATCTCTCTGGATTTATTTTGGAGAGGCTACTGTCTGTGTTTTACCAGTGTCTGATTGTCCTTCAGAAACCAAGCTGGACGTCTTCATAACAGGGATATTTTCCTGGTGAGTCAGGTCCTGATACTGGATGATCAGCTTGTCTGTTGGGAAGTGGAGGAGGAAGGCCACCGAGACAGCTTGTGACAGATCGTCTTTATAACCACATTAAAAACCTGGTCAGAACAAGGGAATGCACTGGCCCATCAGGACTAATCAGACCGGGAACATTGCTAACTTCATTTTCAGATGAAATAAACCATTCCTGGATTTGTTATGATGAGCAGCAAGACTGGAAATTATAGGAAAGCTTCCAAAATTTTCCTGTGATTACTAGACTTAATCCACAAGATACCCGTTTTGTTTCTACCAACATTTCAGCAATGAAAATCATTCACTCTTCTGTGCCTGTAGCCTGTAGCCTTGAATCCTGCGTAAGATTGATACTTCACACTGGTATTACTTGTTGCTGAAATTTTTTCTCTGCCTGCTGTCCATGTGCTACTTTTCGTCCTGCCTTTATGAGTTTTTTAAAAAAATAAATCAACTGTGGCAGACACTGCTAAGCCTGGGTCAGTTTTCTCTCATTGGAAGGAAACATCTGCTTCTGGCACTGTTCACTATATGGGAATGGAAAACTATGTAATTATGGTGACTAGTTTATGCTTTGTACAAAGTCGTAATACAGTTTGTTTCATTTTGGCTTATTGTGTACTGTGAACCCAGCCAACACAGTTTGTAAATCATGTTTTATGGTTTACCATGGGTATGAAAATCAGCCAATTGCAGCTTATTCAATAAATGATGATCCAATGAAACAGGATTGTGGGATGTGTGCACCTAGCTACTGAGTATTAGTCCAAATGTTACATATATTACATTCTTATTAGGACTACTTTATAATGGAATTCCTATTTCTTCTCCTAAGTAGATACCTTTGCATTTTCTTAAAGATGTTGAAATAAACCTGGCTTCAATATGCATATCACAACTCAAAATATTTTCACATTATCCATTTAAAAAAAAAAAAAGAAGGGAGGATTTGCATGGTCATAGAAAACGGATGTTTTCGTTGTATATACTAGTAGTCCTCAACTTACAACAATTAATTTAGTGACTATTTGAAGTTACAACAGCGTGGGAAAAAGTGACATGATGTATGATGCATGATTTTCATACTCATGACCGTTGCAGCATCCTCATAATCACAGGATCTAAATTTGGGCACTTGGTGACTGATTCATATTTATGATGGTTGAGAGTCTTGAGGTTCTGTGATCACCTTTTGCAACCTTCTGACAATAGCCATAGCACTTAGACTTATATACCACTTCACAGTGCTTTACAGCCCTCCCTAAGCCGTTTATGGAGTCAGCATATTGCCCCCAGTAATCTGAAAGGCTTCTGAAAGATGGAAGGATGAATCAACCTTGAGCTGGGCAGGATCGAACTGCTGAACTGCTGGCACCTGGCAGTCAGCAGAAGTAGCCTGCGGTACTGCATTCTAACCAATACGCCACCGCGGCTCACTCAAAGTCAATGGGAAAGCCAAACGGTGTGCCTAACTTAACAACTGTAGTGATTCACTTAACAACTGTGGCAAGAAAGGTCATAAATTGGGGCAAAACTGACTTAACAAATGTCTCACTTAGCAGCACAAATTTGGGCTCAATTGTGTTCGTAAATTGAGGACTACCTATATTATAAATCTAGTCAAAACTGGTTCTATAGCATTTTCTTTGAATATCTGTTTTGTGCACTGCAGCTACCAATGAGGTAAAGCGAGTCACCTTGCAATTAGCCACAACTATTCTTTTATCCCTGTGGCCAGCATGTGTCTATGAGAAGCCTAGGGGAAAGATTAAATCATAATAGCCACACTTTTCATTTCATGTTCCTCAGTAGCCAGTGTACTGCCACTGTTGAAGTTGCTATTCAACCAACTCCTTGAGGCTCCATAGCAGATATGGATAGACTGCACATTTATGGACTCTGAGTATAATCTCATTTACGGGATCAGAGTATAATCCGAGTATAATCTCATGCAGATTATTGCCTGCTTTCTCAATTTCTGTGTGCCCTTTATAGAGGGTTCCAATTACAAAAGCTGCTGTAATCTGAGCTTGGCAGCCTATTGAGAGTTGGAATAACCACATAGGGATCCAAGGGTTCAATGAAAGCGGAGCTGAGCTGATTAACTCCTGAAGTTAATCAGTTGGGCTTGAAATCCAGAATAGACACTGGATTGTCTCATTTAGGAGTCATTCTTCAACAACTGCAGCACAGAGCAACTTTCCATTGACAGAAATTTCTCCTTCTGCCTTTAGGATTCCTCCTTTTCCTTAAAAAGCTGGAAGCAAAGGCTACATCTTGGGATGGCTTCTTTCTTTGGTTTTGCAACACTGAATGGAAGAAAACTCCACTTTTCTTTCTCTTGCTGCAAACTAGCTGCCTTCTGTTTCTGGAGCTACCCCGTAGATTGCTGTAGGAACTTCAAGCAGACATTATCTATCCCAGAGGTCTCCAATCTTGGCAACTTTAAGACTTGTGGACTGCAACTCCCAGAATTCCTCAGCCACAAGTCTTAAAGTTGCCAAGGTTGGAGACCCCTGATCTATCTGACATCCTGGTACAAAATAGTGCTCTGTGTAAATTTGGTGGCACAGAATGTAACTATGGAAGTACTTTGACTCACATTCAAATCTCAGTTCTGAGAAAAGGTAGGTTTTGCTGATAAATAATATATTCTGGGTTAATAGGACAACCTTCAACTCCACCTTCTAAAAGAGCAAACTTTCTTAAACTGACACTTTCTTAAAATTTTCTACTAACATATGTCCTTGGCCTTGGCTAGGCTGGCTAAGGATTATGGAAGGTTAGAGTTCAATACATCTGGAAAAACCCAGGTTGAGCAAGTTGTTACATGCTGTGTCCTACATAGTTAAACCAAAGCTGGACAGCTTTTATTACTACAAATGTTATTATCTTCTGGCAAGAGCTGCACTTAATTACTTTGAATAAAAATAGGCATCTGAGAATACTGGGGGGGGGGGCGTGTATCACGTGAAGTCTACAGTGATTGATCAGATGCAGATTTTTGAAGAAGGTGCTCATATTCAGGAAGGAGAAAGTTAAAGACTGACTTTTTATTAATCAGCATTTTCAAAATATTTTCCTCACTAGTGATAAGGGACAAGAATTCACAAGCTGTAGAGCCATGATGACGAACCTATGGCACATGTGCCACAGGTGGCATGCGGAGCCATTTCTGAGGGCATGTGAGGTGTTGTTCTGTCACCTCCAGTGTGCATGCGCACTCTGGCCAGCTTGGCCTTGATTTTTGGCTGTTTTTTGCCCTCTGGAGGGCAAAACCCTGCCCAACATGCAAACCGGAGGTTCGGGAATGGACTCATGGTTTGCGCGTTCGGCTGTTTTTTCCCTCCGGAGAGAGGAAAATGGCCCAATGAGCATCCCGGAAGTCCATTCCCGAACTTCCGGTTTGCATGTTGGGCCTTTTTCGCTCTTTGGGGGCTTCAGAAGGCTTTCCTTGTGTCTCTTTGCTGCCATCTAGTGTTTCCATCCATTTTTGCAGCCAGCAAAAAGATTCAGGAAGCAATCCCACTGTGGCAGCAACATCGCATATTATTACATTAAGGAGCATCATACATCAAAGATTGTAGGTAAGAAAAGGCTCACACATTTTTATTTTTTCAACTAAATTTTTACTCTTCATTAATTAAAATATAAAATAAATTTTTCTTTATACTGTATACTTCTTGCAACCCAACCTTTCTCTTTAAATTGTTCTAATTTATGCTTTGCAGGAAGAGGCTACAGGTAGATCTCAACTTACAACCATTCATTTAGCAACTGCTAAAGTTTGCGATACTAAAACAAAAGGTGATTTATGATCAGACCTTGCAGTTACCACCATCGCAGCTTCCCCAGAGTCATGATCAACATCCAGGCGGTTCTCAGCCAACATGTACTTACAACAGTTGCAGTGTCCTGGAGTCATGTGAATGCTATTTGTGATCTTCCCGCCTGCTTTTGATAAGAAAAGTCAATAGGGGGAAGCTGGATTTGATTAAAGATTGTGTGATTCACTTAACAGTAATTTGCTTAACCACAGCAAAAATCACAGGTCACCATAAAACAACTTTCAAGGCTCTGCCTAACGAACGTAAGCAAATCAGAACTCTGAGACTCTCTTTCTTTGAAAGCTGCATCCGTGTTTATATGCCTGACTGCTTGTTTCATGTGCATTTAATAGTTTTAAGGAAGGAAATATAGGAAGAGCTAATAATTTAAATGTGCAATTGATAAATAGTCCCAAGTATAAAGATACTATCTGAGACATTTGTCCATTGCTACAATCTGCCAATTTGTAACCATACTCAAAGAACAAGAACACTTAAGGCTTCAGGAGAGATGGTGGACTCACTGTTTGACTAGGCCAGGGGTCGGCAACCTTAAACACTCAGAGCCACAAAGGTCGTAACCTGAAGGTCCCTGTTCAATTCTGGAGCCAACTGGAAGTCTAGTTTCCCCACCATAGTGTTTCCACCTAGCGTGGCGTCCTTTTTCCTCTGCCGTCTGGAAGTCTGTTTCCCTATCACCACCATAGGGTATCCTCATAGTGTGGCCTCTTTGATCCTCTACCTGTCCTAACCAAACCCTATCAATTGTGGAGTCAACCAGTGACAGGGAGCCACAGCAGAGGGATGAAAGAGCCACATGTGGCTCCGAAGCAGCAGTTTGCCGATCCCTGGACTAGTTTAAGCTTTACTAACTGGTGGTTCTTTGATCTCCCAGTGTCTGCCTTTTCTTTTTAGGGATTATTTCATCCCCACCAATCTCAACTTTTTCCCTTTGCTGTTTGCCATCATATTTCATACATATGTAAAGCCAGTTTGGTGTAGTGGTTAAAGCAGCAGGCTAGAAAGCAGGAATCTGTGAGGTCTAATTTTGTTTAAGCCTGATAGCCACCTGGGTGACTTAGGGCCAATCACTTCCTCTTAGCCCAACCCACCTCACACGGTTATTGTCGGAAAAATAGGAGGAAAAATGTGTTGGATATGTTTGCCTTGAGTTATTTGTAAAAAAAAAAGGTGGAATGCAAATAAATAACTAAAATAAATAAAAATAAATACTTCCTTCCCGGGTTTTCTCTTTTCACATTAAAGCAATCTCTTTTTTATTACTTTTTATTGCATTCTTGTTGCTTTAACATTATAAAGATTAAAGCAAAGGGAACAGGTTGTTTCTTTGTTCCTGGATTTCAGTATTGATCCATGAAAACTCTGGTGTGAGTAAGAACTGATGATTAAGCTTCTAGCTAGTATCCACCGAAAAGTGGTAACTTCACGTTAATGTGCTTATATTACCATTTAAAGATATAAGGAAATGGTTTTAAAAGGAATCTTTGCAGTTGAGTGGGCTGCTGAAAACATGGGAGACTTAGTAGCTGTGCACAGGGCGATGACCAGGCCCTGAAGGGGATGAATAGCCCACTAGGACTGGAGCTGCCAGGAGATTGGAAAAAGGGATGGCAGATTGTTCACCAGGAAGGGCTTAAGTTGACTTAGGAGCAGAGGTGGGTTCCTACTGATTCGGCCAGGTTCGGCCGAGTAGGTAGTAACTCAGCTGCCAACATCTCCAAACTGGTTCTATCAATGGTGCCATAGGCGCCGCCATCTTGTTTTTTGCTTCTGCGCATGTGCACGCATGAAGCACGTCCCTAAATGAACCGACAGTAAAAGAAGCTGGAACCTATCCCTGTTAGGAGGGACAGCAGCAGAGCTTCAAAATGCAGGAAGAGGTACATTTGCAATGGCTAGGAATGGATAGAAGATGAGGGAGCCTATTCTGACTCTCAAGAAGGAGAGAGGGATCCATACAGGTGGTAAGGCAAGCAGAAAATATAGACTTGCCCTGTGGCTCTACTTTAAGGTGACCAGACATCCCGCTTTTGGCGGGACAGTCCCGATTTTTAAAAATTTGTCCTGCGTCCCGCGGCGGCAGCTGGGGTAACGTGGTGCCCAGCTCAGGTACTCCAAGTGAAGGGGGAGGCAGCGGCAGCGCTACCACGGGCGGGGGCCCCAGCGGGAGCTTTGGCAGCTTCACCTCAGCCGCAGCACCGGGTGGCAAAAGTTTTAATCAAGAACAAACACCCACCCCCCCGTCAATTGTGTCCCGCTTTACCAATGTTTAAATTAAATTAACTGATTAGCTATTATGATTGAAATAGGAAGCATTGGCCCATCTAATCATTCCAAATATACCTCCATAATTTTTGTTTGGGGTACATTCATACATGGGCTCCAAAAGGGAAGGAACATTAAAAAAAGATTGCGTATATGTTCTATGTTATATTTTAGTTGCAGAAAAAGAGAGTAAACAAAATTGAGAACTTTTGTAGTTTGGCAGAAAACGCAGAAGCCAGGATTACAAACAGTAGCAAGTTTATTTAACATTAAAAGAAAGGTGCTAGCTAGCGTGGCTAGGAAAAAGCACGCCCAGTATTTATAGTAATTGTAGCAATCACATAACCAATCATTAATTAGGTGTGGCCGGCAACAGCCTCAGCTGCGTCCCAGCCAACCAGGACGCAAGAGGCTGTTGCTGGATAGAATGTAATGCATTTAAGGTGGTAGACCATTATGAATACATAACACCCCTTCCCCCCAGTTTGGTGCATGCTCCCGGATGGAGCATGCGTAGTCGCGAAGGTAGGCGGGACGGTGCCGGACCCGCCCAGATCTCCTTAGTTCAACAACAGTCGTCGGCGGAGATGGACCTGCTCGTTGTAGCTCCTCCCTGAAGGGAGTGCAGCTCCGAGGGACGCCGTCTTGGCACGGCCCCGGAGGCGGGCTCAACAACACCGGTAGGCCGGGCCGGGGTGGCGCGTCCACAGATGTAGGGGAGAGCATTGGAGGGGTGTCTCAGGGGGTAGGAGCATCGACCGGTAACTCTTCGATGGCGGTTTGAGCTGATGATTTTGCTTCCCGGCAGGGGGCGCTCGGACAGGCCGGGCTTGGCTTGGAAAAGGCCCGTTGTCGCAATTCGTCGGATTTAGCAGTGTCTGGTTGTGGGTAGGCGAGGCCTGGGTGTATGAAGGCCTCACACGGCAACCCCGAGTGTGCAGCGTCGTCTCGTCCAGCGAAGTCCGGGTTGCCCGTCTCCGCTGGGAGGCGCCTCCTTAACTGATCCAAGTGGCGCCTCCACTCGGATCCATCAGCCAATCCGACCCTGAAAGAACAGGGACCTGTCAGGGCAGTTACTCTAGCTGGGACCCACCTGGGCTCCCCGGCAAAAGAGCGGGCCCACACCAGATCCCCCTGTCTAAAGGAACGGGAAGGGAGAACCCCCAGATTGCATGGCTGATCCCCTGAATAGAGCGGATGGAGTCTATCCAGGGACGTCCGCAGGCGCCAGCCCATCAAGAGCTCCGTGGGACTTTTGTTGGTTATCGGGCAGGGGGTGGAATGCTGGCTTAACAAGTAAGCCGCCACTCTCATCTGCCAGTCGCCCCGGTCCATACGGCCCAGTGCCTCCTTAGCTGAGCGGACCGCCCGCTCCGCCCGGCCATTACTGGCTGGGTGGTACGGGGCTATGGGCGCATGCCGGATCCCTTGCTCGGCCAGGAACTCCTGAAATGTGGTGGCTGTGAATTGCGGGCCGTTATCCGACACAAGTATGTCCGGCAACCCATGGGTTGCGAACAGTCTGCGTAAGGCCCGAACCGTGCTCTCGGCCGTGGTGGAGGCCATCAGGACCAATTCCACCCACCGAGAGTAGGCGTCCACCACAATCAGGAAATTCTGGCCGTGGAAGGGACCGGCAAAATCTACATGGAGGCGTGACCACGGGCCTCTCAGAACCTCCCACTCCCGAGCAGGCCCGGCCGGAGGATTGGGCCTGGAGAGTTGACATGTAGCACAACGGCCCACATAAGCCGCTATCTCTGAATCCAACAAGGGCCACCAGACATAGCTACGGGCTAAGGCCTTCATTCGTGCTATGCCCGGGTGGTCCCTGTGGAGCAGAGGCAGGACTTGTGGCCGTAGTGCAGCAGGAATCACTACCCGATCCCCCCAAATGAGACACCCCCCATGAATGGACAGCTCCGCTTGTCGAGCTTTAAAAGGCCGGAAGCCCTCTGCCACTTTATCTGTGGGCCATCCCCTCAAGACCCAGGAGGAGACCTGGGAAAGGATAGGATCGGCCTTCGTGTAGGCCGCGACCTCCGCAGCTGAAATGGGTAGGCCGGAGGCCGCGATGGATAGAACAGAGAGGGCTGGCATGGGGGCTGTGTCAGTCTCCGGCAGTGGGCAACGGCTAAGAGCATCCGCATGCCCAATCTGCTTGCCCGGACGGTATTGCAGCGTATAAGAATACGCCGCAAGGAATTCCGTCCAGCGTGTCATGCGTGGGAGAGAATGGGGGGGGGGTCGGTCTGTCACCTGCCAGAAGCCCAAGGAGCGGCTTATGGTCAGTGACAAGAATGAAGTGCCGACCGTAGAGGTAGTCGTGGAACCTCTTAATCCCGGACACCGCAGCCAGAGCCTCCTTGTCGATCTGACTGTAATTACGCTCCGCCGAGGAAAGTGTCCAGGAATAAAAGGCCACCGGGGCCTCCGAGCCATTTGGAAGAACATGGCTCAGGACCGCCCCCAAACCGTAGGGAGAGGCGTCACATGCTAGTGTCAGAGGCATCTTGTCACTATATTGAACCAGGACTGCCGATGACGTCAGCACCTCTCTGACAGCCGCGAACGCCTGCGCTTCGTGGCTCCCCCAGCGCCAGGCCGCAGATCGGTCGAGCAACCGATGCAGCGGCTCGACTAATGACGCCTTATGCGGAATAAATGGCGCGTAAAAGTTAAGTAGCCCCAGGAACGCCTGTAACTCCGCTTTAGAGGTGGGTGCAGGGGCGTTCCTGATAGCTGCAACCTTAGAAGGCGTAGGGTGGATGCCTTGGGCGTCAATTAAGAAACCCAAGAATTCCACCCTCGGGACAGCAAACGAACATTTGCTGCGCTTTAACTTGAGACCCGCACCCCTAAAACGCAGGAGGACCTCCCTTAGTACTTCGACGAGTCCCGAGCGGCTGAAAGCAGCAATCAGGACATCGTCGAAATACGGTACTACGCCAGGAAGCCCGTGGAGCAACCGCTCCATGAGGCTCTGGAAGATCCCCGGGGCCACAGAAACGCCGAATTGAAGGCGGCGGCAACGAAAAGCCCCACGGTGGGTGACGATAGTCTGCGCAGCCGCCGCATCATCATCCACCGGGAGCTGTTGGTAAGCCTGCGCCATGTCCAGTTTGGCGAATGTGCAACCCTGCCCCAGTGAATGGAGCAGGTGTTGCACCACAGGGACTGGATAGGGATTCGCCTGAAGGGCCAGGTTGATCGTCGACTTATAGTCGGCACAGATCCTCACCGAGCCATCCGGCTTAACTGGGAGAATGATCGGGGTCTCCCAGGGGGAGTGGTCAACGGGCTCGATGACTCCCTGCGCCAGGAGCTTATCCAGCTCGGCGTCAACTTTGGCCCTTAAGGCAAAAGGCACCCTGCGGGCCTTCAGCCTAATTGGAGCGACCTGGGGGTCGAGACTAAGGGATATGGGGGTGCCTTTATAACAGCCTAGCTGGCCGTCAAAAACGTCCGCAAAGTCGGACAGGACGCTTTCTAGGGAAGATGAAACAACCTGGTGCACCCCCCCAATTGAAAGACCCAGGGCAGGAAACCAATCCAGGCCTAAAAGAGCAGGGAGGGAATCCCTAACTACCAGGACGGGCAATTTTCCCTCGAAGGGGCCATAAGAGACCGAAATGGGGAAAGAACCCAAGGTGGGAATGAAATTCCCCTGATAGTCCCTTAAAGTGGTCTTAGCAGGCAGGATCTGGCTTTGGGAGTCCCTGGGGCAGAGGCGGGAGAAAAGAGCCCAGGACAACAGAGAACGAGAGGAGCCGGAGTCCACCTCCATCCGGCAGAGCTGACCTTCCAGCTGGACTGAGGTAGCGATCTTCCGGGCTCCGGCGGGGGCTTGATTAAGAGAGCAGTCAAAGGCTTGCGATTGATCAATGGTGTAGCAGTCTGCAGCCCGCCGAGCGGGCTGCGGTGGTTGGCGGCGCGGCTGCGCTTGGGGTTGAACAGCGGTTTGCAGGAAGGATGGAGCAGGCAGCGAGGCCCGGCAAAACCTAGCGATGTGCCCTTGCCATTTGCAACGGCGACAGATTACGTTGCGAAAAGGGCAGGCTATATGGGCATGGCGACCGCCACAGCCACGGCAAGGAGCACCAGCTGTTGGAAGCGCAACCGACTGCGGTTGAGGTTTGCGCTTCGGCTGCGTCCTAAGCTGCCCCACGATTTCATCAGTTGGCTCCTCTGAGGGTGGCAGGTCATCGACTAGGCTCGTTTGCGAGAAAGGGCCGGCAGAGGTGTGGGTAGACGAAGCCAGTTGTAGCCGCTCGATATCGGCCGTGGACTGCTCCGAGAGCTCAGCTGCTCTAGCAGTCTCCACGGCCTGGAGTAAGGTAATGTCCTGATGGCGGAACATACGGCTTCGCAGGTTTACATCCCGCACACCACATACAAACTGCTCCACCAGGTTTTCTTCTAAGTTGGTGAAGTCACATTGGGCAGCCGTAGTCCGCAGGGACTCTAAAAATTGGCTAATTGACTCATTAGGTCTCTGCACCCGACGACGAAAGGCGAAGCGGCGGACAATCTTTGAGGGTGTCGGTGCATAATGTCCTTTGAGCCTGGCCATTAGAGTGTCCCAGCCTAACTTATACGCCGGCCTTGGAGTGGCCAAGGCTCGGGCGGAGGCGAACATAGAGGGTTCGCAACAAGAAAGGAAGAAACTGCATTTTTCCTCGTCGGTCTGTGCCTGGCTCCTGGACGCAATGAGATAACACTCGAAATGTTCCATAAATCCCTCCCAGGATTCTCCCCCCGAACCGTAGGGAGCAAACGGAGGCAAGGCAGAAGTCATCGTGGCTTAGATGCGGAAAGGACTTACGGAGAAAAGACCAGAAATTTTCCCTTCCGCCGGTCAGCATTCGTTGCGAAGAATCCCACCTTCGTCGCCAGTTTTGTAGTTTGGCAGAAAACGCAGAAGCCAGGATTACAAACAGTAGCAAGTTTATTTAACATTAAAAGAAAGGTGCTAGCTAGCGTGGCTAGGAAAAAGCACGCCCAGTATTTATAGTAATTGTAGCAATCACATAACCAATCATTAATTAGGTGTGGCCGGCAACAGCCTCAGCTGCGTCCCAGCCAACCAGGACACAAGAGGCTGTTGCTGGCTTGAATGTAATGCATTTAAGGTGGTAGACCATTCTGAATACATAACAAGAACGTGTTTTTGTGGTGATTTGTTTTGATGCAATGCCCTTATTTATAAATATATTAGTTTATGTACTTTACTGAAATATGAACCACTGGAAAGTAAATGGGACCCAGCATCCTAAAAAGCTGGTTTTTGGGAAACATCCCTGATCAGTTCAACTCTTTTCCCTTTCTCTGGCCAGATGTATACTGCACAAACTGTTCCTTCCAGCCTCAACCCTAGTGAATAGGTGTGGCATTGGCCTGTAATAGACTACTTCTTCAAAACTATTAATGAGGACAGAATCCTATTGCCCACCTTGCTGTGCCAGGCAAGCACACAAAAAAGGGGTTGTTAAATGGTGTTGGTTTTTTAACCTAATATCACTTCATACACAATCTTGGGCAGATTTATTCATTAACTTTCCATCATGCCAAAATTATTTGGCAAATCTCTCCACAGTTGTTTCTTATGGGTGTGACACATTGCAAGTTTTTAAAAGCCTAAAAGAAACAGGAGAAAAGGATTAAGGACAGATGCTTTTCTAAACAAGCAGGCAAACAAAATGCAGCATGTAACAGTAATCAGGCTGATTGTCCTTGAGTGATAGAATATAACAATCATTCTAATCTTTAAAAATCAGGAGCCCTTCTGGTGTATTAAACCACCATTTCCACAACCTCTATTCAGCATTGGCCATGCTGGTTGAGGAATATTAAAACTGTAATCTATGGTCTAAAGCATCCTAGACTAAGAAAAGCTGCACATCCTGGTGTGCATATCTAAGTATTACCCACACATTAGTCCCTAAAAGAGTGGTAGTAAATAATATTGCACTGGAAAAGATGATGCATTGTCCACTATGTTCCAATTCATCTGATTTTATATAGGGTAGCAGACCTGATGGCACAGTGGTTAGAATGCAGTATTGCAGGCTAACTCTGCCCAGTTTGAAGTTTGATCCTGATAGGGCTCAAGATCGACTCGACCTTCCAGCCTTCTGAGATCAATAAAATGAGAATCTAGATTATTGCAAGCAACATGCTGACATTGTAAACCACTCAGGGAGTGCTGTAAATAAGGGGCTTCCAACCCATTGCCTGCTACTGGGCTGCGGCCCAGTCAAAATCGGGCCACAGAAGTGGTGAGTGCATATGCATGTCCAATTCCACTTGCACAAGTGGTGTGCCCACCAAAGCTCATTTTTTGTGCAAGCAGCATGTGTGCACACCCACCACTTGCACAATTGGAGCTGCACACATGTGCGTGTGATCAGCTGCTGCTCATGCAGAACCATCCCCTCTCCTTCCCCCTCCAGCATCGGTGCTGCCAGTCATTAAAGCCCTAGGAATCTAAATGCTATTGCTATAATGTAGTAGGGCACATCCTGGTTAAGTATAAATATCATCTGTTTGGAAATTCTTACCAGGTTCCATCTTCATTATGCTCAAGCAACCAGGAAAAGAAACAATCCAAGCTGGATTTTGATAAAAGGAGTTAAAAAGGCTGCCATTGTTTGCTAAAAGAGCCAAAGGTTTTCCCCCTAGAAAAGTAAATGAAATACCTTTCAACATGGAGCACTATTTCAGGATACAGATTTATTTGGTGCAGAACTCAGACATGTATCTTGTCCAGTAGCAGTTCACTATTGGTGCATATAACTCCTTTCTTCCACCCATCCCACTAACTGGCCAATAGGACAGGTTTTATCCAATCATCTCATGCTCTCTTGATATATTGTTGTTGTTAGTTGCTAAGTCATGTCCAACCTATTGTGATCCCATGGACAACTTTCCTCCAGACCTTCCTGTCCTGTACCATCCTCTGGAGTCCATTTAAGCTGACACCTACTGCTTTGGTGACTCCATCCAACCACCTCATTCTCTGTCGTTCCCTTCTTCTTTTGCCCTCAATCTTTCCCAGCATTAGGCTCTTCTTCAGTGAGCCCTTCCTTCTCATTAGGTGGCCAAAGTATTTGAGTTTCATCTTCAGGATCTGGCCTTCTAAAGAGTAGTCAGGGTTGATCTCCTCTAGGACTGACCGGTTTGATCGCTTTGCAATCCAAGGGACTCGCAGAAGTCTTCTCCAACACCATAGTTCAAAGGCCTCAATTCTTTGGCACTCAGCCTTTCTTATGGTCCAACTTTCACAGCCATACATTTCAACTGGGGAAAACCATAGCCTTGACTATACGCACTTGATATATTAAATAACATCTTATTTATGCACAGTAATCAGCAATGTCAGTAGAAATTATAATCCAAGAGTTGGATGGCGCTGTGTTGCATGTTTCTTTAGATAGACAAATTCTAGTCTTGATAGAAGAGCTTTTTATATTTACTCTGTATTGCTCTGTGTGAGTGAGAGTGTATGCATATGTACACATATTGTGTGTACCAATTTCTTCTATTCAAATAACTTACAAGTGTTTTAAAAGAGCAGGGTTTGTCTTCAACAGGAGTTTCACACAGTAACTTTCATTTGTAGCTATTTTTAAAAAGAAAAAACAAAAGCTCCATCCTCTTTAAATTTAGAAAATAAATTGGGGTATTTATTCTGAAGAACATGAGAAAGCAAACTAAGGCAAGTCTTACTCCCAAGTTTGTGGTTTGACAGTGAAATGAATTGTCTGCGGGAGTCCTAGAATTGCTTTAGCTGAAGATACTAATAAGAGGTTGTGTAAGCATTAGTTCCAGATGTTTTAGGTTAAAAGAATGCTTGCCACACTGGGAAAGGCCTGGAATGCATTACCTTTGATAAAAGAAGAGCTTTGGGGCATTCTGATACTTTCTCTTAGACCCTCAGCTGTAACCTCATTCCCCTTGGGTCTTCTAGCTGGATCCTGTGCTTCCTATTACTTTAGATGATTACAAGAAATTGCCGCAGTTGTTAGACAAACACTGAAAAAAAGAAAGAGGCCAAAGTAACTTTCTGACCAAAGTTACAAAACAGATGAGGAGATTCCACAGGAAACTATATACTTGAGTTAAAAAAAGATGTTTGACAATGTCCTTAACCAAAACCTCCTGGGCCACAATAATAGAAATAGGACAAGAACCTATTGGACCCTCTAATAGGTCAATAACAAGTTAAGGGACAAGAAATAAATGAATTATCAATTATCACATCAGAAGGAAGTAAGAAGTAGGGATTAACCAAGATTTGCTGTGATGGCTGGTTATTAACAGTTCATAAACCTCAAGTTAGAAGAGAATGTTGAATTTGCAGATGATACTTGATTAAACAATATTGATGAAAAGAATAATGTAAGAGGATTGAAAGAGATATTTCCAAAGTAGATCACTTAGAATGAAAAAGACACTATTTGTAAGGTGATGCACTGTAAAGCATTTTTTAAAATCCTAATTTTACCTATAAGCCAATTTTGACCATGAGTAACCAAGAAACCAATCTTGGAATTATGGGAGATGGTGCAATGAAAGATTCATTCTGCTGTAAAGCAGTTGTTACAAAGGCATTCTGTTTCAGAGGTGGTATTCAGCAGGTTCTGGAGAACTGGTAGTGGATATTTTAAGTAGTTCAGAGAACCAGTAAATACAACCTCTGATTGGCCACGCCCCCATCTATTCTCTGTCTCCTGAGTCCCAGGTGATCAGGAGGAAATGGGGATTTTGCAGTAACCTTCCCTTGGAATGGGGTGAGAATGGAGATTTTACAGTATCCTTTCCCCTGCCATGCCCACCAAGCCACGCCACGCCCACCAAGCCACACCCACATAAACCGGTAGCAAAAAAAATTGAATCTCACCACTAGTCTGTTTCAGGGTTTTAAGAACAGGAGTCAATAATAAAATATCCATTCATACGAATGCAGCCACCCTTAAGATACAGTGAATAATGCTGGATTCTACACTTCAAAAGGGATATTATCAACTAAGAAGAGTATAGAAAAGGACTTTAAATGACTGGAGAACGTGGCTGAACAATTTCCAATAGGAATAAAGTTACAACTTTTGGAGGTTTATAACGTAAATAAAATATGAAAAAGAAGAGATATGCTAGAGATGCATAAAATTAGCCTGAAGTAGAGAACAAGATACAGTATAAGTATAGGTGGTTCAGAACAAACCAAGGAATTACATAATGATTAAACTAGAGGATTTGTTGTCATTAGATATAGTGATTCCTAGTTATACAGCAATAAGGTGGCATTTAAAGAAAATCAGGCCAATCTGTATCAGCGGTGGGTTTCTGCCGGTTCACACTGGCTTGGGAGAACCGGTTGGTGAAATTTACCGATCCAGTGAGAGGAGGTTCAACCGGTGGACCCAGAAGTAACTTCCAGAACTCCTGCCCTGGCCCTTTCGCTTGCTCACCCTGGCCGTCCCGTCGCAGCTCACTCGCTTTCCCGCCCGTCTGCACTAAACTAGCCCAGCCCGCCGCTCACTGATTGGCTGGAGTCCAGCCAATCAGTGAGCGGGCTGGAGGCGACCCATTTAAAAGCATGGCACCAACGGCCAACATTCCTCTCTTTCTTGTTCCCAAGCAGCTGTCACATTTGCTTGCTGATCGGTCCTAACTTCGATTTGATTGACCTTCCAGCACCTTACTGCTTCCCTCAGGTAAGCAAATAAGCGTGAGGGGGGGGTGGCGGTGGGAGGCTAGCTTACGCCAGCTCGCATTTTTCTCAAGGGAAGGCCTTCCAGGCCTTGCCTTGCAAAAGCCGTGTGCTGGCATATGCCACGTGGCCGAAAGCGGGGGGTGGCAGTGGTGGTGGCGGTGGCGGCAGCAGGCTAGCTTTCGCGAAAGAAGGACTTCAGGCCTTGCCTCGTGAAAGCCACGAGCTGGCATATGCTGCATGGCCGAAAGGCGCTGGTCGACGATGGCGCCAGCAGCGGCTTTCGCACACAGCCGAAAGTGGGTGGGTGGCGGCAGGCTAGCTTTCGCGAGGGAAGGCCTTTAGGCCTTCCCTCGCGAAAGCTGCGAGCTGGCGTATGCCACGCGGCCGAAAGCGGGTGGGAGGTAGTGGCAGCAGTAGGGTAGCTTTCGCGGCTTTTGCCGCGAGCTGGCGTATGCCTTGTGTCCGAAAGCAGGTGGGCGGCGGCAGTGGCGATGGCAGGCTAGCTTTTGCGGCTTTCCCGAGGGAAAGCTGTGAGCTGGTGTATGCCACGCGGCCTAAAGCCTCCCACCCCCCTCTCCAGCCTCGCCTGGCTGGCTAAGCCTGCCAGGCGGCGTGCCTAGCTCACCAACAACCCTTGTCCCTCCAGTCCAGTAAGTTTACCTGTCCTTCTGCCTCATTGTCTGCCTGCTCCCTGCTGCATCCATCACATTGGAGAGCTATTGATTCTGCCTGCTGGTAAGTGACCTGAGTTTTTTTTCTTTTATTTTTTTAATGTTTTTAAAAGAATATTTTATTTATTGTGCATAGAATTTTTTAAAATAATTTTACTTAAAAGTTTTGAGTATAGAATATTTTAAAATGGTTTACTTCAATTTATTGTGTGTGAATTCTTTTTTTAAATTGTCTTAGACTATTTAAAAAAAAGATTCTATCCAAAATAAATTAAAACAAACCATTTTAAAAAATGCTATACTCAATACTTTAAAATGTATTGTGTATAAAAAATTTAAAAATCGTTTTACTGAAAAGTATTGAGTATAGAAGATTTTTAAATGGTTTACTTCAGTTTATTGTGTGTATAATACCTTGCAATGGTTACAGTATAAATTATTGCTGGTACAATACCTTGAAATTGTTACAGTATAAATTATTACTGGTAGAATCCTTGCAATGGTTACAGTATAAATTATTGCTGGTAGAATACCTTGAAATGGTTACAGTATAAATTATTGCTGGTGGAATATCTTGAAATGGTTACAATATAAATTATTGTGTGCTGAATACTTAATGGTTTTTAAGGGTTTTTTATTTATAGAATATATTTTTAAAATTATTTTTAGGGAATTTTTATTTTTTAATTGTTTATAAAATATATTTACTACAAGAAATGTTATTCCTTTTTGCAAATGTTTTCTTTGTGATGCAATATGTTGCTTTTAAGTGTTCAGACCAGGTTTATGTGTCTCAAAGTGGCTGCTTTTCTATGGGCAGGCCAGGTTGGTGCAAGGCAGCTTTGCTAGATTTAGTGTGTTTCACCCTGGTTGTTTAGGTAATTCTGAGGTGGTTGCTGGTTCTATGAGCTTCCTGGCACTGTCCTTTATAATTTCCCACAATGCCTTGATGGTTTTTATTGCAGTGGCTTCTTTTCTGTCCTTAGGGTTAGGGAAAAAAACTGGTTTCATTTGCAGTCTTTGGGGGGGAATTCTTATTTTTTGGTGTTTTCCTGGCACTGTCATAGTTTGTGTGGGTGTGAGTGTGAGTGTGTAATGTTCTGCAGTTATCTATGCATTAATAATGATCTAGTAATATTTCCTTATACATTTTAGTGACCTTTCCTTACATAATTGGTGTTTTCTTTCATACATTTGGATTTCTAATTTCTGTTTCTGTTAGTTAGCAATTGCTAAAACAAATCCCACGTGAAAAAGTATTCAAAGCCTTCATGATTTTAATTGTCAATTTATTTATTCCTGCACATTGTAATATTTATTCATTTTCATATCTCTGTTTTTCCACTGTTGTGCAAACATAATTTCAGCAGCTGCTAACATGTGTAAAATTAAGTATATATTGTACTCCCTTTCAAATAGCCAACAAAATATTTCTGGTTTTAATTCCATATCTTGCTTTGTCATTGCTTCTAATCACTAACTTCTGAATTGAACTTGGATTGACCTAAGTACTGAACCTAATTCATATATTTCTGGTTTTTGGAACTGAGAACTACATTTCAGAAAAAGGAAATCTGTATTGCTCTGGGAATCCACATTCATTCTTGAACTAACTTCTTGGATGAAAGACTATATCTTTCCTGTTTGTTTATATCTTTCCTGTTTCTCATCCCTCCTGAAAAGACTGTACATTGTTGGTTGAAAGCAGAGGTCCCTTTTGTTACCTGTAGTCCTCAGCAAAAAAGGACAGTAATTTTCCTTTTCTATTATTTTGTGTGCTTGTTTCATCCTAATGCAATGCATGCAATTAAAGTCTTGCTTTCTGTGTCTCTCCTTTGTGCAGGTTATTGGAGCAAGGTGGTGAGGTGGTGGTGCAGAAGATCAGCAAGGCAGTAATATTCCCTCTGTAAGTAACTGTCTTTATTGTTTTGTGTGCTGGTTTCATCCCAATGCAGTGCATGCAATGGAAGTGTTCATTTCTGTGTCTCTTCTTTGTGTATCCCATTCATTGGAGTCAGTGATACTGAAGACTGGCAAGAAAAGTCATCTTCCTTCTGTAAGTAGCTCTTTTATTGTTTTTGTACTTATTTTAATCTTATTGTAGTTCATCCATTGGGGCAAAGAATTTAGTGACATCATCTTGACCACTCCCACCCAGTCACAAGACTGCCAAGCCACTCCCACCCAGTCACATTGCCAGCAAGCCACTTCCACACAGTCACATGGCTGGCAAGCCACTCCAACCCTGTCACATGGCCGGCAAGCCACTCCCACCCAATCATATGGCCAGCAAGCCACTTCCACAAAGCAGGCCACACTCACAGAGTAGGTTCCAAAAATTTTTGAAACCCACCACTGATCTGTATGTAATATAAATTGTAGTGTCTCATGTCTTGTCCCTCACATCAGTTCTGAAATGATAATCAACATAATTAAAACTAGTTGCATATGCCAGGTGAATCGCTAGGCCATAAAATCCACCAAAAATAAATGAGATTCCCATAGCCAACATTCAAGAGTTACATCAAGAGTATATAAATTTGATACTATAAATGTATCAAAACATTTGTGAATTTAGCAAGATTTGTCTGCAGGAAATCCATACAATCTCCTTTCTTCTCTACCTACCTATGACAATGTAATGATTCCATAGATGCCAAGAATGGGATCTCTTACTGTCAAGAGTATTTTTTTCACAAATGAGTTAGTACATGTCAGAGTTAGCATATATTAGTAGATACAAGGGTCACTAGGATGAGCTACATAAATAGAAAATAGGCTCATTTACTGTTACAAGGCCATTACAAATAATATTTATAGGGCTTCCTTGGGATTTTAAAACCTCAAAATCTCAAGCCCACTACTGATTTGAAGAAAAAGCCAATATCACTATCGTGCCACAATGGATATCTACTATGTTGTACAAGTAGAAATGAATTGAACACAAGGCCACATGTAACTTGCTGACATGAGTAACATCCTGAACAAAGCATACTTAATAAAGAATATTTTTATCACAAATATTTTTTTAACCTCCCACACATGAATCTTTAAATCATATAACTGAAGAACAAATACATTGGGAAATCCAGGCTTTTGACAGATGTAGCTTGAATAAGGCTAGGAGATCCTGGCTATAAGCACAGATTGTGTGTTCTGCAATCCATTTCTTTTTGCCAAAATCATAATCAATTTAATTTCATGGTCTCAACCTTGCTGAGTTGGCAGTCCACCTGCTGTTAAGTGATGGTGCATGACCCATAACTATAAGTCAGCAACTCAAACCCACATTTCTTATCCTTGCTAACCACAGGAAGTACCTTGTTCAGATTTTTCCCCCATGAATCAATAATGTGTTTTCCTGCAATAGGCAATTATGCCTGTGGATAAGTGAAGTTTGTAAAGAGGATTATGATGGCTTCGGACATCACACTACTTGGAGAGGGAACTATGTTGAAAGTACTCATTAGAAACCCAAATTGGAGAAATTACGTCTTGTTTATAAACAATTATGTTCCAGTTGTTGCACAATGGTGAAAGAAAGAAGACAGGGAGGTGGGGGTGGAGAAAGAATGAACAAACCAATTCTTGATAAAGACTGAAAACTGTTTTAGAAGTGTATGTCTAATTAGGAACATAAAGGATATCTATCTGAAATAGTTAACCCTACACTTTCTTTCAGAGGAAAATGATTATATTTTCAATTACTCTCACAGCATTATATTGTTGTCCATACCTGTACACAAGCTTGTACTGAAGAAACATAGCTCAGGAATCATATGCTCATGAACAAAAATTAGCAAGAGATTATTGTGAGAGAGATAAGTGAGAAATGTAATCATGGTGGATCATTTTAAAAATATGTACAATGAATTTTAGAGTCATTATGTCACTTGATATTTCTGCAGTAAGTCGCTCTCACTTTAGACTTGGTTCCACGTTATACTCACATCATCCTGCTATACTTACACTTAAAAATATAATTATCATTATAAGTTTCTTGGGGATAGGATCCTGCCTTGTTTTCTTCTTTTCTTATGATTCTCTATAGGACACAATCCATATGGATTATGTTGTAGTATCAAGGTTTTATGTAATTTGCAGGACAGTATAAACAAAAGAAGGAAGGCTGTAGTACAATAAAGCTAAGTGAATGAATGCTGTCAGAGGTTTTCATGTAGCGGGCAGTCTGTCAGAGTCATTAAATGGACCCTTGCACTGGGCAAGCATCCCCCATGTCAGGAAGATTGGGCACTGAATTTAAGCAAGAAATTAAAAGGAACTGAGTGGTCCACTGAATGGAATACAATTAGCTTGTTGATAACTTGATTTTTAAAACATCTTCAGTATTATATTAATGGCCATTGTATATAAGGTTGCTACTGGTGTGCAGTTCTTTTGGGATTAGGTGCTTTCAATCTTCCTGGTCTCAGCCTGGTTCAAATAGTTAATTATGGGCTTATTCCAGGTAGTCTCGGTCCCAACACATTTAAGTGGGGCCTTATTAGACCTTCCTTTTGTCTCAAAACAGAAAGGCAGTAATCTAAAGGGGGCAGGTAGGAATTTTCAATATTTTTCCCACTTCTTAGTCTGGAGAAATTTCCACAGTCAGGCAAATAGACTTGACCCTTGTGAATCTGGACAATCACCAGCAAGCACTTGCGGGGTGTGTGTGTGTTCCCAGTGAATTTACAGGCAGTTTGGCACTCAGTGATGACATGGGAACTTGATGCCATTTTTCCTAAGCAGCTTTCCTGTTAATAAGCCTTTGACAGTTCTTTGGTTACTGAGACCCTCTAAGAAAACTGGAAGCAAAGAGATAAATGCAATGTTGGAAGCTCAGATTTGAACACCCTCTATAGCAATTTGGGAAGCAAAATATATTTAGTTCTCCTAATTGCTTTCACAAACTGTTGTCATGCTACTTGTAGATTATCTGTAGATCTGCCTGATGCAGATCATTTCACACAGCAGACAAAATCAGTCAAATTTGCATAAGTTTCAACTCTTCATGGCCAGAGTCCATTGGAGTATCTGGGACAAGGTCTAGCTTTGTTATCTGAGTCCAGCCCTGGCCTATGAACTCAGATGAATTGGATATGATGTCCCCTTGCTTGTCCCTGGCCACTTGTCCCTAGTGCTTGATCCTTGGCTCCTGGCTTCTGAGGTTAGAGAAGTGATGATAGATTGGCTCCAACAGGTGGTCAGTGACTGCTTATGAGAAGAAGTGTTGCCAGCACATTTGAAAGAAGCAGTAGCCTACCCCATTTCTCAAGAGCCTCTCTCTGAACTCATCCACAGTTTTTGCTCTGCATTTAACCTTGCTTTTATGAGGAAGATTGTTGAGACTACACAATTTCAAGACATACCAGAGGAAGTAGATGAACTGAAACGTTTTAATTTGGCGTTCAGACACTAGGCCTGAGATGGAAATGGCATTGTTTTTTCTGATTTGATAATTTTCACAGTAACCTTTGTTGTAACTGCATCACCTCTTGTAATTCTGGGTGACTCGGCCACTTTTGATATTTTTGGTCATGGAATTCTTTTTGATCAAACGCAATGGCTAAAGATTGGGGAAACTGTTTTAGCAATGCTTTTATTCCTTTTCAATGACTGCTTCCACTCAGTAATAATGGAGGAGAAAAGATCAGTCAGGTGTCCCTTTCTTTGCAGTGTGCCACAACATCTACATTATTTGAAGCTACTGGAAGAGGTCACCTGACAGTTTGGAATTTGGTATGAACAGTGTGTTGATGATTCTCAATTGTACATCACTACAATGGGCCAGACATGTCATGCGCTGGCCATGCCCACCCCCATTTTAGCAAAGGGGGAAAAAGTCATAATACATCATGTGAAAACAACATGACACCGTGAGTTTGACATCCCTGGCATAGATAATGTCATTATCTTGACCCAAAGAATATGTGATGAGGAAATAGGATGAAAGTGAACTCTAATTTAGCTGTCTATCTATTGTGGGTTGCTGAAATCTACAGATGTATCTTGATAGATGGCACTGCCCATGAAGAAACAAGTTTATGACTTGAGTGTCATTCTGGAATCATCAATGAATTCCAGGATTCCATAGATTCCTGTATCAGGAATATTCTTCTCCAACTTCCACATGCAATCTTCCTGAATGGAAGAATTTATCAGCAGTGACACTGGTGTAGATAACTGCAATGTACTCTATGTAGGGCTGTTTTAAAACTACTTAGACACTTCAAATAGTACAGAATTCAGCCTCCTGATTATTGATGTATATGATATGCTGACATGCACACATGACCTGAATACTCAAAGCTCTGCATTGGCTGCGTATTAGCGTCTTGGTGTAAGTCAAAAGGTTGATTTTGACCTTTCAAACCCTATTTAGCTTTACTGTATCAGTAAAGTTGATGATGGAAAATCTAATCCATAGAAATGTATGCCATTTCCCAACCCCACTCCCTTCAGCAGTGCTGGATTACAACCCATATATATGTGAACCTATATATGTGTGTGTTTGTGTGTGTGAACCTATAATCCACAGCCCATATAGAACTGTTGGAAGAAAGGTCCATCTGGGTTCAGTTCCAAGTGGGGAAAAAGACACTGGAAACATGGAGGCTGATTGGAAAGATGGTTTTTGATGGTGGAGAGGACCACATGGTTTGAGGTCCTGGGGGAAAAGGGTGATCACATGCCTTGAAGATTCTGAAGAAAAAAAGGGGAGAGATGCCGAGAGAGCCTGAGTTTTATACCTTCTCTTGGGTCCCGCCTTGGAGCTTCCTGTTCCTGTGTAAGAAATGTATTCTGATTGGTGGTCAGACTCCCAGAGGGCAAGGGTCTTAGCTAACTTTGTAGGTCATCTGTGTCCTAGGCTTGGTTGATCCTTGCTGGCTGATGTAATCTTCCCAGGTGCCATGTGGTGAGATGGGTAGAGGGCTAATCCTCCATGACCCGTCAAAACCGCGGTCCACTAAAGCGCGCCCGATTAAAGCGCGTACGTGATGTCATCAGCAGCGCGACAAATAAAATTAAAAATAAATTAAATTAAAATTAAAATAAAATTAAAGCAAGCCAATTCACATAAAGGTAAGGGTTAGGTTTAGGGTTAGGGTTAGGGTTAGGGTTAGGTTAAGGGTTAGGGTTAGGGTTAGGGTTAGGTTAAAGGTTAGGGTTAGGTTTAGGGTTACATTAAGCGTTAGGGTTAGGTTTAGGGTTAGGTTAAGGGTTAGCGTTAGGTTTAGCGTTAGGTTAAGGGTTAGGTTTAGGGTTAGGTTAAGGGTTAGGCTTAGGGTTAGGTTTAGGGTTAGGTTTGGTGGGGGTTAGGTTTAGATTTACACGTTAATTTTAAGTTTACCGCTCACAGCGTGCTGTTTTCGTCGCACTGTGATGACGTCACGTACGCGCTTTCATCGAGCGCGCTTTAGTCTATCGCGGTTTTGTGGTGGAACCTAATCCTCTACCCATCTCACCTGAGGGCCATGTCTTTTGTGTTGCAGATGAGTTGGCTCAAGCCTAACTGGCCCATTAACAAAAGTGGTGTGTGTGTATGAGTTTTTGCCTCCCTTCTAAAGGAAATATTCTGCCCTTTTTAATATTTCTTAAAATATTTAATTTCCCTAGGAGTGGGGTGGGTGCTAACTTCCTACAGTACAATCTTTGCTGGCTGGGGATTATGAAGATGCAGTTTTTCATTCCTACAGGTCCTTAGCTTGATGAAGATGGACTTACTTCATAATCCATTTCTTAATTTTTAAGACACAATGAAGTCCCTACCGTTATTGTCATGCTGTTTCCCTCAGGTGTCTTATTATTTCCAATCAGAAATGATAACATAGGCAGCAGCTTTGGAAGAACTATACCAAAGGTCTTACGGGCCTACTGTAATTTTCTACTCCTCTTGGCTTTGTGGTTTTTGTATCGATTATGAGGCCATTTCAACTTCAACATGGCTGCCACCCCCATTTCTTACGCTATTGTGGTGAGAAAAACTGTGGGCTGTTTTTTATCTTTCCAGGAAAATCCTCAAACCCAGTGGTCTCCAACCTTGGCAACTCTAAGACTTGTGGACTTCAACTCCCAGAGTTTCTCAGCCAGCAAAGCTCTGGGAATTGAAGTCCACAGGTCTTAAAGTTGCCAAGGTTGGAGACCACTGCTCTAACCACCTATTGCCAGAATAGTAGGCTTAAATGCTGCAAGTCTTAAAGGAGGTGGGTTAAGTATAGAGGTGGATTGCTCCTGATTTGGTCCAGATCAAGCAAACAGGTAGTAGCTGAGGCAGGAGGCTCCACCCATCTGCCCAGATGCTTATGCGCATGCGCAGAAGCACTGTGCGTACATGTGAGCGCGTCCAAACCGGTAGTAAAAAAATTGGCAACCCACCACTGGTTAAGTTGTTCACTGGGGCTGTGCCTTCAGTGCTGTTCTCCTCACTGTCTGCTGTTTCGAAAAGCCATAGTAAGTCCTGCCCAAAAGAGCACTGGGGCAGGTGTCAGCAAGGGCAGGGTCTATAAAAGGAAATGGCTCCATCTACTGTACCTTATTTGTACTGGATTTATAAGCAGAGGTGCTGCCTTGAAGCTGTAAAGCAGTGGTTACCAAACTGTTTCAGTCCACCGCCTCCTTGGTGCTACAAATTGATCCTCAGTGCCTCCCACCCAGTGGTGGAATTCAATTTTTTTTACTATTGGTTCTGTGGGCATGGCTTTGTGGGTGTGGCTGGGGGGGGGGTCATGTGACTGGGCGGTTTGCATGACGGAAGGAAGATAGTAACAGTAAAATTCAAAACTCTTAACAATTAATTGCACATTTATTCAAAATCCAATTTAAAAACCTTTTTAGTTAATGTTAATTCAATAAAATTGTTGAACATGATCCAGTGATACCAGGTTTTCAAAGTCTGATAGTCATTTATCAAGAAACTTAGTAATTAGTAACTTAGTAAACTCAGTAAAATTTAGTAACTATTTCACTGTTCAGTAAATTCTTAAAGTGATGGATGGGCTTGATGAAGTGATACCAGAAAAAATGTATTTTCAAAGGAACTGGCAATCAGCTATTTTCCAAACTGTAGGCAGAACTCCAGGATGTGGGACCCGGAGGATCCCTGTTTTTAAAAACCTGGTTACAGGAAGAGCTCAAGACTCTGATCCTCTCTTTGTCTGCACAAGCCACAGAAGGAACTTGTGGTAACCAAAACTAGAGCCCCTGATTTCTAGATTTAAACCTTAAATGTTGAAATGGCCCATTTCTTCCCGATTTCCAATGAAACCATTCCATTTACTGTCATGCAAATCTCCCTTGCAGGTACAATGATTTCCTTCCCCCCATGTATTTCCCACCCGCCTCCTCAGCTTCCCTGCTGTATTTATGATTGGCACGGCGCTCTTCTCTCTGGGGCCAGGGAGCAGCCTGAGCACCGGCAGCAGGAAGGGCAGCAGCAGAAAAATCTGGGCCAGAGGTTTTGGGTAAGGTGACCAGACGTCCCGCATTTGGCGGGACAGGCACGCTTTTTCATAATTTTTCCCACATCCCGGGCCGTTTGCAAAAGATCCCACTTTTTAATTTTGGCGCCTTCTTCGATCGCTCGCTCCCCCGCCCATCCACTGCCACTTGCATGGGCGGGGTAGCGTAGCGAGTGAGCAGGCGGATGGCGGTGGGATCGCCGCCCGGGATCCACCAGAAGCCTTCCTGCCCAACACCTACTCTCCTGGACTTGTTTTGATGAGCGCGGGGCGACTGACGGTAGTTTGCGCCGGCTGCACCCGCTCAAACTATCGTCAGTCACCTTGTGTTATAATCTGGCCACCTTACTCTATGCTCACTTTTATTCCCGGGGGAAAAAAAAAAACCCGAGCCTCTGCCGTTGTCCAATCCTCGCGTTTCCTGGCAAGAAATCTGTCCCCCATTGTGACGAGATACGCTGGCTGTTGATTGGTTAAGGGCCCTGTCCTTCTCCCATGTCTCTTGCTGGTAGAGCCGGGTTAGCGGGGTTGCGGATGGAGAGGCACTTTCTGCCAGGTGAGGACCTGGGTTGGGGAGAGCCTTCGTCTTCTTCCCCCCATTCGCTTTGCTCAATGGCTCGTGGGGACTCGGGCGGAGGGCTAGAGGCATTCTTCCTGCTGTTTCGTCCTTCCGCTTGCTTAGTTTTTTTAATCTGAGGGGAACTGAGGTAGGCTTTTTTTTTAATTAAAGGGGCGCCACCCAGTGCCCCCTTCTTTTTCTGGTGGTCATGAGATTCACAGGCAGGCAGAATGAAGAACCTCGCTTGCTTCCCTGGACTCGTGACAAGCTTTTTAAACGAGAAAGAAGAAAAAATATATCGCTTCCGCTGGGAGATGGTGGGGAGACCCGCGGAGCCTAACACTCACTTGTGTGATGACAAACAAACACACTGCAAAAGGAAAGAGAAACCTTTAATGCTGCTGCTTCCCCAAAGCCTCTCCCACCTGGCTCTTTAGCCTTCAAGCGCCCCTTTTACTTTCCTTCCTCACGCGAGGTTATTCGTGTCTGTGTTGATGCACCATCATTGACCTTGGTCGTTTTTACCTCTCTTTCCATGCTTCCTTTTTCTTCATCCTTTTAAAAAAAAGATTAAAACCCTATACAGGAATAGCTGGCTAACCGGTCTTCACCTATGGTATTTCTATTTAATGTTCAGTTTAATTATACTCGGTGGAAATAGTCGCAACCCTCTTTTAATTTGAAACTGGTTCCACTTGCGTGACTACACTCTTGCTGGGTGAATAAAATGTTGTCTAAGACCTTTTGGAGAACAACAACCTTGAGAATTGAGACCTTATAAAGTCCTTCTTCACGTGCTTTTCCCTCCCAACCGCACCCCTCTCGCGTTCTTCGGCCCGCTGGACCAATGGGGGCCCGGGGTAGGCGGAGCCCGGCGAGCCTCCTGGGCTGAGAAATTGGAAGGAGCGAAGTTGCGAACGCTCCGAGGAGTGAGTAAAGTGCCGTGCTCGGAGGAAGTAGCAGCGCATGATTGGAGCAGGAAGAGGGGCTGAGTTGGGGCATCCTCAGCATCCCCCAGGTGATCTCTGGGCCCCCGGCTTCCCCATCTCCTCTCCTATGGGGAGACGTGCATCATAATGTTGTAAGCCGCCCAGAGTTACCTGTGTGTCAGGTGGGCTGCCCTATGCATTTGCGTGTGTGCGCTGGAGAGAGAGTGAAAAAGAGATAGAGAAATAATTATATTAATTAGATAGATCAGTGTTTCTCCATCTTCGAGACTTGAAAGTGTGTGGACTTCAACTCCCAGAAAGGGAGTTGGGAGAAAGGGAGAAAGGAGGAGAGAATGAAAGGAAGATGGGGGAAAGAAGAAAGAGGTAAGGAGAGGAAGATGGAAAGGAGAGAAAGAGGAGGAGAGAGGGTAGGAAAGGGGAAGAGGAAGAGCAGGAGTAGGAGAAAGGTACGGGAAGAAGGGGAAGGAGAGGAGGAAGGAAGAAAGTAGAGAAGGGAGGGAGGGAGAAAGGAAAGGGAAAGGAAAGGAAGATGGAAGGGAGAGAAAAGGAAAGAGAGAGGGTAGGAAGGGAAAGAGGAAGAGTAGGAGTAAAGGAGAGGTAAGGGAAGAAGGAAGGGGAAGGAGAGGAGGAAGGAAGGAAGTAGAGAAGGGAGAGAGGGTGAAAAGAAAGGTAAGGAGAGGAGGATGGAAAGGAGAGAAAGAGGAGGAGAGAGGGTAGGAAGGGGATGAGGAAGACCAGGAGTAGGAGAAAGGTACAGGAATAAGGAAGGGAAAGGAGAGCAGGAAGGAAGAAAGTAGAGAAGGGAGGAAGGGAAAAAAGAAAGGGAAAATAAGGTGGTGTTATAACAGGAGAAAGGGATGGTAAACAAAGCAACCCAAACTGTATATTATAACCTATTAAATGAAATAATAAATGTATAAGAATGATAAATGTTAAAACACTTGTAACCAAACGACATGCTATATGTGATGATGGGTTTCTTTTTGTTTTTTTGTTTTTTTATTGTTGTGGGTATGTGTCGTTTATGTAACAAAAAAAATAAAAAAAATATTTAAAAAAATGTGGAGAAACACTGAGATAGATGATAATGAGATGAGGGAGGGAGAGGGAGGGAGGGAGAGAGAGAGTGAGAGGGACCATAACTAGATAGACAGATAGGCAGGCAGATAGATGGATGGATAGAGAGAAAGAGAGAGAGATAGGTAGGCAGGCAGATAGATGGATGGAGAAAGAGAGGGGGAAAGAGGGAAAGGGATACCATAACCAAATAGGCAGGCAGATAGACAGACAGACAGATGGATGGATAGAGAGAGAGAAGATGTGTATAATTAAGGTGACCAATGTTCCTAGCGAGGCCGCGGGCTGGCAGTAACCACCGCAGCCTAGCTCCCCCCCGCCCGGTCAATGGTGTCCCTCTTTACCAATCTGAAAATCTGGTCACCTTAATTTTGGGGGAGGTGGGGCAGAGGGAGGGAAGACGTGGTTTTGGAGGAGAATAAAGCTCTGTTGCCATGCAGGAAAGCTCTGCCGTTGCATCACTAGGTCTCCCTGCAGCCCCCTTTGCATGCTCGTCTTCCCTCAAAACCTGCTCCGCCTCACCTTTGGCCTGCTCCATGCTTCATGAAACTGGCAGGGCGTGGACCAAAGCAGCCGGGTGGTGCTGCAGGCTTGACATGCGGTGGGCCGAGGTGGGTGGGTGGGTGGGAGAGAAACAGAGGCTCTAATGGGGGGACGGGCAGCACCCTCCTTCCGCGCTGCTGGCTGGCAAGGGCTGCTGCTCCAGCGCAGAGTGGCAGAGAAAGAAAGGCAGCCCCTCCTCTGTCTCCTCTTGCAAAGAGACTCAGCAGCCTCCCAGGACCCTCCTCTCTCTCTCTCTCTCTCTTTCTTTCTCTCTCTCTCTCTCTCCCCCTCCCTCCCTCCCTCCCTCCCTCCTGGGTTTAGGAACCCGCCTCTCCGCTCTCCCACTTCCAGGCTGCAAAGCAGACGGGAGGCTGATACACTCAGGCTTTGGTGCCTCAACTCGCCGAAGGAAGCTCGGCTCCTACGGCGACCCTGGGTCACTTTTTTCAATCCGGGTTTTAAAAAAATAAATAAATCAGGGAGGAGGAGCACAAAAAGGAATAGCCGGGCAAAGCCCTTGCATTGTGGGTAAGGATTTCGAGAGGAGCTCCCAAGCGGGGAGAAGGAGCCTTGGGAAAGAAACAAGTTGGCTTCTCTGCTTTGCTTTTAAATGCACCCATAGGTGTGCATTTCTCTGTTTTCTTCCCTAAAGCTGGTATGAGGCTCTCGCTGGAGGCTGGATGGCCTTTCTGGGGCTTGTTATTTATACAACACACTATATCCCCTTCTATGGCCCTGTCATTCCAAGTAAAGTCTTGTGCCCTGCGAGGGGGCCACCTCCAAAACTCCTCTGCCATCTTCCTTGCCTCTTAACGCCCCCTGCCGCCCCCTTTGCCTCTTTGCGTCCCCCTAAGTCATCCCACCCCCCCAGGGGGCGGTATCGCCCACTTTGGGAACCACTGCTGTAAAGCTTTTTTTTTTCATTTTTAAAATATAGATTTAAGATTTCTACTATTATATCTCCTCTCCACACTCTCTTTCTCTTGCAGGCTCTCTTGCATGAATGGTTTAAATTTATGCTGTGCCAAGATCTGCTTTGTAAAATTCTTTAAAGTTTTCCACTATTTAGGAAATGAACATTTTCTCAAGGGACATTGGAGGGGGCAGAGAATTCTCTTGTTGGTATTACTGTGTTTTGTCACAGAAGCCTCTGACCAAGGACGTGCAGTCACTAGAGGCAGGGGAGGCGGGGCCTCACCAGTCTCCTGAGGGAAAGGAAGAATTTTAAATAATTTCTTTTAAATAATTAAAGCCAGGGCAGTTGCTACCAGATTCAAAGTCACAGTGGCTTGGTGTCTGCTCTCAGTGTTAACTATGGGAGGAGGCCAGAGAACTCGGGGCCTCTTTTGCCTCAGGAATTTTTCACCTTTTAAAAGTTAAGGAGGAGTTAAAAAGCGAAAACTTTCATATGCAAAAGAGGCACTGATTCTCCCGCCTCCTGATCGGGGAGCAGTGAATCATGCTTATGAGCACTCTTACGTTGAGCACGCTTACGTTGGGCGGACAAGAGGAGAGTTGAGAGAGTTTCCACAGCTGGAAAAGGTGGATCAGACGGAGGGAGGGGGGGGATTCAAATTTATTGTAATTTAATTTGTAATTTTTTTATTGTGAGGTTTGTGTGTGTGTTTTTTCTTTCTTCACAGCGGTGGGGTCAGAGGAGGTGGGGGGGCGAGGTGGCGGAGCGCAGAGGCGACAGGGACTTTCTCGCCGCTGTGTCCCAACAGGCCAGGTGTCTCGTGTTTATGTCCACCATAAACGCGAGACACCTGGTCTGTTGGACACAGTGGTGGTGGGGGGAGGAATGGGCTGGCTGGGCTGGCTGGCTGGGGAGGGGTGAGCCCTTTAAAGCTCTGCTGCTGCGTCTTCCCAGCAAGACTTCCTGGCAAGGTTTCCCTTGCCTGCCTTAACCAAAGCTTGGTGCCCTGCCTCTGCTTTCGCGCTCTCCCTCCCTCAGCTGTGCAGCAGCATTGGCGGCAGCTCTCAGCCTACGGCGGCAGCATCGTGCAGGCTGTGGAAAGAGGAGGAGGAGGAGGGAACCAAGAGAGGCTTTTACCAGGTGTGCACCCCACAGCCAGAACCGTCATTGCGCCTCAAGCCGTGTTTCTTCCTGCAAAGCCCTTCGGGCAACCCGAGAGCTCCGCCTGATGCTCGAAGGGCTTTGCAGGAAGAAACGCGGCTTGAGGCGCAATGACAGTCCTGGCTGTGGGGTGCATGCCCGGTAAAAGCCTCTCTTGGTTCCCTCCTCCTCCTTCCACAGTGTGCGCGACGCTGCTGCTGTAGGCCGAGAGCTGCCGCCGACGCTGCTGCACAGCTGAGGGAGGGAGAGCTCAAAAGCAGAGGCAGGGCGCCAAGCTTTGGTTAAAGTAAGCAAGGGAAACCGCGAGCCGAAAGGAAGTCTTGCTGGGAAGATGCGGCAGCAGGGCTTTAAAGGGCTCCCCCCTCCCCAGCCAGCCAGCCCATTCCTCCCCACGCCACCACTGTGTCCAACAGGCCAAGTTGCTGGGAGGAGAAAGTTTGGGCTGCAGAGCAGAGTTTGAACTGCCGAGTGACGTGCGGTGAGCTTCATGGCTGGTGAGGGTCCCGCTATATGGCGGACGCGGTGCCGGGGCTTCGGCGGGGCTTTCGCGCTTGCCTCACCAGCCATGAAGCTCACCGCACGTCACTGCCTCTGACACCTCTTAGGTTGTCCATAATTCACAGACTGAAGAAGCCGCATGACATATTTCCACTTCGGATTTAACTGGAGCATGGGAAGCCAAACCAGAGAGAGTTTCTGAACAGATGAATGATTCTACAATGAAAGACATCGGCATCCATCCTTAGCTATTTTAGAGCTAAGAAGACCAAAAATACCACTGTGGAGAATTTCATTTATATTTTCTTCTCCTTTGAAAGAAACCTAGGAAGCAAATTCCTTGTTAGCAAACTGATAACAAGAACTGAATGGGAAACAACACAACTCATTTTCCTGCACTGCATTAGCTGAAATAACCTAATGAAGAAAGTTATATTTCTATCATTCACAGAGTTGTTAGAAGGCCTAAAAACTTGCTGAGAAAAAGCAGTTTGCCAAATTTACTCTACTTGCTAGAAGTTTTTCAACCCTAACCCTAACCCTCTTTTTTTAATTTCAGCATAATACAAGAATCTTTAAACTCAACATAATTCAACTCACCTATGGTTCAGTGGCTAAGATCCTGAGCTTGTTGATCAAAAGATCGGCAGTTTGGCAGTTCAAATCCCTAGTGCCATGTAACAGAGTGAGCTCCTGTTATTTGTCCCAGCTTCTGCCAACCTAGGAGCTTGAAATTATGTAAAAATGCAAGTAGAAAAATAGGGACCACCTTGGTGGAAAGGTAACAGCGCTCTGTGCGCCTTCAGCATTTAGCCGGCCACATGACCATGGAGACATCTTCGGACAGCGCTTGCTCTTCAGCTTAGAAACAGAGATGAGCACTGCCCCCTAGAGCCAGAAATGACTAGCACGCACGTGCTGGGGAACCTTTACCTTTACCTATAGCTCGTATAAATTATTCCTCCACACACAGGCTGCTATTCTTTACATCTATACTCAAGGAAGTAGTAGTCCCAGCTTTTTCTTAGCAATGGCTTTTGTGTAAGAACTGTGCCTTTTCCTCAGTAGCAAAGCTGGTTTTACTGATGGCCTGTTAAAGGGACAAATACTGCCTTCAAGGACACCAAATTGGTGGCACTAATAGCAAGAGATAAGCTTTGCCAATGCACAGTTGCTTGCAGAACTTGCTGATAATCACACCGTTACTAGTTTCAATGGAATCCTGAGTAGAGATATTATTTGATATACAGCTGTTCAGGTGAATGATTTTTTTAAAACATTTCGTTTACGTTTTCCTTAAATCATAAAATGGTGACATCTATGTTTAGGATTCTTCCTAACAAAATATTTGTCTGGGGAAAAAACTCAAACCCTGGAAGCTGCTTTAACCTCACTGAGTGATACCCTCCATTTTTATCTATACCTATGGTAAACTTTTCATTTTTATGTTCTTTTTAAACAAAATGCTATATTAATCTCAAAGGGACTGTTTTCTCCCCCTGCTGCTTTTGGTCTAAATCAGTCATGCGAGATAGGGTGGTGATTGCATTGCACATAGGACAAAAGCTTACTTTTAAGAGACCTTTAGAAAGAGGGACATGATGGCTCAGTGATTGAAGACACTGAGTTTGTCAGTTGACAGCCCAGGTTGAGACCCAAGCGCCATGGGATGGGGTCAGCTCCCTTACATGCCCCAGCTTCTGCTCACCTAGCATTTGAAAGCACGCAAATGCAAGTAGATAAATGGGGTTTCAAGGAAGTAGGTTGAGGGGGAAAGAAAATGGAAAGAATAGTGGCAAATAAGAAATACACTTTTAATGATTGGGTTGGAAATGTACACCAGAGGGAGAGAATGAAGAGAAAGCCAACAGATCCATCTTCAGTTCTATAAAAGAGCATTTATTTATTAAATTTCTATACAACCCAAGCTCACTGTTACAATGACTCCAGGTAACTTACAATATAATAAAACATTTTTGACTTCCGGGAGGGCGGAGCCTGTCGCCGAGGAGGGCTCAACCGAGCTCCTCTCAGAGATCTGGTCTGTATATCTAAATAAGATCATAGATATCACCCCTTTTTGGCTATAAAGGGGCAGGGAGTAGCTCTGTGTGCTAGGGTCTATTCGTAATTCACAGCCTTTCTCTTTTTTTTGGCTGTGGACAGAGATTAGATCCAGCGTAGCGGAGCCTTTATCTCCAGCCAGTTCTTCTCAGCTGCCTTTTTTTGCAGCCCTAGACAGGCGATCCCCCCCCCCCAGGACAAAGCAAAGTTGTTTGAAGCTAGGATTAATACGGGCGGGTCCCACTCCTGTGAGATTTATGCTTTTATTACTATCTTAAATACCAGCACCATTTGTCTTAGAGGCTTCTTTGTTTAAACGGACTTCAAAATGGCGATTTCTCTCCGTTGGTGATTGATAGGGGAAGTACTTAGCCGGTTTTACCTTCCTGCAGACCGCTCCTTAACAAAATAAATTTTTTTTTTTTTTTTTTTTGGAAACAGAGGAGAGCGAAAGCGTTGTTTATTTGTTTATTTATAATGGCACCCAGGTCAAAATCGAAGCGTCTCTCTACAAATGTGCCTAAAGAACCTATGAATGAACTTAAAGAATTTACACTGGAATCGCAGCCCTTGTCTCCTACGCCCTCTACTGGAGAATTCTTAACACAGGAATTTTTCTTTCAAATGTTTAATGATTTTAAACAAGAAATTAAGGAATTTGTATTGGAGCTATATGGTGATTTAAAGTCTAAAATTGACCAAATGAAGGCGAATACGTTTGCAGCCGTGTCTGCCCTGTCAGATTATACCGCTGAAATAGAGAATAAATTGGAAAGCTTGGAGGAGGCTAATTGTAATTTGACTACTAATATTCAAATATTACAAGAAAAAATTAGAGACACTCAAGAACAGCTCGTTATGATAAACTTTAATAAGAAGGCATTCGCAATAAGAGTCAGAGGATTCCGTGAAAAGGAGCGAGAGAATCTGAAACAGACCTTTGTTGAAGCCCTCAGCCATGCGGTGGGAAGCCCGGGACTTAACTTTGATTGGCAGATTCAGAAAATCTATCGCCAGAATTCGTTGGTAGCGGAACAGCGACAGCTCCCAAGGGACATAATTATATATTTCTCCACAAAAGAATCTAGAAATGCGATTATGCAAAAGTTTCATAATAATAGTTTGCGAGTTGATGGCCAGGATCTGATTGTCTTTAAAGAAATACCATTCCAGATGTTAAAGGCAAGAAGGGAGTATACTTTCCTAACTAAACTGCTTAGAAATTGTCAGATTCAATATAAATGGGAGGCCCCAGCCGGTATTACGGTCACATTTGAGAATCAAAGATTTCGTCTCAATTCTGTTTCGGAGGCTCGAGACTTCTATTACAAGATCTTGAAGGCGGGGCTTCCTGATTCACTTGGAAAAGAGGAGAGACAAGTCGAAGGAGAAGGCAAGCAACGGACCACATGGCTGCAAGATGGAGGGGGTAGCTTTTCCTCCCTCGGAGAAGCAGAAAAGCGGAGATCGAGGATTTAGACAGTCTAAATTACTCGCCAAAGTTGTGGATTGAATGGGGGTTTGCGACCTCTCTCCGGTAGAAAAAGCGGAACTTATGGGTGGGGTGATACTGAATGTATATATGTAAAATGAATGCAGAATGATTTATGTTGTTTAAATTCTGTTAGAAGGGAAAGTTGGATGAGATTATTTTAAAACAGAAAGTAAACTGATTCTTGTTGAAAGTATTATTTGAACATGTGGAATGATCCATGCTATTTAATTTTTATTAGAAGGGAAAGCTTGGTGAAATTATTTTGAGCTAGATTTTAAACTAATGTCTGTATAAATTTGATAGTGGTAAATATCAGAGAAGCAAGGGATGAGGGTAAAATGCATGCGGAATGATTTATGTTGTTTAAATCCTATTAGAAGGGAAAGCTGGTCGGGATCATTTTAAGATAGAATGCAAACTGATTTTTGTGTAAAGTAATACTTGATCCACGCTGCTTAAAGTTCACTAAGAAGAGAAAGCTTGGTCAGATTATTTTGAATTACTGTTTGAAAATAAGGTTAAGAAAGATTATTTACGCTGTTTAAATCCTATTAGAAGGGAAAGTTTGATTATTCTTCTGTAAAGCAATATTTGAATATGTGGAACGATCCACGCTGCTTAAATTTTACTAGAAGGGATTATTTTTGAGCTAGATTGTATATTGATGTCTATACAAATTTGTATAAATGTTTATCTGAATACAAGGTTAAGGAAGAGGAACGGGAGAGTCTACAGGAGGTCTGGATAAATAACAAAGAAGCAAGAGACGAGAATAAAATATAGATAGAATGACTTACACTATTTAAGCATAGATAAAGATGGGGGGCTGAGCTTAACACAAAGAGTTCTTTTTTTTTTCTTTTCCTTTTTTTCTTTTTTTTTTTTCTTTCCTTTAATATATTACTTTTATTTTTAATCCATACGAACATAAGATACTTTAGATAGAAGGCAGTGCCAGGTGTGGGCCCTGGGAAGTCGGGAGGATTAGGGATGGGGATTTATGGGGGGTGGGTGGGTGGGTGTTAACATAGTCTCAATAAGAACAAGAATGCACTTATATACGGTTGTTCTTTTTTTTTCTTTTTTTTCTTTTTTCTTTCTTTATATTTTTTTTTCCTTGGTTTATTTTACTTTTTATCAGATTATAATAAACAACACTTGAATAAAGGAATACACCAAGGAGGGAGGTAGAGGGAAAGAAGAGGGAGGAGTAAGGAAGGAGTAAGGGGAATGTAAGGAGGGTGTGTTGGGAGTAAGGAAGGTTTGAGGGGAAAGGGAAGTAGGAGGGGAGTGTTAGAGGGAGGAAAGGAAAGTTGGAGGGGGTAGATGGGGTGTATGGAGGATGGAAGTGTCAGGTGGGGTTGTGAATGATGAGTTGTGTTTTCTTTTTTATTTTGTTTAACTTTTTTTTTCTTATAGCAAATACCCTGTATATAAGTGATTGTAAAATGGAATGTGAAAATGAATAAAATATATTTAGAAGTGAAAAAAAATATAATAAAACATTTTTTAAAAAGAACTAGAAAACAATTAAAATTAGAAAAATTGAATAGAAAAGTTAAAAACCAAGATGATGGGGTGGCCTAGGGCTAGGGCTCTTCTCTATCCACTCCCAACATAACAGGCCCCTGTCAGGCTCTTCTTGAAGGCCAGAAGTGTAGGAGCAGATCACACCTCCAACACAATATTCCAGTGGGTGGGGCCACAGCAGAAAAGGTTCTTCTCCCGGAGTCTTCCAGCCCAAATTTTTTGGCTAACAGGATCCAAAGTAGACCCTTTTCACTGGAAAAAAGTGGGGTGAGCTAGTCTTATCAGGATGAGAGGGTTTTTCAGATACACTGGATCCATGCCGCGAAGGGCTTTAAAGGTGTTGACCAAAATATGATACTTTAAGGCAGTGATGGCGAACCTTTTTGTAAAGATGTGCCAAAATTGTCCGTGATTGCGCTATCACACACATGTGTGTACCCACACCCACAATTCAATGCACCCTTCCCACTTGCATATGTGCAAGCACCACCCCCCCGCGCATGTGTGTGTGTGACATCAACCCCCCCCCCGGTGTGGGGTGTGGGAGTTTTCACACTCTCCAGGCTCCGGAGGCTTTTTCTGAAGCCTGGGGAGGGCGAAAAATGGATCCAATGTGTCAACCGGAAGTTCAGTTGCCCCGTGGGCCTGTTTTTCATCCTCCCCAGGTTCCGGAGGCTTTCCTGAAGCCTGAGGAGGGTGAAAATGGCGTCCCCTGGCCTTCCGGAAGGCAAAAAAACAGCTGGCTGTGCGCTGGAGCTGACGGCTCGGAAACATGGCTCCGCAGGCCACCTGTGCCATATCATGGCTTTATGGCACGCTTGTAGAGAAAAACAGGACAAAAAGTCTTAAAAGTTTCAGAATGAGAGCTTCAAAACAATAAGATAAGCAAGTAATTTAACTTTCCCAAGTTCTTTCTAGCACTTCTTCTTTCAATTCCCCAACAAATATTTTAAAATGCCAGGGCGCACCATAATATTTTATTTTAAGCATAAAAATAGAGCAATTGCACTCTAAATTCACATACAGTTATCGGTTTAGGGAAGAACTTCTGAATCAGGAATAGAGCAAGTCAATGGCAGGCATCCTGCTTCTGAGTAAACCTAAACAAATATCTAACCAAAATCATTCAAATTCTCTCTAAATTCAAGATTTGTTCCAGGACTGGGCAGAGACCGATTAAAGATATAGGACAGGTTCTTTGGCATCTGTCTAAAACTGAAAGTAAATCCTTTTTCAGGCATTCTTCTCAAAGAAGATTTATCTACAGTGTACAGTTGCCATGTCACCAGAACTGGTAGGCAAGTATTTCTGGAGGAGAGACAGACCTTGTCCCTTTCTATTAATCACTCCCATGCTGACAAAGCAACTCTGGGGCATGTTTTTCTGCTCTACTTCCAAAGTATACTTTTTGATGTGTAAGCTTCATAATAAAGAATTCTGTATAACGTGAAGGTTCATGAATATCAATGAAACCCAGTTCACACAGTAGTAGTTCACCCATATGTCACCCCAAATAGCCCACAGCAATACTGCCTACAATGAAAGTCACACTTACTGAACAGTATAAGGTGCTCAGAGTGATGCTTACTGGGCCATGAATTAAAATACTTTACCGACTCTTACATTTATTTAAGGACGTGGTGGCTCAGTGGCTTGTCAATCAGAAAGGTTGGCAGTTTGGCGGTTCGAATCCCTAGCGCCGCTTAACAGAGTGAGCTCCCATTACTTGTCCCAGCTTCTGCGAAACTAGCAGTTCGCAAGCATGTAAAAATACAAGTAGAAAAATAGGGACCACTTTGGGAAGGTACCAGCGTTTTGTGCACCTTCGGCATTTAGTCATGCCAGCCACATGACCACAGAGATGTCTTCAGACAGCACTGGCTCTTCAGCTTTGAAACATAGATAGGTACCACCCCCTAGAGTTGGGAACGTCTAGCACATATGTGCAAGGGGAACCTTTACTTACCTTACATTTGTCTTGATTGTTGTCCTTTTTCATGCCATTATTATTTTTGTTTTCTATCTTCATTCACAATATCCTAAAGATAGAAATCTTATGTTAAGAATTAAAATAAGGTAAAACTAGGATTTTTCAGTTCAACATTGTTAATACAGGGAGTGTCTTGCTACTGCAAATTTTGGCAACTTAGCACCAGGGGTGGGTTCCTGCCAGTTCTAACCTCTTCTATAGATGAGGTTCCACAAATCTACAGTGCCGTTTAGAACCGGTTCCAGCTTCCTCCCCCCGCATGTCCGCACATCATCAAGATGATGAGCAAGAGGAGGAATTCTGGGAGTTGAAGTCCACAAGACTTAAAGCTGTCAAGTTTGAACACCCCTGGGTTTTTTTTCTAAAGAGTTAGGGGTGCAAGGATCTTGTAACTTGACAGCTTTAAGACTTGCGTGCTTCAAATGCCAGAGTTCCTAAGCCAACATTTTGGTTGCTAAGCAAGAGCATTGTTAAGTGAGTTTCACCACATTTTACAAGTTGGCCATGCCCATCCAGTCACATGACTGCCAAGCCACTCCCACTCGGTCACATGGCTGGCATGGCTGGCAAGCTACTCCCACCCAGTCACATGGCCAGCAAGCCACTCCCACAAAGCAGGCCACACCACAGAAGAGGTTCTAAAAATTTTTGAAACCCACCACTGCTTAGCACTGTAGCATGGTGGCTGAACATAAATTGCTACTAGATTCTGTAAAAAGAATAAAAGTTTGGCAGTAATACAAAAATCAAAAAAATCTTTTTTGGGCAGTAATTTTTTCCATCTGACAATTCCTATGGTTAATATATTTAGAACATGTTTCCAAATGACATGAAAATATGAGACAAAAATAATGTTCCTTAGAACTATTATGATGGAAATGACCTGAAATGTCATCTACTTCAACTTCTTAAATAATTTCAGACAGAAGGATATTCAGCTTCTGTTTGAAGGGAACATATTACTTTATTAATCAGCCTATTCCACTGGTATCTCTTATTGTCAGGACATTCCTCTTAATATCTAACCTGAATCTATTTCTGTGTGGTGTCAACTCAATGCTAGTCTTGTCCTCTGGAGTGATAGAGAATAGGTTTACTATCTTCTCTATCTAGCATATCTCTCTCCCCTCAGTCTTCTCTTCTATAGCCTAAACATACCCAATTCTTTAGTTATTCTTACTGTGTTTGGTTTCCAATTATCTTGCTCAACTTGGTTAACCCTTGTCAGGCCCCAAGAATAAAGAATTATACATGGAGCTAATTTATGGTAGTTTTCGTTATTGTTCTTCATCTATAAACAGAATCTTGCCAGACTAGATCTGCATAACAATAGATATACTCTGCGAACTGCTAGAGAGGCACTGTCTTGACCCTCTTCCTGGGTACCAAACTTTTCACCCTTCACTGCCACTTTGTCCTCTGGAAAGTAGCCCTTCTCCCTGGGACTCCAGACTACATTCCACCACACACCTCTGAATTTGCTTCAGTTTGTTGATATCCCTCCAAATTTCTGGAAAAGCTGGTGGACAATTTCATTTTTATCTCCCATCCCCCAATCCCATCCCCTTTCAGTGCAGCTTCCAGAACTAACAGCTAGGCAGGTGCACCAAAAGGCAATCCCAGCTGCCTACAGATCAATAGAGATCCTTCAAAGTGATTTTTGTTTGGATGCATCAGCAGCTGCAGGGCTTACGCCAATAACATATGTATTCCTTGGCATGACTGTGTTTCCATTGTCTGGATCTCTCACTGCCACATGTCGATCTTTCTGTGGAACCTTGGTCTACACTTTGGAATATGAAACTATTATACAGTAATCTGTTTGATGAGTTATTTCATCTGGTTGGCACATCTTTCATCCTCGGCCATTTTGACTCTGATTTGTACATATTTCCTGTTGAATCATTTCTAATTTTCTATTTATTTGAATACTGTAATTGAAATTTGGAAATATCAGTTTTATCTGAACAGGTTGGATGGAAATGATTTTCTGCCAACTATGGAGATTTGTATATACAATACTGTCAGTGGTGGGTTTCCTTTTTTTTTTTTTTTACTACCGGTTTGCTCATGTGCAGAAGCATCTGGGTGGGTGGGTGGAGCCTCCTGTTGCTGCCACTATTGGTTTGCCTGATCTGGGCCAAACTGGGAGCAACCCACCTCTGAATACTGTACAGTAAACAAGTTAGTGAAACTACAGATACCAGAATTAGTCTGCAATTATCTGAATAATCACTTGGTGGCAGCAATGAGAGCAAATAATTATTTTTTGTCATCAAGTTGTCAGGAATATCTTTGGGTGCTCAATCTGGTAGCACTAGTGAAAGCCCATTGGCAAATAGCTTTAGCTTCAGATAATTTTTTTTCCTTGACGAGACCTATTAACTTTAATTTCTAATTGGTAAGCAGAAATTCAACAGGTTTAGCACATTAGTGATGCAAACTTATACCTTTCATGAAACTGGTATATGCTCTCTGCAGTTTCCCCTTTATATTTTAACTATTTGGGACTGACAAGATCATACAGTGTTTTTTCACTTAGATTGTCTCAGCAGTTGACAATTTCTGCCTGGATTTGGAAGCTAAGCATAGTCGCATTTGAATGGGGAGACACCAGGGAATTCCAGGGCCATAGATTAGACTGGAAAGTAAAAGAAGAAGAAGAATAAAATGATGCCAAATCATTTTCCATGCTATCATCAGGAACCAAGTTCAACTTGAAGGAGATTTTACTTTCTAACTAGAAGTATCATGTCCCAGTGTATTTTTAAGGGTAGACATAATGATTGTGGAACAAACTTTGAAACAAATAAGGAGGATTGAGAAATTTAAAGCTGTTTTCTTAACACTAGGTCTCTTCAAATTCAAATTTATCAAGTGATAAATATGACCTTACAAGCAAGCCAAGCATAACTCTTTTCTGCCTTAAATGCTGGGAGTCTAGTTCACTTTATTGACCCTGTGTCGATCCAGATGTGTCATAATGACCTGAAGCCATTCCGAATAAGAACAGGGGACGTCTGTGGGGTGACCACACTGTTCCATCTTCTGCTGTGATAAGATTGACTAAAACCACTCAGTTTTTATAGACACAGGATAAAAAATAATGTGGCAACATCCAAAGAGAAGAGAAAACAGTACTAAAATTTAATCAACCACCCTTTTCATCATTGCCTCAAAATATATATATGGGCCTTCTTGTCCCTGACAAAATGGGAACATCCAGATACCTCGTTGCTTTGTTGCTGTAAGGTAGCTGCACATCTCTTTGTCCAAATTATTTAACCTCATGCCATCATTTGTGTTGTCTATTTTATTCATCACTTGTTTTCTGATGGAGTTGTAGGGTACTGTGTCTCAATATGAGCTCAATATAAGGGGTGGCTCAGTGGCTAAGACTCTGAGTTGTCGATCAGAAAGGTCGGCAGTTTGAATTCCTAGCACCGTGTAACGGAGTGAGCTCCTGTTACTTGTCCCAGCTTCTGGCACCCTAGCAGTTTGAAAGCATGTAAAAAATGCAAGTAGAAAAATAGGGACCACCTTTGGTGGGAAGGTAACAGCGTTCCATGCACCTTTGGCATTTAATCTTGCTGGCCATATGACCACGGAGACGTCTTCGGACAACAGTGGCTCTTTGGCTTTGAAACGGAGATGAGAACTACCCCCTAGAGTCAGGAATGACTAGCACATATGTGCGAGGGGAACCTTTACTTTTACCTAAGGTGTGTGGGTTTCAATTCCAGAATTCCCCAGCTAGCATGCTTCTGGGAGTTGAAGTCCACACGTTTTAAAGTTGATTATCTTGAGATACACTGCTGTAGAGCATTCAGAATTCCCCAAAAGGGGATATTTTAATTCACAACGTGAAATGTCACTGATCTTGTGTGCAGGGCATTTTCCCACACTTCCTGTTAGCTGCCTTAGCAGAATTTTATGCCAACATGATCTTTTCAACACTGGCTATTAAAAAGGCAATGAAGAAACAATAGTGTTGACATTGCATCTCCTCTAACCCTAACCCAATCCCCTAGTACCCACCCAAAATGGAATAAAGAAATGGATGGAATACCAGGACACTGACAAGAGTGCTGTTCTTTGTGCAATTGAAAGGAAGAATTATGCCATGTTGTTCCATATGCATTTTGAGAGTGGTGACTATGAAAATAATTTGTTTCCAAACTGCTTTTGAAAAATGGGGGGGGAGCAGAAACAGTGGCAAGATCAGGTCTTCTAAAGGTACTCCTATGAAATCGTCACTGAAATCACTTTTCTTCTGTCATAATTGCATGTGGGATCATTCCTTGCTGCTATTCATTCTTGAGTACGCCCTGGAACTATGGATCCAGTATTCTCTTTTGATTTGCCTGTAAGAAGTTGCACTTGATAGCCACAGATGATAATGATGTGCATCTTGGAACTTTTAATTTGGCATAGGTACTATTGTCATTTGATACTGTAAAAAAACAACCCCATTCCTAAAATAAGAAAAATGAGACACAGGACCCCAATCTGGAATATGCTACCAATATAGTGTGGGAGTAGAACAAGATAATTTCCTGTTGCAAATTTGCTGCATGCCCACAAAGTATAACATGGAAGCATTTACCATAAGTACTAGCAAAAGATGGATGGGGAAAGAAAAATAGAAAATGTAAGATACAAAAATAATAGAATGGCTTCCTGCAAGTCTTCATCTGAGGAATACAAATTGTTTCAGCTACAGCTATTGTTTATTGCTCTACATCTTTACTATTCTTACAACAGCTTGTTGCAAAGTTTAATAAATGGATTAGTTCTCCTTCAATTAGCCCCAGCTTCACTGACCTCTATTTCTATATATCAGAGAGCTGGTGATGTTGTATAAAGTTGATACAGTTATTTAAAAAAGCAGTGGTCCCCTTACTTACACTGTTCAGAAAGTATATCCCACCATTTCTAGTGAGCATTTGTGACAGTGGTGGGATTCAAAGTTTTTTACTACCGATTCTGTGGGCAACCCACTCCAGGGGAAGGTTACTGCAAAATCCCCATTTCCTCCCGATCAGCTGGGACTCGGGAGGCAGAGAATAGATGGGGGCAGGACCAGTCAGAGGTGGTATTTACATGTTCCCCTGAACTACTCAAAATTTCTGCTACTAGTTCTCCAGAACTGGTCAGAACCTGCTGAATACCACCACCTCTGATTTGTGATAAAAGAATTTGTAATGGCCTCTCTGGAAAAAGTCTTCATTTGAGAGGAAAGCTGGACTAAGCCTATCAAATCTGGTAACAGCAGCCCCTGAAGCCTTGGTAGAGTCATCCTTCCATCCATACAGTCCTGACTTTCAAGACCTGACTATAGCAGAGAGGGTGTCCAAGCCCTAAGAATGACAAAGGGCGGGGAGGTAAAGTAATACCAGATTGCTCTGAGGGATACCTTGGAAATAGTGGCCTCTTGGGGAATAAAGGTCAACTCTGCCCCACCACAAAGCTAGACTAATTATTTTATGTGGATTTTGGCTATGGAGGAACTTGGTGGGAAATGCTGACAGGGACAGAGTGGGAAACAGGAAGCTGTCAAGGTTAGTGGTGGGAAATACACTGGCTTAACTGCTGCCATACCACAAATAACAAACCATCAAGTTCATGTCCTTGGTTGGTTCCCATAGTTTAGCTGCAATGCATTCCTGTGCAAAATCACATGGATCAGAAAGTACTGATGGAAGTGAAGTCATAATCCTATATTCCACCTGACTGAAAGAAAACATCACCTATCAGAGAAGATTGGAGGAAGCTTATAGGTTTTCTTTCATCTCATTTTTTCCCTTGATTAACAGTCATTCTAGCTGGGCATGACTGAAGTTTAAGTTCAACAAAAATGAAAGTTATCAGGTTTGCTGGGCTCAGTCCTGCCTTCCTCTCAGATGAAGACTTTCATTACTCCTTTTAAAAATGTACAGGTCAGCCTTCTGTTCTCTTTTTACAATATAAAAAGGATGGAGAACGTCTACCGTGTTTCTCCAAAAATAAGACAGGGTCTTATTTTCTTTTGACCCCCCCCCAAATAAGAACGTGGCCTTATTTTCAGGGAGGGCTTATTATTTTTAAGGTGCTGGACGCAGTGAGAGTGGTGATCTCATGGCTGCTGCTGTGTTGCAATATTTTCAGGGAGAGCTTATTTTAGTGCATGCACTCAAAAGCCCAGTTGGGCTTATTATCCAGGGAGGTCTTATTTTCAGGAAAACAGGGTAGTTGCATAGGGCTAAACATCCAACTGATAGAGACTGAAATAACCCTCCCCAACAGTATCAGGAGAACGATTTTTTTGGTAAATGTTCCTACTCAAATGACTGTAAGAAATTCTGCTTCACTCATTTTCTATTTCAATTCTTCATCAAGTAACAGTGGTGATGAGCAAAACAGTCCCACAATTTCAAATTTGCTGTTATATCGTTTAGTTTGGTTGTCTTTTTAACATTTGGAATTACATTTTCAGTACGTTTGAACTCTGCATCAAAGGGTCTTTTGCTCTAGACTGATGCATTTTTGCCCACAATCTTGCTGACTTGTTAGATTTCCTTCTATTTTCATGAATTTGAGCGTTTTGTACAGGCAACTATACTCTGCAAAATTGCAATGCAAAATTCAAAGAACATTTGTACATTTCTAATAATAACTAGATTTTGATTCAGATGTATTGGTTTGACAATGCAAAATGAAGCAAGTTCAAACTTAGACATAAACTAAATAAGTTTTTTATCCCTGCCTAACAGCCATGGGTGGGTTCCTGCCAGTTCTAACCTCTTCTATAGAAGATGTTCCACAAATCTACAGTGCCATTTAGAATCGGTTCCAGCTCCCTCCCCCCGCCTGTCCGCACATCATCAAAATGAAGAGCGAGAGGAGGAATTCTGGGAGTTGAAGTCCACAAGTCTTAAAGCTGTCAAGTTTGAACACCTCTGGGTTTTTTTCTAAAGAGTTAGGGGTGCAAGGGTCTTGTAACTTGACAGCTTTAAGACTTGTGTGCTTCAAATGCCAGAGTTTCTGAGCCAACATTTTGGTTGCTAAGCAAGAATGTTGTTAAGTGAGTTTCACCACATTTTACATGTTGGCCACGCCTACCCAGACACATGACTACCAAGCCACTCCCACTTGGTCACATGGCTGGCAAGCCACTCCCACCCAGTCACATGGCCAGCAAGCCATTCTCACAAAGCAGGCCACACCTACAGAAGAGGTTCTAAAAAAATTTGAAACCCGCAACTACTAACAGCATATCTCAAGAAGGTCCTCGACATCCTCCCCCCTCTGAATCTCCCTAAGTGGATCGTAAAATTTATTTTCTACTAATTAGCCCGTCACGATTCGACACTTTTATTACTTTATTACTTGGCTTTGTTTACGATCAGATAAGATTGCACAGCCTGTAAGAGACTAAGAAGTCTGTGGGGAAAAAAAAGAGCTTGCAATTTTTAACTGCGACACATCATGGCGTCCCAAAATACCTCTAAGATTTCATTTCAGATTCTTTTTTCCGCATGCAGAGGACTCTTTGACTCTTATCAAAGGCTGGAAAGAAAATTGGATCATCTGATTTTAAAATATGAAGTAAAAACTGAGATCGTTGAATGTTTAAATGCTCCTGAAATACAAACGGAAAATGTGAGAAATGGTGTCTGGTCTATCTCAGAGGAAGAAAGGAGGGGGGGAGCTATAAAGAAGACTCATTTAAAAAGACAGAGTGTAGGAGGAATGGAAAATCCACCCTTGAGAATTAAAGTTAATTTGGAAAATTTTACAAGCCCAGGACAACATTATTATTTCATCACTGACATTCAGAGTCCAAAGGTGCCAAAATATCTTTGTCTGGATTTGCTTATGAAAACATTTGGTAAATTTATCCAACGCGTGGCAATTGGCTGGAGAAGATCTTGCTATTGGAGAGACACTGGCTGATAGATGGAAGAACGTAATTTAAAATCTAGCTAAATCTGATTACCTTAATGTGTAATAGATATAGCTGAATAATGACTGATATGGATAGTAATATATATAATTTGGAACTGGCTGATAGATTGAAGAATACAATTGAAAACTAGTTAAACCTAATTGCTTTTTCTTGTAACAGATATAGTTGAATAATAATTGATATTGATAGTAATGTATATAATGTGGAGTTGATATGATAACTAACAATTGGAAGATTATACATAAAGAGTATTAACTACAATAATTATCACTATTAAAAAACTAAATAAAATACATACAATCAAATGTTAATCAATACTGGGAAAATGTTATGATATATGATATAATTAAATATTATGGATGTCCAGCTAAAATAGGATATGAGGATTTGAAGATAATAGAGGATTTTACAAATAAGTAAATGAATTGTCAGCATGTGTTATGGATTAATTATGTAATGCATAGCTAAGGATGAAGGATGTTTAAATAACCATAGGTAATTAAAACTGGAGGTATAATGATGTTGATATGGTAAATATTCGAGTTAAGATATTTGAATTAATATGAGTTAATGGAAGAGAAGCACCAAAGCATGTTGTAACCAGTTGATATACTTCTTTTTTTTCTCATGATAGACACCTGTGTTTTGTTTTGTTTTCCTGCCTTGTCTCTTGTCGTTTTTGTCTTTTTTTGTATTATTTTTATTTTTTATTTTTTATTTTAATTTCTATTTTTTATCTGTCCTTTTTTTTTTATTTTTTTTATTTTTTTATTTTTTCCTCTCCCACCGGTGTGGGCAGGGATTGTTCAAGATTATTATTTTCATCAATATTTCTAAATAATAATTACAGTTAAATGAAAATGGATATATAATAATGCTTTAGTTAATATGAGTTATGTTGGTTGACTGTGGAGGAGATGTACCAAAACTTATCTGTAATTGATTGATACATTTTCTACAGATGTAAAGAAAGATGTGTACCTGTTTTAAACTAAAATTAAAAAACATTGATTAAAAAAAAAGAAGGAACTACTGATGGCACTAGATGCAGTTGTTTGAATTTCTGCACTTTTCCTAATAACACTACCAGTTTTGTAAGGGTGGACCTGTGAAAGGAAACCCCTCCTGAAGCCATATTCGTATCCCAATCTTTGCTTTAAGACTCCAGTAGATATTCCTTTTCTCCTAGAATTCATCTATATTAACTGAACAAGCCTGGTCCTTTTGTCAAATAGTGGCCTTTTGGCTCAGATCAAGTATGAAACTTGTAAGAGAGTACAATGAAAATATTCTCCTGGAATGCCCTACAGCAGTTACACCAAGGCACCAAGTAAGGCTGAGGGTTGTTTCCCCAGAAGAGAGTTTGACCAACTATTGACCCTCTGAACTCAGGCAGTATGGCCAAAATATTCAATTGCGTACTATCAATAGAAGAGAACATTTGTGGTTCAGGATTAAATGTGGAGTCCTTTGTGCTGTCTGACCTTGGTTGTTGGGGCTTGCAAACTTTCCTTTTCTAACTAGATAACATAATCAGGTGTTAGTGAATGTGCAGTTTGCCCTTAGTTTATATCCATTTGCTCTACAAGGGTTGTAGTTTCCATCTTGGTGGCTCCTTGATTAGAGTTTTGTTCTCTGTTTGATTGATATTTGGTGTTAATCCAGGGAAAACAATACGAGATTAAGAGGAGGAATTTCCTTGCTGCATTAGACAGAAGTGGAATGGAAGGGTATACCGGACAGTTAAGGAATATGGCAGGAAGGAAAACTGAGGAGGAATTTTCCAAATCCAAGTCAGTTCAGCTATCGGTGGCAAATCTTTCTTTGTGCTCACACATTCTATTGTACTGTAAAGCAGTAGAAAGTCTCATTTTGGCTTCATTACACATAGTCTAGCCTCGAGTTACAACCACAATTGAGCCCAAAATTTAGATTGCCACCGTATTTTTCAGAGTATAAGATGCACCAAGATTTTGAAGAGGCAAATTTAAAAAAAAGTTTTTGCACTCTGCAGATCTCCCAAAAATGGCCCGTTTTTCACGAAAGTGGGCCCTTTTTTTTAAAAAAAAATGGCTTAATAGCCTTTAGGAGGCTTACAGAGTCTCCTGAGGGCTGAGGGAGGGGGGGCAAAATTTAGCAAAAAATAGGGCAATTTTCGCTCATTTCTGCCCTCCCCAGCCCCCAGGAGCACTCTGAAAGCCTCCTAAAGGCTATGCACAGCTATTTTGGTGAAGGGGGCGGGATTTCTGGATGCAAAAAAATGCTGTAATCTGTGTATAAGACGCACCCAGATTTTCAGCCTCTTTTTTGAGAGAAAAAGATGTGTCTTATACTCTGAAAAATATGTTAAGTGAGTTTTGCCCCCATTTTACGACCTTTCTTGCTAAACTTGTTAAGTGAATCACTGCAGCTGTTAAGTTAGGAACACATTTGTTAGGTGAATCTGGCTTCCCCATTGACTCGACTTGTTGGAAGGTTGCAAAAGATCACATGACCCCAGGACATTGAAACCATCATAAATATGAGCCCATTGCCAAGCATCTGAATTCTGATCATCATGAGAAGGCTGCAACAGTCATAACTCACTATTTTTTTTAACACCGTGATTACTTTGAATAGTCACTAAATGAACTGTTGTAAGTCAAGGACTACCTGTATGTGAATACCACCTATATGGTTAGACTCAGCATGTTATAAGAGTTTGGGATATCATGGGAATCCAGAAAACCATTTGATGGTAAGTGTATATACTATGTATATAAAAGTCCTGCAAAATAGTATTTCATGTATTTTGAAAGATTTCTAAGATCTGGAAAGAGACTCTGCAACAAAGATGATATATCTGTGTTATAAATTTTAATGTTAAAATAACCGAGGGAACAAAAGAGTCCTATTTTTGTCCCCCACTCAAGAATAGCGAAAATCTTAATTCAGAATTATTCAGGTACTTTCCTCCCTTAATTCCCAAATAGAAAAAAATATCAAACTGGCTGCTGCTGTTGACAGAAACACCACTCACCGATTCCTGGAAACTGCAAAAGTTCTGCTAAACTCTGAATCTGCAGATCTGGGACAATGGAATAAACTGAATAGAACAAAAATTGGGTGCTTTGCTTTCAGTTTTGCAACTACTATTTAGCCTTTTCCAACAGAATGGCAGTACTGTTTATGCCCTCCAAATGTTCCAGAGGCCAATTGTATGCGGCTGCAGAAAAGCTCTCCTGACTGCATTTTCCCAGCCCACATTTTGGCTTAAATGGACAAAATGTGTGTGTGTGTGTGTGTGTGTTCTGATGATTGATACTTGTACAATATTCTTCATGGCTGGTTGAAACTGTACAAAAATCTTGTTTGATAAAAATGATAGACTGTGTCATCAATTTCCTGATGGGCCCTCAAAAACCACTAGTCCAAAACAGATGGCTTGGAATAGTGTGCATGATAAGTGACTTGATAAGGCTACTTTTTCCATGGCACCAAAGAAACAACCACATTAGCTCAGTGGAACTCTATATCCTGAACTGGGGATTTCCAGCCAAAGTTATTAAAAACAGATGTTTCTGTGCCAAGATGCAGATCATGGGATCTTGCAAAAGAGAACTATTGAAATTTTGTTCTACCATAAAGAAATCACCTTGGTCCCTGGTATCTGTCTACACCATCTCCCTGGAATAGCATTCATATGATTTAGAAGGTTTTATCATGACTTCTCGGATTAGGATTATAATTAAGTGCCTTAAACCCAAGGGTCACCTTCTTCATGACTCAGTTAAAATGCTCTCCCTCTATCTAAGCCATCAGAAAAATAAACTGGCATAGATTTTACTTTTCCCAGCCAGTCCAGATTGCTTCTCTTCTAGATTTCAGCTAGAAGATGGAATCCTAAACAGTTAGACTGTTTAAAAACATTGGCTTAGCACTCTTTTCAAATGAGGGAGATCATTTTTTGAACAGTTGGATGAACATGTGGCAGGTATTAGGGAGGTGTTGTTTCTGAGTAGCAGAGAAAGTTCTCTTTCTTCAGCTTCATGCTGCAGATGATGTCTCCTTCCATTACTGGTCAGCTGCTGTTTGGGTGATTCTACTATCCAAACTGATCTAGATATAGAAGGAAAAATCAATTTCAAAAGTAAGCAGAAGAGTTCCAGAGGATAACTATATCCCAGAGGGGAAGGGGAATGGCTGCACTAACAATAACATTAGCACTTAGATATATATTGCTTCATAATGCTTTACAGCACTCACTAAGCAGTTTAGAGAGTCAGCATATTGCCCCCAACAATCTGGGTTCTCTTTTTACTGACCCTGAAAGGATGGAAAGCTGAGTCAACCTTGAGCCTGGTGAGAATTCAGCTCCTGGCAATCAGCAGAATTAGCCTGCAATACTGCATTCTAACCACCATGCCCTCACTAGCCTAAGGTGGCCAAAAGTTGCTGGGAAATGCCATATCCTAAGAGTCACTTGACCATGTCAAAGGTCAATGAAGTGTATCAAATTGTACCTACAGTAAAATTATAGCGGCTTGTTCCCTGCTTGAGAGGGAAATGCTACTTTAACACCTGAATAGTTAAGGATAACGTCAGGTATAGAGAGAAGAGAAAAAGGGCAACTGAAATTGTTACGGATAGAAATAATTCATTTCCTTGGGAGAGAAAACATAATTATAGAGGAGGAGTTGAATTAAAAGGCAATTGAAATGTAAAGGTAAAGGAAAGATAAGAATATATTAAAAATTATGTAAATGTTAAATATGATGACACAAAAAATGTACCCAGAATGGTTATGGAAAAATAAAAAATACATAAAAAAGAAATAATTCATTTCCTAAAAATTAATTATTGCAAAACCAAAGTTTTTTAAAAAAAAATACTAGAATGTTTCATAGGATTTTGAATAGTACTTTCTAGATGCAGAGGATTTGAATATATAGAAAGGCTTTTATTTGAAACAGACACATTTTGAATCTGGTAGTTAATTATGGACTGGAGCAGGGTCCCCAACCCCCAAACTGTGACCACTACTACAAAAACTCTGAATGCAGACCCTGGGCTTTTAGAGTTTGGGCGTTGTGGCTTTGTCTAGTTTCCTTTAGCAAGAAAAAAGAATGGTTGTAGAAACAACAGTGAAGACTATAACTGAACTTGTATATATCATTGTTCAGATAGAGGGCAACACTGGCTACCATCCAGCGTTACCATCCTGTTCATAGTGATGTTACCATCCTGTTCATAGTGGAGTGGAAGGAAGGATTTGGAAGAAGTATCCTAGCCAAGGTCACAATTGTTTGCATTCAGCAGATCCTCAACCAACCTTCCCTGCTATGCTTCCTTTGCGACTTTTCTGGGGTCAGGGATTCTCAATCTCAGAATAAACTGACCTTGGAGGAAGCAAAGTTTCCTCTTCTGATGTCAGCAGTCTTTGTCCAGCTACAAATGGACAAAGAGAAATATCTTACGCCACTTGAGTCCCTGTCATGTATGTTCCTGACTTAGATTTTTAGTGTAGAAGCAGCAACCACATCCATGTTCAGTTGAGCTTGAAAATTTTGGGTTATTTTCCAAGTTTGGCAAATCATCCATTTCAAATAAATAAGAAAATATTTCTGCTACAATTAGCTGCAAGTGGGGTAAAAAGTTTGTCTATTTTTCTCGCATGCAGAACTTAGACAGTAGGTTAAATGCATCTTTCTAAGAATGAGAAAAGGCCATTTCCAGAATAAACAAATGTTCCACCTAAAAAAAATAAAAGCTCCATTTTCACGAAACAGTCTGAGAAAACTTTCCCTCTTCTTCTAGATTTTGCTTCTCTGCCAGTAAGGAAGTTTACACAAGGAATAAAGAATGGTTAAAAACAAAGCAAAACTTGAACAACCGGTTTATGAGATGAAAAGGGTGGAGAATGGTGTTATTCATCACAAATTGGATGACAAAGGTACTTGTTTGGAGCATGTAATTTTTGTTTATACAATAGCAGAGTTGGAAGGGACCTTGGAGGTCTTCTAGTCCAATTCCCTGCCTAGGCAGGAAACCATATACCGTTTCAGACAAATAGCTATCCAACATCTTCTTAAGAGTTCCAGTGTTGGGGCATTCACAACTTCTGGAGGCAAGCTGTTCCACTGATTAATTGTTCTAACTGTCAGGAAATTTCTCCTCAGATCTAAGTTGCTTCTCTCCTTGATTAGTTTCCACCCATTGCTTCTTGTTCTACTCCCAGGTGCCTTGGCGAATAGTTTGACTCCCTCTTCTTTGTGGCAACCCTTGAAATATTGGAACACTGCTATCATGTCTCTCCTAGTCTTTCTTTTAATTAAACTAGACATACCCAGTTCCTGCAACCATTCTTCATATGTTTTAGTCTCCAGTCCCCTAATCATCTTTGTTGCTCTTCTCTGCACTCTTTCTAGAGTCTCCACACCTTTTTAACATCGTGGTGATCAAAACTGAATGCAGTATTCCAAGTGTGGCCTTACCAAGGAATTATAAAGTGATATTAACACTTCACGTGATCTTGATTCTATCCCTCTGTTTATGCAGCCTAGAACTGTGTTGGCTTTTTTGGCAGCTGCTGCACACTGCTGGCTTATATTCAAATGGTTGCCCACTAGGACTCCAAGATCCCTCTCACAGTCACCACTATTGAGCAAGGTACCACCTATATTGTACCTGTGCATTTCGTTTTTCTTGCCTAAATGTAGAACCTTTTATGAAGGAGAGAAGGCGTTATCTAGAAGAAATACAACTTTTCTACCTCATCTAAAAAGAGTGTGCTTTGACTGCTTTAAAAGTGTGCTAAGTTACAGCAGAAGTCCTAGCTTGCCTTGTTCATTTCTAGCATCAGTGGAGCGGCAACTATGCATTTATTTTGGAGCCCTGCACTCACACTTGGAGGCATGTTCTCTTACTCAAGCTAACCGTTTCTGGTTCCATAGCGGTGAGCTCATCCCTACGGTTCCATGACATCTCATATCAGGGAGTCTGCTGGGGCTATTTATACTGATTAAAATGTAGATTAATAGCAATTGTAATAGCACAGACTTATATACCACTTCACAGAGCTTTACAGCCCTCTCTAAGCGGTTTGCAGAGTCAGCATATGACCCCCAACAATCTGGGTCCTCATTTTACCCACCTCGGAAGGATGGAAGGCTGAGTCAATCTTGAGCCTGATGAGATTCGATCTGCCAAACTGTTGGCAGCTGGTAATCCGCAGAAGTAGTCTGCAGTACTGCACTCTAACCTCTGTGCCACCGCGGCTCATCATAATAAATGTTCAAAAGAACCAAATGAGCAGAGCACCAGTTCCATAGCTTTGTAAAAATGATGTGCAGAACCCCATGCAAGAATTTATTTTAGCTTAGGTTCAAGGAAAACTAGGGGTTTCCCTAGGGATCTTCTGAATTCCAATTCTAATAACCTTAACTGTCAGCCATGCACAAGTTCCCCATCCATTTTCACTGCAATCTTGACGGTCCTTAAAATTAGGTCCATCTGTCCCCCAGGACACAAGGGTAATTAGATTCCTTCATTATGCTACTTCCTCCTTTTTAATTTCTATTCCGTTTTTATTTATGTTCCTGTCTTGTTCATAATATTTGCCTAGAGGTTTCCTCAGAGAGGAGCAAAAAACAACAACAACAACCCAAAATGGAGGCCACAATCATGTCACTGAAAGCCCCCCCCCACTTGTATGTAACCAGCATTTTAACACTCCATCTCCCTCAAAGGTATTAACAGTATTGAAGCTACAGAATTGAAAAAAATGAATGTGAACAAGATTGCAATATTAGGCAAGTTCTTACGTTATGAATGCTGAGATATATCGAGGGAGAAACTGACTCAGGGTGATCTTGTTTTTAAATGAAATGTTTACTGAGGCTGCAGATCTAATCAGAACAGAAGTTCTCTCTGATGATTAGCTTTTATGTGAGACCAAAAAACCCAGGTATGTCAATCACTTTATAATTTGTGCTGCTGAAGATCTGTCTCTTCATGCTGCTGCATAAAATTGCTGCTAACATTCCTTCTTTTACCCTGACTCCCTAATTAGCATTTCCTGAAGGAAAGAGAATTAGTGATTTAGAGCATATAAGGGAATAAACAGCATTTGGATTTTATCCGAAATAAATTAAAAAAAATTAAAAACCAGATCTAATTTCATGCATTTTGAAAGCAAGAGAAAGCCTTGGTGCTTGTAAGTAGTTTTCCTCTTCACATGACATTTAAAACAAATGATGCAAGAAGCCTTCTACAATGATCACTTTTGTAATGACTCTTTCAAAACACAAACCAACATAGCAAACACTAGTGAATCTCTTGGTCACTTCACTGAATACTTGAAAGCAGGAAATGTGGTGCTGTTCAAAGTAAGAGATCCCAGCACAGAAGCAGGGATTGAAGAAATGTACTGGGGGAGCTCTGGAGGAGCAAATAGCATGAAAGGGAGGTTGAGATATGACTCATAGGTTAAGGGTAACAATGAAATTCCTCAAGACAAAAAACTCCCAATCTGGGGTCCCCCCAGAAAAGAGGAGAGGAGAGGCCCTTTCAGGGAATCAACATTGTTAATCAATCTTAGTAATCAACCTAAGACCTAAATATTTATTGATACAATCTGCATTTTTATTGCTATATTCAACTCTGAATGAAGAAGCTAAATACTATTATCCTTATTAACATTGCTATTTGAATCCATAATTAAGATTGATAACATGTGTTCTATCAAATATCATATGGCTTAAATTAGTTAACACATGGGTTCTCCCTTGGTTTGAATTCAATACACATGCCATACAATGGTGGGTTTCTACCAGTTCAGATCGGTTCGGCCAAACCAGTAGTGGTTTGGCGGCCTGGGTCGCTGGAACTGGCAGCGACCCAGGCCTGCCACACCCTCAAACTGGTTCCCTGGGCGCCCCATAGGTGTCGCCATCTTGTTTTTTGCTTCTGCACATGCACAGAGCAATTTCTATTGCACTGCACATGCGCACACAGCGCACATTAATTACATGTGCCACGCGGCCATGAGCAAACTGGCAGTAGTGACTGCCAGAACCCACCCCTGAATGCCATAGTAGTTAAGCACAAAGGTCAAAGCTCTACCTTGGTCTTAGCAACAGAGTGTTATTATACAAGGGTGTTCAAGAGCTACCAGACAGAGATCCTAAAGGATGGGAGAAGAGGAAGACAAAGAAAGTAGACATGGAGGATCTGATCTGAGTTGGTCATGGGGACAAAAGGTTTGTTCTTGTAAGCTTTTGGGCTCATGCTAGGACTCATCATCAGAAAATGACACATTCTGGGGAGAGAGAGGTTCCCTGATGATAAGCTCCAGCACTTGGAAAAGCTGGAAAGAATACACCTTTATCCTCAGACTGGATCCTTCAACATTATCCTGGGTACAAGTCTATTTACCATCCATCACAAAAGTAGACATGAATGATTAGATCTTGAAATCTGAGTAGGGGAAAAATAGATAGGTCTCCCTCCCTAAATCTACTGCATCCTTTTTCTTGGTTTTTTTTATGTAAACAGTAACCGTAGGCTTGAATTTAACAGGAGAGGGCTGCAGAGAGGTATCTGGTTTATAAAAATATGTTCCCCCACTGCCCACCCTCCATTCCTGATTGTGAAACGGTGAATTGTCAGAAATGAGCCATCTCACAGTCCTTAGGAGTCACTGTTTTCACTGGAGGTTTCCAGACCTTAGCAATTAGACTGCAGGTTTGGGTAACCACAGCCTCACACTTCACCTCATTGACGTGAGGGTGGATATTGACTTTGCTGACAGAGAGTCTGCGGGACAGTATGGGACATGCCAGTGGTTAAGCTTAACTGGATGTGGCCCAGCTGCTTCCTTAATGCAAAGGTCTGGGATGTGGCGACGGCATCTGTTTCTGATCAAATGTCACCTCTTCAGCATTGCCTGGGCTCCTCAGGTGGAGAAATCCTTGTGAAGTGGTATCCAGAACCAGTTTTTACAACCATAGCGACACAGGGAAGGCTACTGGTCATCTAAAAAGCTATTCTGGATGCTGCAAATGAGATGAATTTGATAAAGGAGCCTCAATGCCTGTGGTTCAGAGTCAGCAACAGCAATATGTATGACTAGGTATGAAATTATACAATACACACAGTGTGTGGTGTAATTTACAGAGACAGACAGTGAGAGTGTCCTTTACATCAAAAAGAAACCTGTCCATAGTTTGCTGTTAAAGAAGCTTTCCCACCTGATCCAGATAATGCTGAAAAGGTGATCTGTATTTTTGCTTTATTTTTTATCCTGCCTTTATTATTTTTGATAACTCAAGACAGCAGACATACCTAATACGCTTTCATCCTCATATTTTCCCAGCAACAACGACCCTGTGAGGTGGGTTGGGCTGAGGGAGAATGACTGCCCCCCAAAACCACTCTGCTGTCTTTCATCAAAAACTGACAAATTTTCCAGATAAAACAGAGGTCCTGTATTGGGTCTGAGAAAATGTACCAGTTTCTGCAAGCTCCTAAATATTTCTGCTGAAATTATTGTTCCCCAAGGAAAAGGTACCAGTAATCAATGGAATGAGAGACAAAGTCTCATACTAACATTCAAAAACCATATTCTTGAATGTATGCAAAATTCGACTGCCAATAATACATTTAAAAAAAAAAATACTGCAGCAATCCTATTACTGGAATAATTCATTTTGAGAAATAAAAAAAAGGAATGGATTTGAAATACTGAGGTGGTTGAAGAACTGACCTTCAACTCTCTTTTTTTTTCTTTTTTCTTTTTGCATAAATTTTTTTATTGTTTCCTTTCAAATACATTCACAAATATACATTCTTGTAAGTACAATTAATATTTATCTATTAACTATTAACATTTATCACTATCTTCTTGCATATATAGAAAACGCAGTTGGGGTCACTCCATGGGCCACCCCATATCTCCATCTTGTTTTGCAACAACCCTACTCATTCTGTCTTCTCAACGGCATTGTTGGAAATGGTATGCTGTACAGAAAGTTTGAGTTGGTGCATACGATAGAAAATAACTGTGCAGGTTCAAGCACATTCAGGATCTACACTTTGATCTGACAACCAATGGTTTGTTTTAAATTTGTTTTTCAATCTCTCCCACATCTATAATATACAGTAAGTAAATGTTTTTAACAGAGTGTAAACCACAGAAGACAATCATGTTTAAACTGTGTCTATGTTCCAATCACTGAAAATGTATAATGTGAGCTAACGCAAGCAATGCAAAGGGAAGGAAAAAACAAAAACAAAGCACCAACAAATGGCAGTTGGTCTTACCTGAACTACATGTTTAAAAGAAGGTGTGGGAGGAGTAACACATGGGTATTAACCCAGCCCTTTTGCCCTGGAGACTGAAGTAATTCTTTGAGGCCACACCTCCGTTCCTCCTTCTGACCTCCCAGATTAACCGATGGATCATAGCAGAGCATCTGGAAGGAAAGGACATGAAGAGGGCCTCTGAACGCCTAAAGGGCGCCGGGCGCTTCAGATAAATGCGCAAGGCTCTTCTGACGTCCAACCTGTGCCAAGATCTTTCCCTATCCCTGGAAGGCTGCGGACAGAAGTCCGGCAAAACTATCTCTAAAGCTCTGTGGAAGGGAGAATTGACCTTGGGCATGAACGCGGGATCCAGTCGGAGGATGACCCGGTTCTCCAGAAAGGTGCAAAGATCCGCTCTGCTGGAAAGAGCGTTGATCTCAGATACTCTCCTGGCTGAGGTGATGGCAACCAGGAAGACGACCTTAAGGGTAAGGAATTGTAGGGAAACCTCTCTCAAGGGTTCAAATGGTGCCTCTGTCAAGGCCTGGAGGACCGTGGGTAGGTCCCAGGTAGGGAATCAATGGACCACTGAGGGTTTCAGATTCGCTGCTCCCTTAAGGAAGCGCCTGAGGACCAGATGTTGGAACAAAGGTGGTACATCCACCACCACCCCAGGATTGTGGAGAGAGCAGAGACCTGTCTCTTAAGGGTGCTGGGGGCCAGACCTTTCTCCAGGCCTTCCTGTAGGAAGTCCAGAACCTGGGGCACAGAAGCCGAGGCTGGTATGATGTCCTTTGCTTGACAACATTCAGCGAAGGCAACCCAGGAGACATTGTAAATGCGAGTGGTGGACTGCCTCCTGGACGCCTTGACGGTCCTAATGACCTTTGTGGAAAATTGTGCCCCTCTCAGCTCTTCCCGCTCAATTGCCAGATGGTCAGATGGAGCCACTCTGGATCCGGGTACTCCAGTGACCCCTGGTGTAGGGACACCTCCACCGGGGGGATCCTCCAGTGAGGAGTTGAGGACAGCTCCACCAAGTCTGCTAGCCAGGGACGACATGGCCAGAAGGGAGCCACTAGAATCATCTCTGCTCCCTCCGACACCAGCCTCCTCAGAACCCTGGAAATGAGGGGAAGGGGGGGAAAGGCATAGAGTAGACCTGGTGGCCATCTGCAGCGAAGGGCATCCGTGTCCATGGCTCCTCTGGATGGGAACCTCGATACGAAGCTTGGCAGCTGGGCATTTGCTGGGGTTGCGAAAAGATCCACCAATGGGCGCCCGAACCTCTCGCAGATCTGCAGGAAGATGCTGGGATGGAGCTGCCACTCTCCATTGTCGACCGTCTCCCTGCTGAGCCAATCTGCTTGCTAGTTGTCTTTCCCGGAGATGTGTTCCACTCTGATGGACTGGAAATGCCTCTCTGCCCAGTTCCCTAATCAGAGGGCCTCATCGCGAAGGGCCTTGGAGTGGGTGCCCCCTTGTCTGTTCACGTGGGCCTTCGCTGCCATGTTGTCCGTCAGGACCAGGACATGATGACTGGTCACCGTGGTCTTGAAGTGGCGTAGGGCCAGGTGGATGGCCCCGAGCTCCAACCAGTTTATGTTGTTGCGCAGATCTGTTGGAGTCCAGCGGCCCTGAGCTATCTGGGCCTCCAGGTGTGCTCCCCAGCCGAACAGGCTCGCATCCGTTGTGAGTACCTTCCTTGCTGGTTCCTTGAAGAGAGATCCTTTGTCTAATGCTGGGATCAGCCACCAATGGAGCGAGAGCAGCACCTGGGGCGACACTCGAACCTTGAAGTTGGCGTCGCTCATCCCGGCTTTCTGGTATAGAAGCAGGAATCACTGAAGCTCCCTGGTGTGTAGGCGAGCCCAAGGCACGATCCCTATACAAGAAATGAATTCCCCAAGGAGCCTGGAAAGAAGAACTGCAGGGACAGAGCGTAATTTGCGAACTTCATGAATCAGCTGCACAATGCTGTCCTTTCGATCCTGGGAAAGGAAAACATCCCCAGACACCGACTCTATAATAGACCCTAGGTGCAGGAGCCTGGTAGATGGGACCAGGTGACTCTTCTCTAATTTGATAGAGAACCCCAGGGACCTGAGAGTGTCGATGGTGGTCCCCAGGTCCTGCCTGGCAGTGTTTGGGGACCTGGCTAGGACGAAGATGTCATCTAGGTAACAAAAAAGTTGGACTGGGAAGGAGCGCAGCTGACCTGCGGCCATGGCCAGCACTTTGGTAAAGATCCTGGGAGCTGAGGCCAGCCCAAAGGGAAGGACCCTATATTGAAAGTGATTGCCTTCGTGGGAAAACCTAAGGAACGTGCGATGTTCCGGGGCGATTCTGATGTGAAGGTAGGCCTCCGTGAGGTCGATGGAGGCCAAGAAGTCACCCTGTCGGATGCCCTCTAAGATGGATTTCAGGGAGGCTATCTTGAACCTATGGTAGACCACCCTGGAATTGAGTAGTTTAAGATCCAAGATGGCTCTCCACCCCCCTGAACTCTTGGGGACCAGAAACAGATTTGAATAGAATCTGGAACCCTTCTCCCCCTCTGGGACCCTCTCTATGGCCCTAATATCTAACAGGTGTTTGATGGCCTTAGCCTTAAGGGCCCATTTGGCCAGATCTGCAGAGGAGGTGAAGGTGCAGAACCTATTAGGGGGTTGTGAGCGGAACTCCAGCTGTAACCCGAGCTCAGCAGTCTGGAGGACCCAGTCGTCTGAGGTGACGCGCTCCCAGGCATCCACAAAAAGGGAGAGGTGACTGCCAATGAGGTGATCCACGGACGGGTCACTTGAACCTGCGAAATGGATGGCCGCCCCCTCCTTGAAAGGGCCGCTTGCTCTGCTGTTGGCCCCTGAATCTGTCCCTAGGAAACTGTCTATCCCCCTGTCTATGAAACCTGGGGGTCTGGTACCTTTGATTCTGGGCGTCCAATTCAGGCAGGTGGTAAAATGTTCTCCTGGGGTAAGGAGCATGTCGGTAATCTGACCGTCTGGTCATGGCTGGGAAAACCTTCCACTTTTTTATCCTCCACTAGAATAGGATCCAGCGAGGCACTGAAGAGTTTGTCCCCAGTGTAGTCTGCTCCTGCTAGGTGCCACTTGGCTCGGGACTCCACCTGCCAGTGGTGCAACCACAGCAGGCGTCTGGATGCTACAGAGGATGATAAGGCTCGAGACATATACTTCACTGCATCCAGGGTGGCGTCTGCTGAGAACTGCGTGGCTGCCAGCACCTTAGAGATGTCCTGCAGCAGTCGTACCTCCGTGGCCGGGGTCCTGTCTCTCAGCTGTTCCAGCTACAGCACTGTAGATCTATTGAAAAAAGATGCAGAAGCAGCCGCCTTAATGGCCCAGGTTATTGCTTGGAATGTCTTATGTAAAATGGTCTCCGCCTTCTTATCCTCTGCCTTGAGGCAGTTGGCAATGTCTCCCGTCACCACGGTTGAAGCTGAGGCTATGGTGGCAACCAGAGCATCCACTTCAGGAAGCTGAAGTGCTTGGGCAAAGGTAGGATTGAGGTTATAGAACTTCCGCTCATTCCCCCCCCCCCGATTAGGAAAAGATCCTGGCTTAACCCACTGAGATTTAAGGACCTCCAAGAACATCTCTGGAGTGGGAATCTCCTCCTTCTCTACCAGGAGTCTATGGAAGGGTCCCTTCTTGCTACTCCCGCTAGTGCTAGGCATGGCAGCCGCCGGCCTGGGATCTGGAGTAGTATCAAGGTCTGCTGTGTCCCTGGCCTTACGGAGTAAGGATCTGAACAAGGAGGGGGGGAAAGGCCAGTGATGTTGGGGGCCTCAGGAGACTGGGCATCCTCATCCTCAGAAAACCCCACCTCCTTCAACTCCCCCTCCTCTAAATCTGAAGCTTCACTGGCAGTGGAAGGGGAGGAAGACCTGGACTCTCTGGTAGCAGGGGCTCTGGAATGGCTCTGATGATCCCTGGGCTGGTCCCGGGAAGATCTATGTTTAGGCCCCTGGGACTGATGTTTCATCCCAGAAGCAATCCCTTGAGCTATGGCCCTGGCTAAAACCTCCTGAAAACTATCAGGGGGCTCTGGGAGGGAAGGATGGAGCTCTGGAGGTTGCAAGTGGTCCCTTGCCTCTGGTGATTGTGGTGCCAGCCTGTGCCTTGCAGAGCTGGGAACCCTGTGACCAAAGGGATCCTCCCTCATCTCAGATGAGTGGGAAGGCAAAAGGGGGGGGCAAAATGGAGCTGTGCCTTCTGCCTGAGCTCCTGAGGGAGCCAGGGGGGGTTGCCTGGGTCTCTACCAACGTGGGCAGCCTGCGGGGAGGAACGTGACCTGGAAGGTGATTGGCTGATGGTGGCCCTGAACCTTCTTGAGGCGGGCCTGGTAACTCGACCCCCTTGGGCATAGAGCTCCTTCCTGGATGCCCTGGGGGTGCCTCTCTTGGTGGGGGACCTCCCTCTGGGGGCCTGGGGAGCTCTCCTAGAAGTCCCCTCACCAGGATCCAAGTCCCCTGGTCTCGGGCCAGCACCCCCGCTCTTCGCGGCCTCTGCCATGTAACTTATGGTTCTGTTGCTCACCCCCTCCTCACTCTCTGCCGGCTGATCTGCTTTGCGTGATGCTCCTGTAGCTCACGCCTCCTTTCCCAGCCATCGATCCACCTCTCGCGTGCCCGCACACACCGAGATTCCAGGCCCCTCTGTGGATCACCAGCAGAATTGGGCCACTCTAAGCCTCTTCCGGTCTCCTTGATGCCTTCTGAGCGCTCTCGGTGACTGTAGGAGGTACGCCAGCCACGCGCTCGATCACATACTCCAAGATGGCGGATCCGAAGATGGTGGCCACTGATCTGCAGCCCGATCTCCTCTGGGGCTTGAGCATGACGAAGGCTGAATCTGCAGGTCCCTCTGTCCTCTGATGCCTGCAGGGGTCTTCAGGAGCGTTTAGAGCCGCTCAGAGGCTGCTTCCCCTCTTACACAACCGGCCAGTCTCCTGGGGAACGTGCTAGCAAGTGGTGAGGCTGGAGACGCTAGGCGCATGGAGCATGAACAAGGAGGGTGCAGCAATCCAAGGTGAGAAAGCTTAAAACAAAAAAAAACTGCAAACAAACACTAAGTCTTCCAAGTGAGGGAAAGTCAGGAAAAACACTCCTTCTGTGCTGGAGACTGAGGTTAATCTGGGAGGTCAGAAGGAGGAATGGGGGTGTGGCCTCAAAGAATTACCTCAGTCTCCAGGGCAAAAGGGCTGGATTAATACCCATGTGTTACTCCTCCCACGCCTCACTTCGGAAACTTAATACAATCCTCATGAGGATTCTGATTTTTTTGATTTGTCAGATACCTCATTTATGGCCAAGGAATGTTCAAACAGCTGTTCTCTTTCTTATAAATTGCCACCAAGAATGCAAGAAAGAGTCTGGAAGTTTTTGTTGGAAAAAATAATAATAATAAGTACATTTCCTCCCTCCTGAAACACCCCTGCCTTAAAAATTACAAGTATTGATGATCCTCTAAGGTTCCATTTCCATTTGAACCATATGGGTTCAAGCATACAGTATGTGTTTCAGTGCATTGGCACATTTGACACAAAAGTGAGCACCTAAGACAGTGGTGGGTTTCAAAAAAATTTAGAACCTCTTCTGTAAGTGTGGCCTGCTTTGTGGGAGTGGCTTGCTGGCCATGTGACCGGGTGGGAGTGGCTTGCGGGCAATGTGACTGGGTGGGTGTGGCCAACTTGTAAAATGTGGTGAAACTCACTTAACAATGTTCTTACTTAGCAACCAAAATGTTGGCTCAGAAACTCTGGCATTTGAAGCACACAAGTCTTAAAGCTGTCAAGTTACAAGACCCTTGCACCCCTAATCCTTTATAAAAAAAACCCAGGGGTGCTCAAACTTGACAGCTTTAAGACTTGTGGACTTCAGCTCCCAGAATTCCTCCTCTCGCTCTTCATCTTGATGATGTGCGGACAGGCGGGGGAAGGAAGCTGGAACCGGTTCTAACGGCACTGTAGATTTGTGGAACGTCTTCTATAGAAGAGGTTAGAACTGGCAGGAACCCACCCCTGACCTAAGGTTGGCCTTGTCAATTTTGAGCTTATGAAAATAGGCCTGGAGACCCAGGGGCTGTTGAACTAGTGAGGAGGTTGTTCCACTATTTTTAAATCCCTTCCTCTGTTTTGTTTTCTAGTTTTGTTTTATATTCCGTAATGTATTTATTAATTATTTTAAGCTCTATTGTATGTTGTCAGAGTAGCTTGTTTGTGTGATATGGAGGGTGGGGAGGCTATATAAATTGGTTTAACAAATAAATAAATAAACTGGCAACCAAGCTATTGTTCCACTCATACCTTACACTTCAATGTAGATAATGCAAATGCGGTAAGGCTTGCAATAATCCAGTTTTATTTTCTGTATCCCCAGTTCCCAGCAAAACTGGGCGAGTATCTGTGTGGTTTGTAGAACTCAACTATACGTAAAAGATTTCACTGCGATGGAATGGAAAAACCATTTTGGTTGCATATCAGTGGGGACCACTTCAGAGGCAATTCATTGCTGTATTACTTACCTTATGTGGTCAAATCTTGACAACAATCTTTCTGTAAGAGATTTATTGATTTGAAAGATGGAGCGAGAATGCATTATCCATTAAATGGAAAGCAACTAAAGCTCTTATGTGTGCGTGCACAATACAGTAAATATTTATACAGCAAACTGTGTCTGACTTTCAGTGTTAGGATTCAGCCGGTTCACACTTATCTGGGAGAACCGGCTGTTAACTTTCTAAGCAGTTCGGAGAACCGGCTGTTGGAAGAAATCTCCTCTTTTCCCCCCACTTAACAGGGCTAATCCTGTAAGGAAGGCAGGAAGGAAACATTCTGGTGGTGTTTCTAGCCTAATCTTTATTGCCCTGCTTACAGAAACTGCGTCACTCGTTAACCCTTATTATATTGTAACAGCTAAGGTGAACCTGAGTGACATTGAGTTAGCCATGCCCACACGGTCACATGACCACCGGGCCAGACCTACCCAGCTGGTCATTAGGGCAAAAAAACGGTTATTAAGTTATTTGAATCCCAGCACTGCTGTCTTTAGTTACCTTGACCCATTTCAGTCTGGCTTCAGGCCTGGTTACAGCACAGAAACCGCTTTGGTCGCATTGACCGATGACCTCTGGAGAGCCAGGGATGGAGGCCATGCCTCCATCCTGGTTCTCCTTGACCTCTTGGCGGCTTTCGATACCATCGACCATGGTATCCTTCTGCGACGACTGCGGGAGGTGGGGGTGGGAGGCACTGTTCTGCAGTGGTTCTCCTCCTACCTCTCGGACAGGTCGCAGTCGGTGTTAGTTGGAGGGCAGAGATCGACCCCTAGGCCCCTAACATATGGGGTACCGCAGGGTTCGGTCTTATCCCCCCTACTATTCAACATCTACATGAAACCGCTGGGCGAGATCATTCGGAGGCACGGGATAAGATACCATCAATACGCGGACGATACCCAGTTGTATCTGTCCGCCCCGTGCCAACTCAATGAAGCGGTGGACGTGATGAGCTGGGGCCTTGAAGCCGTTAGGGACTGGATGAGGGCTAACAAACTGGTACTCAACCCGGATAAGACCGAGTGGCTGTTGTGTTTCCCTCCCAATAATTTGGCAGGTGTTCCATCACTCAGGCTGGGGGGTCAAACACTATACCCCTCAGACAGGGTTCGCAACTTGGGAGTCCTCCTGGACCCACAGCTGACCTTTGATCACCACCTGTCGGCTGTGACCAGGGGGGCATTTGCCCAGGTTCGCCTGGTGCACCAGTTGCGACCCTACCTGAACCGGGAGGCCCTCACAACAGTCACTCGTGCCCTTGTGACCTCAAGGCTGGAATACTGCAACGTGCTCTACATGGGGCTGCCCTTGAAGAGCATCCGGCGACTTCAGCTAGTCCAGAATGCGGCCGCGCGAGCGATTGTGGGTGCACCTTGGTTCACCCACATAACACCTATCCTCCGCGAGCTGCGCTGGCTACTTGTTGATCTCCGGGTGCGCTTCAAGATGCTACTTACCACCCATAAAGCCCTTCATGGTAGTGGATCTGGGTACTTGAGAGACCACCTCCTGCCAATCACCTCCTCGCGACCTATTCGATCACACAGATTAGGCCTCCTCCGAATCCCATCTGCCAGTCAGTGTCAACTGGCGACTACGCAGAGGAGAGCCTTCTCGGTAGTAGCTCCGACCCTGTGGAACGATCTCCCCGTGGAGATCCGTACCCTCACCACCCTCCAGACCTTCCGCACAGCCCTTAAGATCTGGCTATCCCGTCAGGCCTGGGGTTAGATTGTAATCCGTCCCCACCCGAATGAATGAATGTTGTGCTTTACTTTTAATTATGTATTGTTATATGTTTTACTGTTTGTGTTCCCCTCCCTATGGATTGTAAGCCGCCCTGAGTCCCACCAGGGAAAAGGGCGGCCTATAAATAAACTTTCCTATTCCTATTCCTATTCTTTGCTTTATTGTTTTCAGCTAAGACTTTGATTTATTACCTTGAATTATGCAAATTTATTGGAAGGGTAGAATATGACTCTCATCAGAAATGTCTGTCTGTCTTTCCATCAGAAATCTTTCTGTGGGCCTGAGCAATAATTGTTCTAATTTTGGGGGGGAAATTGGCCAATATACTCTATAAATTAGGATATGATTAAGTTCATAAATTCTATATTATTATCTGTACATTTGTATACTATTGGGAATATAAAGCCAATCACTGCTCCATTCAGAGTTCTTTTCCTGATATGTCATCCAACTGTTAATTAGTGATAGGTGTGTGTGTATGTGTGTGTGTGTGTGTGTGTGTGTGTTCTTGATCACAAAAAACGGAGACACATATGACTCAACTCTTTCTAATTTAGGAATAGTTTAGGGCAGTGGTCACCAACTGGTGGTCCATAACAACATTTTGGTGGTCTGCAGAAAAATTATTTGCATTTTTTATATTGCACTAAATCAGGGGTCCTCAAACTACAGGCCCTGGGTCAGATACGTGCAATGAACATTTGTGTTGCTGCAGAGAGCCTTTGGGGTCTTTTTGTGCAGGTTGGAGGGGGGAAGTAATTCCAACTTGGTGTCTGCTTTGTCCTCCTGGTGCTGGGTTTTGGGCAAAGGCTGGAGGGAAATGCTGGTGGTGGTGAAGAGCCGGAAGGCCTTGTTCCAGTGGAACTGCATCATGGCCTGGAAGTGGCTGACCATCTCAGCTCACTGAGGCTCCAGGTGACGGTAGCAATAGCAATAGCAGTAGACTTATATACCGCTTCATAGGCCTTTCAGGCCTCTCTAAGCGGTTTACAGAGAGTCAGCATATTGCCCCCAACAATCTGGGTCCTCATTTTACCCACCTCGGAAGGATGGAAGGCTGAGTCAACCCTGAGCCGGTGAGATTTGAACCGCTGACCTGCTGATCTAGCAGTAGCCTGCAGTGCTGCATTTAACCACTGCGCCACCTTGGCTCTTATGGCCTTGCACTCCCGCAGGTCTTCCCTCTGCTTGGAAAGCCTATGCTCGTAGTCCTCAGTGAGGTGCTTCTGCTGAGCTTCCTTCTCGGTCAGATCTAATTTGAATTGAGCCATCTGTTTTGCCAAATCTTTCTCATGGTGGCTGCTTAGTTCCAACAACTGCTTCCTGTTGGGGCCCTAAGAACCCCAGATGTGGAGGTGAGGCAAGGAGTGGCTGGGAGAGGGGGGGCAAGTAGAGGCCATCAAGGTGACATGAGTGACATTGAGTGGGCTATGCCCACCCAGTCACATGACCACTTAGCCACGCCCACCCAGCCTGTCATTATATTAGTGGTTGATGGGATTTAAAATTATGAATTTAGTGGTCCCTGTGGTCCGAAAGGTTGGTTACCCCTGATTTAGGGAATTTAGCATGGCTTGTTGATGGTACTAATATTGTATGTGTGTATATGTATGTGTATGTGTATGTGTATGTGTATGTATATGTATATACATATATGTATATATGTATATGTTCATAGAATCATACAGTTAGAAAGGTTTGCAGAAATTCAAATAAAAGTGTCTCCATATTTAATTTTAACTGGATATATCACTATTGAATTTTGGTCTTTTTACAGAGAAGAGATAAAAAGATAGAAAGAAAATTAATAATAAACTGCTATATAACATACAACATCTTCCATTTAATTTTTCTTTGATCTTTACCAATTTGATCACCACGTGGATCTGTCCAGCACAAGATCCCCAGTTTTATAAACATTCTATACTTTGTTTGCTAGTATCATATATCTCAGTAGCATGGGATTAAAAATGGTGACAATCATGCTAATATTTTACAAGTTGTTTAAAGGGCTGCAGAGATTATTTGCGGCTGTAAAAATTACTGTTTTGCAAAAATGGTCCATAAGTTTTGGATTATCAAACCTTTTCTTTGGCTACTAGTTTTTGTGTTTGACTGTGAATAGCAAATGAGCTTTTTAAAATTTATCTCTGGAATTGAGTAACATACAAACTGGCAGAAGTATAATATAATAAAAGTAGGCCTGACTCATTAAGAGAAAAACAATTGCATTCTGCACCAGCTGACATTTCCAGATGGTCTTCATGAGCAACTCCATGTAGAGTAAATTATAATACTCCAATTGAGGGCTGAAAAGAGCATCGGTGACAGCTAAGCATCGGTGTGTCTATAGAGATGGCAAATAGGTTCTTAGTTATGGTTTCCATAGCTTCTTTCAGCAAGAGCTGTGAGTCCAATACATGCCTTTCAGAGAACGTGCAACCCCATACAGAATCACACTAAGTTTTATCACTCGGTGGAGTTGGAATCACTCGGGTTGTGAATTCTCAACCATTCTGTCTTGCTCAGATTGAATCTGAGCCTGTTTATTCCTATCCAATCCCTCATAGTGTCCAAAGAACAGATCAGAAATTCCACTGCATCTACCCTTTACCTCAGCATGGAGATACATAGTTGGATATCATCTACACATTGATGATCATTTCAAGTAGCTGTGAAAGACAGGATTGAGCACCCCAAATGGAATACCTGGTGGTCTGACCTCTTGTCCCACATAATCACTATCTGGAATCATCTGCTCAAGAAAGAGTGGAACCATTCAACATGGTGCCCCTTACTCCCATCTCTCATAAATGACCTTGAAAGGATAGTGTGAGTGATAACATCGATGTCCCCTGAAAATGCAATAGGACAAGAATAGTTGTCTTCCTCTCATTCAGATCTCACCACATCTATCAATGCCGTTTCTCTCCCATATTTTTTTTAATATTATTGCTAGCTCTAATTGGTGTGTGTGTGTGTGTGTGTGTGTGTGTGTGTGTGTGTGTAGAATAGATATGGTTATATCAAGGCATGTGCACGGTTATGCCCAACATCAAGAAATAAATGTACAATCCATATTTAATGGCTTCAGTAAGGACCACCTATTATTCTATCATAGTCTCAAGTGATTCAATCACTGATGATTTTTTAAAGGGGTTAGAGAAGGCTTGTAACTCTGTTATAGCAGCCTGGGATTCATTAAGAAAAGCCAAACCTTCCAATAGGATGAGTGTCTAGAAATTAAAGTAGAGAAAACACTCAGGGTTAGCCTGATCTACATTGTAAATGTCCTCACAATGAGTCATTAGAAAGCATCTCAGCCAGGCAGGGTTTCTAATTGTAGCATACCAAAGAGTTCTACAATGATAATTGTTCATATTTAATAAACATGTGTGTGACGTGGTCAGACAGGCAAAGGGCCAAACCTTAGAATTTAGGATACTTTGGAGAAATGATGTGACTCACATAAAACTGTGACTCACATAAATTGACTGTTACCAACTACTCAAAATTGACTACTTCTCTGTTCTGGTATAAGGGGGTTAAGATTACTGAAACCATGATTTTTCTGGAAGGAAATTAAAATAGATAGTAGAACTGATGATCAAGCACTGAGCATGCTACATCTTAACACTGGTGTGTATCACTGACGTGCGGTGAGGTTTACTGTTGGTGAGGCAAGAGCGCAGCAGCGGCGAGAAGCAACGTCCCCACCGCTGTGTCCGACAGGCGTCTCGCGTTTATGGCGGACATAAATGCGAGATGGCTGTCGGACACAGTGGCAGGGGTGCTGCTTCTTGCTGCTTCTGTGCTCTGCCGCCTCGCCTCCCTGCCTCCTCCGTCCCCGCTGACATTCCAAAAGGACATTCCAAAAGTATGCCACCGAGGAGCAGCAGAGCCGGGATCATTGCCGCTCAGGTGGCCCCCACCTCCAGCAGCTCGTTTGTCCCAGCTCCATCCAAGCTGCTTGCCATGGTGCTCCACCGCCTTGCCCCCCCACCTCCTCCGATGAACAATCCTGCTGCCCCAGCCTGCAGCCAGCCCAGCACCGAACGCAGAGGAGGAGGAGGAGGAGGAGGAGGAGGAGGAGGAGGAGGAGGAGGAGGAGGAAGAGGAGGAGGAGGAGGAGGAGGAGGAGGAGGAGGAGGAGGAGGAGGAGGAGGAAGAGAAGAGTGGTGAGTCCTTGTGCCGGCCAGTCGGCCGGCCAGGCGGGGAGCAAGTCAGGCAGGGGGTGGGTGGGCTGGCTGGCTGGGGAGGGGGAATCATGGCCGCTCAGGTGGCCCCCTCCCCAGCCAGCCAGCCCACCCACCCCCCGCCCAACCTGCTCCCTGCCTGGCTGGCTGGCTGGCACAAGGACTCACCGCTCTCCTCCTCCTCCTCCTCCTCCTCCTCCTCCTCCTCCTCCTCCTCCTCCTCCTCCCTGCTCGGTGCTGGGCTGGCTGCAGGCTGGGGCAAGCCGCCCAGTAGAAAATGCCGGGCAGAGAAGAAATTGCTGCTGAAGAATTGGCAGCTGGCGGCCCAGAGCAACCTCTCCAGAATCACCCTCGATTGCGCAGTCGTAGTTGCAAGACATGATTTGCTGCTCCCAGATCAGGAGGCGGGAGAATCAGTGCCTCCTTTGCATATGAAATTTTTTGCTTTTTAACTCTTTCTTAACTTTTAAAAGGCGAAAAATTCCTTATGCAAAGGAGGCTCCGAGTTCTCTGGCCTCCTCCTATAGTTAACACTGAGAGCAGACACCAAGCCACTGTGACTTGAAATCTGGTAGCAACTATCCTGGCTTTAATTATTTTTTTAAAATTCTTTAAAATTATTTCCTTTCCCTCAGGAGACTGGTGAGGCCCCGCCTTCCCTGCCTCTAGTGACTGCACGTCCCTGGTGTGTATAAGTATTTTATGTGTATAAAACATCTCTCACAATTGAAATACTAAGCTGCTCATGTAGTAGGATGTCAGAGTGACATGACTACTATTTTTGAGATAGCCCAGGAGCAAAATACACCACACAGAGGATGTCTTTCAAACAATGGTTTATATACAGGACTTATATATACATACATACACGTGTCAGGCAAATACTAGACAAGCAATCAATCTTCAACTCTACATGGAGAACTACAATGGAGATTGTTACATACGGATGAATGTTGTTAAATTTACATGTTTTCACATGCTCACCAGGTATTGGTTGCCCAAACCCCAGGAAGTTTAAACTACTGTCATTGGCTGGCTGGTCTGCCAGAGCTCCTTAAAAGGCAAGCTCCAACAGCCCAGCAAGTAGAGCGCAGTCACTTACTCTTGCAATAAAAAGCACTGAAACTCACTCGCACCTCTCGCCTGCTGCTTCTCGCCAATCTAACACTGGTGACAAAGGATAAAGGGACCTAAGAATCCTCATTGGACAAGCAACCATTTCACACAATGACCAAGACCCTGTACCACAGCAAAAGATGGCATCACAAGCATCCCCTACATCAGCAATCTTCGACCCACAGACGGAGGACTGGCACACATACATGGGGCAATTCTGGATGTTCCTGGAAGCCAATGAGCAGCCGGACAATAGGAAGCAGGCATTATTCCTAACTTTCTGTGGAACGAAAATCTATAAGATGGCACAGACATTGATTGCCCCAGCAGACGTAGAGACCATCACATGGACAACCCTATAACGTGCCCTGGAAGATCACTACATGCCATCTGCCGCCCCATGGTGAGCCAGAACGAGTTTTACTACCGGCACCAATGGGAAGGAGAGACAGTAAATGATTTCATGGCCAGCCTCCGAGAAATCATGACCCGGTGCAAATTCATCAACCCAGATGAATCATCCTAGGAATGAAAGACCTCTCCTTGCAAAAGAAACTGCTAATCAGAAGGGGAGTCTCATTCAAGGACATGGTCGAGGAAGCCCGGGCAGCTGAGTCATCGGATAACTTGGCAGCGCATGTAAGGAAAACCAGTGGGGTACACCAAACATTCAGGGAACCCAAGTGGGCATCTGAAGTTCCAGAGTATGATAATGAATGGGCCGATGCCGATGCCATCCACCCCATGTACCCAGAGGGAGACAAAAAACAAGGGACATAGAGGGCAGGCAGCCATGTTGCCCAGGCTGCATGGGATTCCATTCAAGAGTCGCATGCCATTTCTGGGAAATCATCTGCCGCAGATGCCAGCGAAAAGGCCACATTGCCAAGGTGTGCAGAGTATCCCAGCCCACCCCGTTCCATCCAAGACTCACGGCTCTGCAGGGGAGACAAAACAACCCACAACCCGGCCAACAGTGGAATAGGCAGAGAGAGGAACAGTACCAAGCCCAGAGGGAGATCCATCACACTACTGTGGGCCACTCAGATGCCTATGAAGGGGAAAAGTTCCATGCCATGGTGACCATTGAAGGGGGACCATGCAAGATGCAGCTGGACACAGGATCATATTTTACAATTGTGTCCTGGCAGACCATTAAGAAATTGAACCCGATAGCTAGCAAGAAACCACCAAACGTCCGGCTCAACGACTACCATGGGAACCAGTCCAAATCCTAGGAAGAATGGAGGTCGAGGTGGTGTTCCACAAATTCCAGAGCCGTCTACCCCTCATGGTCGTTGCCAGCCACCGATCGTCCCTACTGGGAGTGAAATGATTGTAGCCCCTGGGGCTAGACATCACCAGCCTGCATCGAATCTCAACCCACGACCTGGATCGGCTACCGGCAGAGTTCATAGTAAATATACAGGGAAATATACAGGGAATATAGGTAAATATATGGGGAAGCCCATTTCATTTAACCTAGACCCCCATGTAATCCCCATCAGGCTCAAACCCTAAAGGGTCCTCTTTACTCTACAGCCCAAGGTGGATGAGCAATTGGACAAGCTAATTGCCCAAGGAATCCTCATGACAACTGACCACGCGGTATGGGAAACCCCAATAGTCACCCACTTGGAGCCAGATGGTTCAATCCGCCTCTGCGCGGATTACAAGTGTATGCTGAATAAGGCCTAACAGCAAAGTGCGTACCCGGTGTTGTGCAACATCTGTTGCATTCCCTAGGAAGTGGGAAAATATTTGCCATACTGGACCTGGCCCAGGCATACCAACAATTGCCTGTGGACAAAGTCACCACAGAAGCATAGACGATTGTGACCCACAGGGGGGCTTTCAAATGCACCAGACTGCAGTTTGGAGTCAGCGTAGCCCCAGGACTGTTTCAGTGTTTAATGGAGCTTCTACTGCAAGGAATCCCGGGGGTGGTGTCATACTTTGATGATGTATTCATCTCAGGGGACTCCATAGAGCAGCTGATGGAACGTGTGCGTGAGACTTTGGGGAGGTTCAAAGAGAAGGGACTTAAAGTGAACCCAAAGAAATGTAAAATTGGCGTGAGGCAGATAGAGTTCCTGTGATACCTCATAGAAAGGTCTGGCATCCACCCCACTGGCAGCAAAGTAAAGGCCATTAGAAACACCCGTACCCAAGGAACAAGAAAGAGTTCCAAGTCTTCTTAGGACTATTGAACTTTTATAGTATTTTTTACAACAGAAGGTCACTGTTGCTGAGCCGCTGCATAAGCTCCTGGGAAAGACAGCACCATGGATCTGGGGACAGAAGGAAGACTGGGCCTTCGCAGTGATAAATGAGCGTCTCTCCTCCAACAGCATGCTCATCCAGTTCAACCATACTTTGCCGGTTCGGATCACCTGTGATGCCTCCCCCTTCAGAGTCAGAGCGGTCCTCAGCCATCACCTACCGGATGGATTGGAGGCTCCCATAGCCTATCACTCCAAGTCCTTGTCCCCGGCTGAACACAACTACAGCCAGATCAACAAGGAGCCTTGGCTGCAGTCACAGGGATCAAGAGATTCCATGAGTATGTGTATGGCAGACATTTTGAACTCATCACAGACCATAAGCCACTGCTGGGGATCCTCGCTGGGCACCATCAAACCCCGCCATACATGTCCCCAAGGATGACCAGATGGGCCATTTTCCTCATGGTGTACAATTATGAGCTGTTCCCCCCCCCCCCGGGAGGGACATCAGCCATGCCGATGCACTCAGCCATTGCCTGTTACCGGAGCTGGTGGAAGACCCCACCCCCACCCCCACGGTACTGCTAATCAATGTCGACCCAGCCAGTCCGGTCACTTCCAGGGACATCACCGAGCACACACAAAAGGACAAGGGGTTGCGAAAGGTTCTGAACTGGGTGTTGAGGGGGTGGCCACAGGAGAAGCTGAGTGAGGAGTTCCAGAGCTACCAGAGTAAACAAGCAGAAATATCAACTATCAAGGGTTGCTTGTTGTGGGGGGAGAGAGTCATTGTACCCCAGAGGCTGCAGAGGTGAGCCACTGAAGCCCTCCACGAGGTCACCCGGGGATAGTATGGATGAAGGCAGTAGCCTGGAGCTACATCTGGTGGCCCAATAAGATAAGGACATCATGGAGTAGGTAGACCCTGCCAGGAGATATGACTAGCCCCACCCCGGGCACCTGTGCAAGAGTGGGAAGCAGCCAAGGAACTGTGGTCATACATCCACATCGACTTTGTGGGTCCAGTGGAAGGGCAGACATTCCTGATCGTGATGGATGCTTACTCCAAATGGCTGGCAGTTGTTATCATGCAATCAACCACAGCAGAAGCCACCATCAGAGTTCTCCAGAAACTTTTCCTGACCCACGGCCTACCCGATACTCTGGTCTCTAACAACAGCCCACAACTGACCGCCAAGACGATGGAAGCATTCCTCACAGAGCAAGGGATCTGGCATGTTTTCATCGCCCCATTCAATCTGGCGAGCAATGGACAGGCTGAGCAAGTGGTGAGGCTCATAAAAGAAACCCTCACCTGAATGGGACCAGGAAGCTGGCAGGAATTCCTTTTCACCCAACACATCACCCCCCATGCGACCACCAACAAAAGCCCAGTAGAGCTGTTGATGGGGAGAAGAGTGAGGTCCAGACTCGACCAGTACCACCTGGACTACCTTCCAGAGAAACCCCTGGATTCCGTTGATCAACCCAGGAGTTCAACATAAACAATCAGATATTCGCCTACAACTACGCTGGGTACCCGACTTGGCTGGCAGGCCGAATCGTGGCTATCACTGGGCCGAAGTCGTACCAAGTGGAGCTAGAGGATGGACAAATATGGAGGAGGCACTTTGACCAGCTCTGACACTGCCTGGGGGACGCTGAACTGAGGAACCAGGCGATTGGACCACACCTGCCAGCTCAGAACAACTCCCGGAGAACCTGAGGTCTCTGCCCTGCAGAGCATGCTCAACTGCCAGCTGGAAAGCAGATAGGCAGGGACCAGCCCCACCAAGCCAAGAGATCGAAGGATGACCATCCAACCCAAGCCGGGAACATGTAGTTGCATCCAAAGCCATCCCACAAAGAAATGGCATCTCAGGAGCTGAAGGAACCAGGCCGGAGCTCAACTTGCAGGCCGAGGAGCTCCAGAAGATTCTTTCCCAGGCAGCCAGAGGTACAGCAGGCTCAACGGCACCGGTCAAGCTCCCAGGGACAAGTGATCTGTGCAGGTCAAGTCGGGGACCGGCGCGCCCCACCTACCTGAAAGACTACATCACATATGTAGGCCAGGGATTGGAGATTGTTCATTCTAGGAGGGGAGGGGTGTTACATATGGATGGACGTTAAATTTACATGTTTTCACATGCTCACCGGGGATTGGTTGCCTAAACCCCAGGAAGTTTAAACAACTGTCATTGGCCCGCTGGGCTGCCAGAGCTCCTTAATTTACATGTTTTCAAATGCTCACTTGGGAGTGGTTGCCCAAACCTCGGGAAGTTTAAACTACTGTCATTGGCATCTGCTGGAACTCCTTAAAAGGTGAGCTCCAGCAGCCCAGCCAGCAGAGCGCAGTCACTTACTCTTGCAATAAAAAGTGCTGAAACTCACTCACACCTCTCGCCTGCTGCTTCTCGCCCATCTAACAGAGATAGATACACGAGGAGAGAAGGAGAGAGACGCCCCCACATGACCTCCCTTATTTATACAGCTTCTTAAAGTGGCAGTAACCCCTGCTGACTCATCCTCATGTCATCATCTTGGTTTATAGCCTTACAGCAGTTGGCCAACTATTAAATCATCATTACCCTGACACTCCTCCCATTTAAAGCTGAACAGCTGATAATGCAAATGCTTTCTTTTTCCCTTATATCCTTACCTCCTGCTTCAGTTCCTACTCTCATTGTTACAAACACTGATAGTGACATTACTATTATTGCTGCTGGACCTACTCCTAATTCCATGATCTACTGACTCTGTACACTCTGTTTTATTAATCTCCATTACATCCTGTTTACCATCTCTTGGCTGGATATCTTTACTTTCTCTTTTCACTAGCTCAGTTTCCTCACTTTGATTTCTCTGCCTGCCTGTACTTTTCTTTAACTTTGGCTTCCTCCATTTATCTCGTTGTTCCTTAGGAAGAACAATGTTGTTCCTTCCCGTGGCTTGGCATCTCTGCTGCCACCGCCATCCCAGCATGGGCTTTTTCGGCGGCTCCCAAACTGAGTTTTCCAGCAGTGGCCACTCTGCATGTTATGCTCTATGGTTGTATGCTCTGCCGGCAGCTGGCCTACAACCATAGAGCATACATCCAGAGCAGCCACTGCAGAAGACTCAATTTGGGAGCCGCCGAAAAAGCCATGCTGGGATGGTGGTGGCAGAGGCGGCAGGGGAGGTGGGCCAGGGCATCGTGAGGCTGGGAGGAGCATGAGTGAGAGTGGAACAGCCGCTCGCGCAACCCCCCTCTCCAGTCGTGCAGAGCCCCATTCACTGCCATTTCGAAGGTGCCAAGCCGCAGGAGCCGGGCGGTGGCAAACAGGCACTCATGCAGCTTGGCGATACCCCTAGGTCAGTGAATGGTGCTGTGCCCGGCTGGAAAGGGGGTTTGCCGGATGGCTGCTCGTTAGCGTGGTCACTTTATGGCTGTTGTGTTGAACTGCTGCAACAGCACAATTCAGCCATTCGCCCATGAGGCTGTGCCCGGCTCTTTGGGAGCCCGCTCACAAGAGAGTAGTCGCCCGGCAACCCCAAAACAATAAGCCCTCCCCTCATAATAAGGCCCAAGCCATATTTTGTAGTTAAGAAGAAAATAAGACCCTGTCTTATTTCGGGGAAACTCTGTATGTGTATGTATGTATGTATGTATGTATGTATGTATTTTTCTTCTTAAAGTGGCAATAATCTTGCTAACTCATCCTCATGTCATCATCTCAGTTTACTGCCTTACAGCAGCTGATCAGATATTAAATCGTCATTACCCTGACAGAGGATTTTACATTTAATTTCAAGAACAATGTATGTACCATGATTTAACTACATGAAGACCTCCTCATCTGTTCTGAAAATCTCTACCTCCAGTTCCTGATGATTTAGTGCATGAGAAAGAGTCTTTGTGTTGTTTGAAGGTGGTGGCTCCATTTTTTAAATCCTGATAGTCTCTTAGAATAATAGAATAATACTAACATTGAAATGTAATTTTGAATCTAAGCCTGTCTTAAAACTTATCCTGGTTATCCTGGGTTTTTTTTTGTGCTTATTTTGGCTTTTAAAAGTCATTATTGCAGCTATAAGAAATAGCAATAGCAATAGCAGTTAGACTTATATACCGCTTCATAGGGCTTTCAGCCGTCTCTAAGCGGTTTACAGAGTCAGCATATTGCCCCCAACAACAATCCAGGTCCTCATTAGCTACCTGCCTCAGGATAAAATGAGTAGGACCTCATTTTTTTCCAAGTTAGTTTTGATGACTTAAATAGGGTAGGATGAATAGTCTATCTATCATCTATAGCATCTGCATAGATAATACTCATGCTACTAAAAACTAAACAAAAAAGTCTGAGTCATATCAAGAATTACTTATTCTCAGACCTTGATTACAATCTCATAATCAGATTTTGTAATCAAGATCTAGAAACCTCCAGTTTCTTTTCCCAAACTGCAAGCACTTATTTCTCAATTTTTGTTTATTTCTCTTCATCCTCTTCTAAGAATGGGGTTTCCATTCCAGGAATGCTCAGTGATATGGTCTCTAGTAAAATATGCTCCCTCTCTGCTTGCCTGATTTGATTGCAGTTTGGGGATCAGCATTCTCCACATGTCTAAAAGTCAACAGATGTGGAAGCCTGGTCTCAGATGCAAGTGACCAGATCCACATGTGTAAAGTTCAAGGCTAATTATCCACTTGATCCCTCCTTCCTGTCTGGCTGGATCTTTCTCAAAGAGTGAAGTTTCACTCTTTTATCAGAATATGTATTAATGTCCACAGCAGTGACATGTGGTGAAGACGAGGAAGAATGAGGCAGCGGTGGTGGCTCCTCAGGGACAGTGACAGAAGGGGCTCCGGACGCCTGCGCCATCTCCCACGTCTGCCCATCTTCCGGGACTCGCCCAGCCTGGCGCGTGGGCTGTATGGCCGGGGCGGCAGTATGCACTTTAAAGTGCCAGCACGCCTTCCGGCCATAAAGCAGAACATATTTCGCTCTATGGCGGGGCGAGGCGGCATGCACTTTAAAATGCTGGCATGCCTTCCAGACATTCAGCCTGCACTTTAAAGTGCATGCCGCCTCGCCCCACCATAGAGTGAAACATGTCCTGCTTTATGGCTGGGAGACATGCTGGCACTTTAAAGTGCATGCTGCCACCCCGGCCATACAACAGGACCCGCTGTGTGGCCGGAAGCCGGCGTGTCCCACTCTATGGCGAGGTGTGGCGGCATGGCTTAAAAAAATAAAAAATAAAAAAGTGCCAGCCCATGTGCCAGCAGAGGCGGGTAAGACACACACACACACACACACACACACACACACACAAATTGCTTATAATAAAACAAATTACAATTATTTACAAATAATTTTGAATTCCTCCCCCTTGCCCCCTTCCTCCGACCCACATACCTTTTCCAGCTGTGTCAGAGGATTTCAACTCTCCTCTTGTCCGCCATGATGAGAATGTAAAAAGAAAAAGACAACTTAGGCAAGAGTTGCTGCTGCCAGAGAGGAGGTGAGAGAATTAATTCTGAGCAAGGGTTAAAAGGCGAAAAAATCCTTATGCAAAGGAGGCGCGTAGTTCTCTCGCCTCCCCCTGCAGTTAGCACTAAGCAGAGTCATCCACTGTGATTTTGGCAGCAACTACCTTAGCCTTTTTCCTTTTAATTTTTCTTTTCTTTTCATCATGACACTGGTGAGGCCCTGCCTCCCCTGCCTCCCCTGACTGCACGTCCCTGGTTCACAGGATGAGCAAGTCATTTCTTTGACCCAATATTCTACTCAAGTACTATATATAACTTTTTTGTGTTGACCATAGCATTTTCCCCATAGGCTTACTAGATCATGCAGGCAATATGCATTTTGGCACTGCTGCCACACTCCTACAAAAATATTATGATAGAACCTTCAGGTAATGACCAAGAGCTTACATACGTGCACATCCCAAAACTTTTAAAGATGGTTGGGTGATACACATTGCTCCTCTTGGTCTCAGAATGCCAAAAACCAGTGGGGAGTACCACGGGCAAAATAAAAAAGCTGTTATTCAGCCATCACTTTGGCGCTTTTCCCAAAAATTGTAGCCAGAGTGGAATGTTGCACTACAGTCTCTCTTGACACATTAAAAAAAAGAAAGAATATACATGGAAAATCCAGCTGGGTGGGTTCTTGGCGGTACCGGTAGTAGCCAGGAGGAGCGGCCACTGTACCAGTACAGTGGCTCGTTTGGCCCACCCGCCCGCGTTTATAACACAACCGGCCAATTGCTCATGTGCGCACAGCGTGCAATGCCTGCGCAGCCTCCGCTAAACAGTTGGGTGTCGCAGGGCGGTGGTGTGTGCATACGTGCATAGCACGCGTACCCGACTAGGACGCCTGGCCCCATGTATAGTGTATCAATTGCGATGGGGTCCGGAACCCACCTGTCAGCCTCTGCTTTGCTGTTGCTTCGACTGCCATGAAACGGGGAGGGAGGGCATGGTATTTGGGAGGGGTTACTCATTGTGCTGGAGGAAGGTTCTGGAGTTCAGCTGCCTGTCTGACTACGCATGCGTAGGAGATTCCCGCCAGGACTAACGGCACCGACATTCCATCTTCATTATGCCTTTTGAAGTTATCTCACACCTGACACTTGGGAGAATTATGATTGGACTGTAGCTGTGATGCCAAGGGGTGGGGAATGGGCTATTCTATATATCAATTGCTTTCGCGCCTAAATAATCAGACTTCGCTTCGCTATGCCTTTAATCATTTATAATTAGTAAAAGTACACTTGATTTCTACTCATGGAGTCTCGTGGTCTTCTTTCCTAATTATCTAATGGAGAGGTTCTGACACCACCACTGTTGTGAAATAACCAGTAATACTAAAAGTAGATTAACAGATAAATTTGTCTGTCAGCTCAACCAGAAAGCTCCAAAGATATCAGCTACTAAATGGAGCACAATGGAATGGAGCTGCCATCAGATTGGCCCAAATGCCACGTATGCCCTAAAATGCTCTAAAACACATAAATGTTTAATATTTCTATGTCTCCCAAGGATCCTCAGCCACATTTTACACAGAAACCACTCTGAATACTCAACCCATAGATTCATAGCATTAAGAAGGAATCCAGTTAATCACATAACCCAGTCTAGTGACTTCTGGTAAAACTTTATGTGTTCTAGGCATCATGCCTGTTGCAATACTCATCTCACTGAAAAGGATATTTCACAACTTTTCAGTGTGCCATGGGGTGCAAGTGGTAAACTGAAGTCAACACTGATACTGAATTTTATAGAATTTTACAGTTTGAAGTAATATTGCAGGATACTGTTCCTCCATACTTCATACCTTTCTTGTTTTATATTTTAGTGACAACCTTATAATCTTCTTGCCATTTCCTGCTGGGTCAGAGCAAGACATTTCCCAAACCCATAACCCACTGTGGTTGTGATTCTTGGCAGCTGGCCTGAGCCCAGTCAGCATTCAAAGAGAAAGGTAGTCAAATCCAGATGGGATAGAAGTGTTGACATCCTCCACCTCTACCTTTGCCTGACAGATATCTAGTCAGGCTTTAGTGTGACAATCATCCCAATTTTGTGACTGACATAATCAGAAAAGTCTTTTTTGAGGCAATGCAGTCATTTCACTAGTATGGCAGATCTTTCATTGGATTCACTCACCATAGTAAGCTGTGTTTTGTTTAATTATGGTTTATGTTTTACATACCACAATGGCTACATTTACACAAATTGGAATCAAACTATAACTAAGTCAATAGTACAAATTTAGTTTTGATCTCAAAAATGGGAAAGCTGACAGTATGATTTAACAATAATAAAATTGAATTAAGTATTAGCATAAATCAGAAGTATAATTCAGAACCAAATTAGGTATATACTATTACTTAGTAATGGATCAGAACTAACTAACAAGGGAAGGTAAGTTCAGAAAAGATATAAAATCCTTTTTTCCCCTCTGGGTCAGGAAAACCTAGGAAATTATTCCTGTAAATAGCTAGCTAGCTAGCCAGCCATATAGTATGTTTCTAATTAGCAACAGAAATTGCAGGCTTATTGAGTTTCTCAAATTGAAAATTTAGAAAATAATTCAGGCAAAGTTTAGAAGAGGAGAAGGGGAAAGAAAGAGAAAATGCAACTGTTATTCACACCCAGAGACAAACAATGGATTTATCTTTTGTTTCCTTCCTCCAAAATGATTAGGATGGGAAAGGCTGAAGGGCCTTTTGTAGGGGGAGTGTGAGCAGGGGGAGAGGAGATGTTATAGTAATCATATATATCAGGTCAGTATTACACTGTGACAATAGTCTGATGAACTTTTCTTCTGTGGTTTTTTTTAAAAACAAATTATTTCTATTTAGGGAAGTAAAATCAGTAGCAGGATGCTGCTGAGCAGTGAGAGTTAGAATGAGCTTGTTAGATACCCTCCATTAGCCTTTGATTGATTCCTCACAGTATCCCAACTGTCAGTCAAGTTAAGATCAAAGATTACATACTGTATTCTTTCTGCAGTTGTAAAACCACAGTCATCCCAAATAGTGTATATTTTATGAAGGAGACAGATACATGATTATGGCAAAGTAATTTCATGAATTAAAAGTAACCATTAAATGTAAAAAATGTAACTAAGGGCCAAATTAAAGTCTTTTGTAGAATTCATGATCAGAATGAATGATTATTTTTGTAGAGTCAAATACAACCATGCAGGGTTGAAAGTGCCAGAAAATCTTCCTTTCTCCTCTCTCCTTCTCTAATTGAATGTGTCTCCTTGCAAGTTGGCACTAACCATTGAGAGAATGGGGGTATAGAGGAACGTACTTGAGACTTGGCTTATTTCCAAATGTATTATTTCCAAATCAAATTGACCAACAGCATAAATTACCAAATATGCAGCTTATCGAGGCTTTCATATGCTGCCTTCTGTACTGTTTGTTGATTATTTGTCTAATTATTTTATTGTATTATTGTAACTAATTAATAGAAGACAATCATAAGTGCAGTATATGTAACAGAATTCACAAAATACTGGTTTTTATCTCGTTTTACATGTCTATTCCAACCAATACAGGATTGATGCAAGCCAATTTCATCCTTTAAGATGCTTGTCAGTTAAGTTCAAAATTAAGAGCTAAAAAACCCTCATTTTTGTTCCTTCAGTCTTCTGCTAGTTTTAACATGGTGTGTAAATTAGTTAGAAATAAAACCTGCTTTTAAAACATCTCTTTTCTGATTTTCATCTCTCTCTTTTTGTTTTGGTCACAGCAATGGTTTGATCATCTATTTGGGTTGGAAACATTGTAGGAAGACAAATGTCTGTGTAACTCTTTGGCAGCCAAAAATCTGGAGTCTGATAGCACCTTTTCAGACTAACCAGTTTTATTAAGAGATAAGAGCTATTACCTTTTGTGAGATACAGCTCACTTCATCCGATATGATGAACTGCCTTTAATAGAATGAGCTGTTCTGTAGCTCACAAAAGCGTATGCCTTTGAATAAAGCTAGTTAATTAGAAAAGATGCTATCAGACTTCTGATTCTTGTTTAGTTGTGTTTAACCATGGCTCCTGCTAGATGGATTTCCCTCTCCAGCACAAATTTTAATACATATATTTTTTAAATACCTTTACCATTTTTCCCCGTCACTTGGGCATGAAGGAGAAAAGAGGCAAATTTCTGGTCAACTTCAAATGTTTTTTAAAAAAGCAAACCAAATATAGGCCCACCAGTTTATTCTTCCATTAATGAACTTTTTTTAAAAAAATCCAGATTTTCACTGCACTACTGATGGATTTGTGCAACAACTAAACATTTACTGTGACCAAAGTCCAGCATAAAACAACAAAGTATAAAAAGATCACTGAAGTATAAAAGTACAATATGAAATGCAAAGGATTATACAGTGAGGGGGAAACACACATGACCCATCATAGGGAATTCAGGACTAAGCAAGAATACGTATTAAAATATACATTTTAATAATATGTAAAACATTAAAATGTATATTTTACCCCCCAAATCCCTATATATACTATATAAATGAATAAGAAAAGAAGCAATAAGGAAAGTAAATATAAATTCCAGTAGCCAAGGGCAGAAGGAAATAAACATATAAGGAAATGAACAAAAACAGAGCTATTTTATTATCTCGTTTTAACCAAGGTGAACTTGTAATAAAAGCATGAGTATGGGAAATGGAGAGCAGAGATTCCTGGCCAGAGGGGAATATCCAGTGCACAGCACCCAGCTGGAGTGGAGATGTTTGCCTACCATGAAGTGAAGTGCAGCAAATGAACTAGACAGCCTCTGACTTGAAGCAGCCCGAGTCAGAAAACAGCACTTTAGTTGTGAAGCAGAAAAGGGCGAGTGGTGGTGACCTTCCCAGTGAAATGGAAATTAGATGATGATATGGTGCCTTCTATCTTCCAGAAAGAGTTAGTGGTCTGTACTGTGCTGGAGCAACCTGATTTTGCAGACTTCTCCTTAATCACACAAATGTGTGATTAGTTTTTTTGTTAATCTGAGTAGAGAATTCAGAGAGCGGAATGGGACAACTCACTGTGGCCAACTCACCACGGAACAACTCACTGTGGAACAATTCAATAATTCAATTTAATTATTTAAAATAATTTTAAAAATTATTTTAATTTTTGTCATTCACATTTCATTTCATCCCTCCTTTGGCATCCTTTCTTTAATGATTCTATTCCATCATTTCTTCAATATTAGTGTAACTCTTGTCCTGCAATGAGTGGTCCTGTGCTAAGTTGGCCATGTCAAATTGACCATGGTAGGTTGGCTGTGCTGAGTTGTCCTACCTAGACCCTTCAGAGAGAGGTCTATAGTATGGTAACCCCATGACAATGAGTACATGATGCTTGAACCCCATAGAACATGTTTAAATCTGTCTTAAGTGTGACTAAACATTTCATTATAGTATCAGGAGTTGGGTATGGCCATAATTCATTGATTCCAAGGAGGTATTATTAAAGTACCATGTCATTGCTATTTTATTCCAATCATTTTGAAGTAGAGGGATCCTCCCACTGTATTTCAGCACTGATTATGTGCCATCGAGTCATTTTTGACCACATGCACAGATTTTATCCATGATGATCTATCTCTATTTCAGCATAAAAGATTTCAAATAACTATTTCAGAACTATTTCACAAGAATACCACTTCTGATGATTTTCATTGGCGTACAATATTTGATCTAATCTTATGAAGGACAAAGCAAATAGCTTTAACCTTCCCTGAAAAATATTTCCACCATCCTTTTAGCCTAGATTTACCAGTAATCCCAGCCTTGACTAGATGTGATCAGAAAAAGTACACAGCTAAAGAGGAAGCCCAGAATATTTTTGGCATCTAAATAAGTGCCTAAAAGGTATATATTTAGACAGGTCCGTCAGATTGGCTCCTTCAAGACAGCCTTGACATTTGACAAAAACTGGAAGCCCTTTCTGAGAGGGAAGGCAAGCTCAGGAGCAGCAGAATGCTTCTCCTTGCTCTGATGGAGCCATGGAAGACAGTGCCTATGTCTGGTCAGGAAACATGGGAAATAATTTGTATAGTGCTCATCAAGAAAAATAGGGCAAGGAAGAAAGAAATGAAAAAAGATAAGAAAAAATAGACAAGTGATCCAATTGTGTTGTACAAGATCAGAAGAGATAATCATTCTTGCAACCTTTCAGCTGGATGTGAAACATCCTGTCTAACTACGACCATAGTGTGCCTAGCCCATCTCACATGCTTGTTGTGATGGGAAAAAAGAGAAGATGGAGGAGTTGGAGGAGTTGGAGGAGGAGGAGGAGATCTAAAAAGTGAGAAATGACCTGAGCTTTGCGTAACTAAACTACTTCCACTCATCTATTCCATTACTATGTTTAAGATGTTGATTAGAAGTACCAGAATGAGACTTTTATGAAAATGGAACATTTTAGATTTGTTTCTTTCTCGTTGAATCATCAAAGTCTTTTTCACTCCTACATACAGTGCTACTTTATGGCTAAAGAGAGTTTTCGTAACTCCTAACTTAATTTTATCTACTTCTTTTGGTAACTTAATTTTGTCTATTGCTGTACATCTTCCATTCCATTTAGTAGCCTTAAAAGCTAAGCTGAAGAAAACACAATTCAAACAACTAGAGATTTAATGAATGGATTTTTTTTGGAGGGGATATTGCACATATATTTACATACCATAAATAAAAGTACGGTGAGGAGAGCAATCTGGCTTTAATCCATTGTCTTCCACTAAGGTCACAATATAATCAGGGATTTGGTACAGAAAATACACTTGGTATTTTCTTTAAGAAATTATTTACATTAATAAAAGCATTTTTTCTCATGCAACTAGCAAGTGCAGAATCTTCAGTCTGAAACAGGACCACAATTAAGAGGTGGTGATTAAGACCACAATTAAGAGGTGGTGATTAAGTCCTCCTTACCACAATCCCCCATTCCTCCAGTTTTGACTCACACTAAGTAGTGTTCATCAGTTTTTTTTTTCACTCTTGGGGAAATGTTTTCAGCCAGGCCATTCTGTTTCTGGCACTAAAGCAGCTACTTGAGGCAAAACACACACACACACACACACACACACACACAGAGGGGGGGAATCCATTCTGAAAGTGTTGGATAATAATGCATCAAGAAGATCACTTCTATCATTTCTTCACCGGAGATACCTGTTTTTTATCCCAGGATATGTGCTAATTAATGCATCTGATCAGTGCCCAACACTGCTTTGAGGATGACCACTGTTGATCATTCAATTACCACTTTCTGGAGCTACCATATCTAAGCATTGCCAGGTGGAAGCAAAAATCAGAAATCTATAAGCCTTTGGTGCCATCTAGTAGTCATTTTCATTTTTGACTACCACTGTCTATACGAACCACATTTCATTTCATTCCAAAGATGGCTATATCACTACCTCCATCATGCGTTGTATATCTGCAACTTAAAGAAAGTAGCAGCCTTGGAAAGGAGAAATCTAAAAGCTAACTATGAGAAATATCAACAGCAAAAAAAATAAACATATTTAAAAAAGAAAACACACGATATTAGAGCTGTCAGATATAGTAACCTAGAGCTTGTTACAATCAAGGAATTTGCAGGTGACTGCAAATTTCAAAATTTAAAAAAAGTCTCTTGAATTCAAGATTAAAACCCAGATTTTTATTTTTTAATGTGTGATCCCATGGCTGTGGCTACTATTTTAAATTGGTTTTTTTATTGTTTTTATTCTGCTGCAGACCTCCTAGCATTATGAATAAAGATGCCCCTGATGCCCCGACTTTGGAGATGCCTCACTCATCCTCACTCCTGTTTCTGCAATATGGAAAGTGTGCTGTTGCTGCTGTTATGTTTATCATTGTTAAAATATTGCAATTTTCCCATATTCTTTCATCTAGAATAAAGTAAAATGAAGAATGTGCTTGCCTGGATACTTGGAAATGAGGCATATACGACAGAGTTAACAGTATACTGATAGCAACATTAATGCAGTCCGCTTCATTTCTATGCATTTTTCTACTAGTAATGTGTCACAAAGAATTTGCCCACTTGGCTGTTATTGAATATCAAATTTCATGGAGGAATTTCATGCCTTCCTTTACCAGTGACGCATCTCTTCCAATCAAGATGCATCACTAAACACACATACAGGCTGATAACAATGTCTTCCACAACACTGTCAAGCTATTTACTCAGAGTGTATTACTATTATTCTTCTCATCCTTCCTATTACCTATTTCCTTTTCTACTTATGACTATAACTTTGTTTCTTGTAGCTTTATCATTTATATTGTTTATTAGTTCCTAGTATGATGTGTGTTGATTGCTTATTAGTATCCGATGATTATCAGTAAGTGTTGTATCTTATGATTCATGATGAATGTATTTATGATGACTATGATCATGATTTATCACTTATATATTTTATGTACACAGAGAGCTTGGGCACCAAAGACAAATTCCTTGTGTGTCCAATCACACTTGGCCAATAAATAATTCTATTCTATTCTATTCTATGTGAGTTGTGTATCTACTACCGGTATAGCAGCTGTTCCTGGACTCCAAGGAAAGATAAGTGGAATTTGTTAGTAATTCATTTGAGCGCAAACTGGCAAATAGGGCCCTCTGCTGTCTGTCTGTAGAAGAGACGGGTTCCCCTGCCTTTCCTTTTGCGCAAAGATTTTGATTGACTTTACTTTTGATCCTAAATCTCAGCTTCCGTTCATCATGGAAGCTATTAAACTAACATTCTGTGAGTAGTAGATACAGTGTGCTAAGAAAGACATACCTTGGTTGGGAGTTGGCATGTTATCCAAATAAATCCTGATGCAGTATGATATGTGAATTCTATAACTGCTAGTTTAATATTTTAAAAATACATTTCTGATCCCTTTTGAAAAATATGAAGTATAGTGCTTTGCAAGCATCTGTTTACATGGAGTTACATTATTGAACAACCCAACTTTGACAAAATAAACTGTGCAGGGATTAAGACATCAGACTTTCTAAGTCCTAAATACTGTATAGTAGAAGCAGGCATAAATAGTGTTTGTATGCCAAGTCTAACTTGAGGAAATAATTAAATTCCATTAATAAATAAATGTCCAGAATAAACCAGAATCCAAGTAACAAAATCTTATGTGTCTCTTGCCCTAAGGTGTTGTTATCAATAACTTTGAGTACTTTTTAAATAGAAAAGAGAATAAACTAAATATACAATAATACCCCAATGTGTTAAACAGTGGATTATTTATATCAAACAAATAATAATTTATTCATTTACCTTATTTTTAGACTGAAAAGAGAAATGAAACAACTAATAGGATAATGCCAGTGAAAATGGGCTCCTGAGCTCCATTTTTGGCTGTGATGGCTTTTTGCAACCCTCTGCCAGTGGAAATGGAGCTCTGGAGGGCCACGGGTGGCCCTTCTGAGTTCCATTTTCACTGGCAGAGGGACCGTGGTCTGGTCCTTTGTTGTTTCCAAGGTGGCCCTGTGGGTCAGATCCGGCCTCCGGCCCTTGAGTTTGAAACTCCTGCCCTATTTTATATCCTTGCCAATTTACTAATATTTTTGAGTCAGTATTAGAGTTTACTAAGATTATATTGTAAACTCTAACTCTAATACTCTGTTGTGGAACAGCAAGGATAGGGTTTCAGGATTATTGCATTATGCATGATGTTCATCACGTCATGCCTGTAAACTTTTTATATTGTAAATAGCCTATATAGATCCAATGCCATAAGCTAGGTTTTCACATCTCTGGCATACAGATTTACATGAAAAGATTATATTCAAAGTTCAAGATTAAGTCATATATGCCTCGTGAATTACATATATAAATAACCACTTGCTCTTTATTATTATTATTATTATTATTATTATTATTATTATTTTGTTACATAAACAACACATGCCCACACCAGTGGGAAAAGAAAAAATCAAAACACAAAAAAGACAAAAAACAAAAAACAAGGCAGGGGGAAAAAAGAATAAACAAAAGAAAACAAAAACAAAAACACAAGTATATATTATAAAAAAGTATATCAGCTGGTTACATGTTTTGGTGCATCTCTTCCATTAATTCATATTAGTTCAAATATCTTGACTCAAATGTTGACATCATTATACCTCCACTTTTAGTTGACTACAGTTATTTAAACATCTTTCATCCTTAACTATGCCAAAGATTTAATCCATAACCACATGCTAACATTTCATTTACTTGTTTGTAAAATCCTCTATTAACATCAAATCTTCATATCCTGTTTTAGCTAAACATCCATAATATTTAATACCAAAAATTCCATCTTCCATGTATATAGTTTATTATCATTCTCCTTTCTTTATGTAATTATATCGTATATCATAACATTTTCCCCATATTAGTTAACATTTAACTGTATATAGTTTTATTTTATTTTTTAATAGTGATAATTATTGTGATTAATAACCTTTGTATATGGTCCAAAAGTGTTTCTAACCTTCCCTTCTCATATCCAATTATTATTTATCATATCAACTCCACATTATATACATTACTGTCATTATCAATTATTATTCAACTATGTCTATTACAAATAAAAATAATTAGGTTTAGCTAATTTTGAATTGTATTCTTCCATCTATCAGCCTGTGTCTCTCCAATAACAAAACCTCCTTAATCCTATTACCATTTGTGGATCAAGTTCTCCAAACGTCTTTATAAGCAAGTCCAAACAGGAATATCTTTGCACCTTTTTGCTTAAGATGCCTTTCATATAATGTCCTACGCATTGTCCTACGCTTGCTCTTGATGTTGCTGGGATCTGTTTCTGTAAGGAATGTATATCTCAGCAGTCAATGGAGCCTGTGACAAAAACTGTGATAATGTCAAAACAATGGCATGTGTTTCATGACCACATCATGAAAAGGATGCATCTTGATTTCCAAGTATGTTGGTCAAGTATAGGTTTGTCCCATAATGCATAAAATGATTATTTGCCCTCTTATGTATCAGCCTGGCTCACCAGTCCTGGTTGTAGGATTTGGATGTTAATTGGTGGCTTTCATTCACAGCTAAACTGATGGCAACTTCTTGTGATTGGTGAACATGGCAACATACTTGGCAAAGCATAATGGGATTACATGATTTGTGGCCGAGGATACTGGGTGAGGATAATGTCAAACCATTTTGCATTTTTGTCCATTACATATTTTATGAATACAGGGAATATCTTTTGTTATCCTTCCCACTGAATATCTGTCAGGATTGCTGACATCTGTTAACTTCTACAGACCAGCTGGAGTCAGGCAACTTCCAGAATGAATAAAATATGAATAGCATAATGCATAGCACATTAATATAAAGAAACAAATAAATACAGTTGTATATACTGCATAGCTCTTGTTTCTTGTGCTTTCTGCTGAATTTTCTACTAAGAAATTCAGACTATTCTGGAAGGAAGAATTAGGTGTGAAAATGGTGTAAAATTGATTAAAATTGCATTCACTCGTGGAACAATTAAGGGGCTAAAATGCACTGATTCTAATCATACTGGTTCCCTGTAATAAAAAAAAGTCTACTCAGTATTACCAGGATACCCTTCTAAGATGCTCATTAATTTTAGGCTCTGTAAAAAGTATCAAACATTTTTTCCTACCATAATAAGGCATCTTGAACTGTGCCAAATAAAAAGAAATATTGTAACTGGAACCAAATAACAAAACCTTTGTTGATGTCTAAAGCATCAAGAGAAAAGATTTTTCAGGGCAATACATTATTTAACTTTTGAAATGAAAAATGCTAAGAGGACCTATGACAAATCTTTAGAGTAAATGAGAATTAGTAAGATTCTGCACACTAACCAATCCTAGTGCAGGGCAATTGTAACTGAAGTGTTATAAAGAAAAGGATGTAATAAAGCTGGATTTGGGGGAAAACCCTATTAATTTATTTAATGTATACTCTATCCTTCCTCTGGAAAGGTAACGACTCAGAAGAAAAGTGAAGCCCCAAAAAACCCCACCTATCCAAGGATATAATTGAATTAAACATAAGTCCATTAAGTCATGCAGAAAATTAGCTCTAAAGAGCGAAACTGGAAATTGAATATATTTATTGATGGTTTTGGGTGGAAACAGAAGCTAAGACCTGTTAGATGTCCAAATGTTGCAAAACAAACACAAGAATTATTATTTTTAAGAATCACTAGTTATGATGGTCTCTGTCTTGATTAAAGCATCCAGAGGTATTGTAGGAATGAGTATCCATAGTTACTGTGCAGGCGTATTTATCCTCCTAGAAGGCACCATGGCAACACTACACTCTCACAAAAAAGGTTGTACCACCAGACAAGGAGTAATAATAACAGCTATTTCTGGACATTAATCTATTATTATTTTCAGTGAACATGAACTGTTTCAGCTGATTTCCAACTTTTCCTTTGTCAGGGAAGATTACTGAGAAGGTGGCTGGAGTCCACTATAGACAATTCTGATAGAAACAGATTATGTGACTCTTTAAAGTCAGTATTCACCCTGGATGTAGGACCAAAACAGCATTTGTCATTCTTGTTGTTGATATTTGGAAGAACTGGGATAGAAGACGTGTGACTATTCTAGTTCTATTGGGCCTAGCCTCCAATACCAATGAAATTTTCCTGGGCTGATCATGAGATATGGGAATAGGAGGCATTGTTCTGCAGAGGTTCTCCTTTAGGTTGCCAGTTCCAGTTCTCCTGGGTGGGTGAGAAGAGATCAAGATTTGCCCACTGCAAGACTTAGTCTTCTCTTCCTTATTGTTTACTGTATTTTTCGGACTATAAGACGCACCGGAGTATAAGACTCACCATGATTTTGAAGAGGTAAATTTTTAAAAAAGTTTTTGCACTCTGCAGGCCTCCCAAACCCTCTGCACGCCTTGGGTATTTTTGCAAAAGAAAAGGGCATGCAGAGCTTTGGGAGGCTTGTAGAATGCTCCTGAAGGCTGGGGGGAGCAAAAATAAACAAAAATGGTCCCCTTTTGCTTGTTTTTGCCCTCCCCAGCCCTCAGGAGCACTTTTCCAGCCTCCCAAACCCTCTGCACGTCCATTTTTGCAAAGGGGTCAAAATGCTGTATTCAGTGTATAAGACGCACCCAGATTTTCACTCTCTTTTTTGAGGGAAAAATGTGCATCTTATTCTCTGAAAAATATGGTAATTGCTCCATAAAGTGGAGATATTATTCATCAGCACAAGAAGATAATATGCAGATGGTATAGCTCTCTCTACTCTGCATCAGATGAGAAATAAAGTGAAGGTCATGACACAGTTTTTGGAGGGTGTGAGGGTCAGAAGGAGGGAAAACAGCTATAGATTGAATCCTACACAGAAAATGTCTATTTGCATTGTGTAGCAATTGAGACAAAGGTAGACCATGTTTGACTCTAAATGGAATATTTCTTTTCCAGACAAAACTGGATTGCAATTTTCTGGTCTAGCTGCTCCTGGAGACTCTGGTGATGAAGGCCTTTGCATAACTACTTGTGCACAAGTTGTTGCTTTTCCTGGACTGGGAAACTTTAGTCTCAGTCATTAATGCCCTTGTCCACTTCTACCCATCCATAAAATCTAAGGGAGAAAATTTGCTGAATTTTTTGCACTACATGAATTGTCCTCCAGGTGGATCCAGATAAAAGGAAATGTATAGTATACTGATTCCATTCTATCCTGATAGGTAGGCTGTCCAAGCAAAGACATGTTTTCCCCTTTAGGCTTTCTCTTCTTGGAAAGGGCCTGACTTTCTGCTTAGAGAGATAGTAATGAGGGTATTATTTTTTTAGCTTCAGGAGCTGCCAGGCATTTTTTTAAAAACACTTCTAATATTAATCAGTAGGAGGAAGCACTGACTCCCTCTTTGTATTCCCTTCTTATTCTCAGCATTCTGAGATCAGGAAAAATGAAAGTAAATTTCAAAATACATTGCTGGGGTTGAGAAATGAAAACGGATACTGTGTAAAGCGTTCTACAGGTTGTTCTCAACATACGATGACAATTGAACCCAAAATTTCTGTTGTTAAGTGAGTTTTGCCTCATTTTATGACCTTTCTTGTCACAGTTTATTAAGTGAATCACTACAGTTGATAAGTTAGTAACCTGGTTGTTAAGTGAATCTGGCTTCCCCCATTTAATTGTCAAAAGGTGGCAACAGGTGATTACGTGGCCTTGGGACACAGCAATAGTCATAAATATGAACCAGTTGCCAAGCATCTGAATTTTGATCATGGGGGTGTCTCAAAGATTGTAACTGTGAGAAATGGTCATAAGTCACTTTTTCAGTGCTGTTGTAACTTTGAACTAAATGAACTATAGCTACTAAGACTTGTTTCTCGTGGTTGAGTCTAAAGGCCTCCAATTCTTTCATCCCACAATCAATGCTATCAGCATAATACTGCATTTGCTGAGTTCTGATGCTCCTTATCCTGCCAGAAGCTTGATGCCAGCAAATGGTGTCATCCTTATTTACTGGGTACAGGCAGGGTTGGGCTTCAAAAATTTCAGCAATGGTTCTGTAGTCGGCCTCCTGCATCATGGCAGTGGGACCATTTTCGCCTTCCCCAGGCTCTGGAGGCTTTCCTCGAGTCTCTGGGAAGGCAAAAACTGCCTTCCCTGGGCTCCAGAGGCCCGGAACTTCCGGGAGGCTTGTTTATCCCCCTCTCCAAGCCTTCACGTGGGCTCTGCACTTACCTCGCATCCAAAATGGGCCGCGTGGATGCAGAGGGTAAACTCAAATCTATTCAAGAATTGAAAGGAATAGAAATGAATTGGTACTCATATGTACAGATACAATCTAGATATAATGAAGATAGAAAATCAAAAGGTCTTTACAACAAAATGACTGAGTAAGATAAAATTTTAACAGGTACTTAGGTTTAGGTTTTAGGTTTTAGGTTTTATTAGGATTTGTATGCCGCCCACTCCCTAGAGACTCTGGGCGGCTTACAGATAAATGGGGGGGGGGGACATATAAAAATTAAAAAAACAAACATTAAAATTTCACAACATACATACAGCTTAAAGTGGGGCTGGATAAACTCAACAGCCCCAGGCCTGCCGGAACAGCCAGGTCTTAATCGCTTTGCGGAAGGCCGGAAGAGTAGTAAGGGTCCGGATCTCCACGGGGAGATCGTTCCATAGGATGAAAAAGTAATTTAAAAATTATATGCATATTTATTAGAGGTTAAATTACAAGAGGAACAAGTTAAAGAAAATATGATAGCTTGGGGGGAAAACTTTGGGCATGGGATTGATTTAGAGAAATGGCAGAAATTGTGGTCTCAAAATTATAAAATGACAATGTCAACTGCATATAGAGAAAATTTTTATAAGATGTTTTACAGGTGGCATCTACCCCCAACGAGAATTGCAAGAATGTCCAAGAATAAATCAGAAAAGTGTTGGAAATGTCAGCAGACACTGGGCTTATATTACCACATGTGGTGGACTTGTATTGAAGTCAAAGGATACTGGACTAAAATTCACGTGTAGTTGGAGAAAATGATACACGAACACCTAGATCTTAAATCAGAGATTTTTTTATTAGGAATTATACCAGAAATCTATAACAAAGACTTAAAATATTTGATTGTAAATGTTTTAACAGCAGCTAGAATCATATTTGCAAAAAACTGGAAAAATGAAACAATATCAAAACAGGAAGAAGTTATTTGAAAAATAATGGAGTGTGCTGAAATGAGCAAATTGGCATTTGAAATTAGAGAACAAGACAACGAGCAATTTTATAAGATATGGGATTTGTTTTATCAGTGGCTGGAAAAAAAACTTGGAAATGAAAAGTTTTACTTATGTTTTAATTGAAGGAGATAAGTGATAATACAATTATGTTGTTAAATAGATTAATAATGATACAATGAAAGACTGATTATATATATATATAAAGTCACAACCCCTGGTATGCCCCGGTTATGGGAGGAAGCTAACTGCTTCCATTCTCTGTCCATCGGCTCGTCACAAGAGACCATCCAGACAGAAAGCCCAATGTTTTACTGTTGCCTTTGTTACTTTTGTGTAGTATAAAGGGAGACTAGTATAGATCTATTTCAAGCTATTTAGCTCTCATCAGCTAGCCATACCCTTAGGTTCAAATCCCAGTAAAGGTATGGCTAGCTGATGAGAGCTAAATAGCTTGAAACAGATCTATACTAGTCTCCCTTTATTTATTTATCAGCACAAATATTACATATATATATGTAGGATATGAAGTCTTCTTGACTTACTATGTTTTAATTTTTAATGTTGTTTTTTATGTTTAAAAAAAATTGCAAAAAAAACCCAAAATGGGCTGCGTGGAGACTCCTGGGAGGGGAAGGGTCAGAGGGATGGGAGGGGCCAGCCAGGAGTAGGATTTGAATTAGGTTTCAATAATAATCCCATTCTGAATATTTTTACAGTATAAAAGAATTTACCAACTGTTTATATTTATATATCACTATTTTACATTTATATATCACTATTTTCAATTATGTATAATCCTACCAATCCTCCATCGAGTATGCTTAGGTTCATTATTGTCCTTGTACATCATATATTCAAACAAAAATGTTATTCCTTCATTTTTCTCTGAACTGGCCATAACATTAGCTATGGGTTCGCCTGAATCCGGACGATTCCATAACTACCCACCCCTGAAGCCCACCATGAAGCAGAAGAATGGAGCTGCTTCTCTCTCTCCCTCTTTCTTTCTCTCTCTCTCCTCTCAAAACAGTGCATTGTCAATTAATTTCTGTTTGGGCTGATCCAGGACATCTTGGAGATGTACAGAATTAGGATCTTCTTGCTACCTAATCCTGTGCATCTCCAGTAACCTTAACTCACACAAATATTTTACTTTGATCTAAATTGTCTCTGGTGGGACACCTAAGTAAGTAGGATGATCTTTCTCATCTTCAATCCCAATTAATCTTGAGAAACAGGCCACCTCAACTTTGAGGTGGCCCATTGCCACCATGAGATTAAACCATTGAAAAGTAAATGGGCTTAATAAACTAATTAGAACACTCCCAGGGATCAGATGAAGACCTAACTGAATGAGTGCTGCACATTTGCTGGCGTTAAATCCCTTTAGGACCCCCTGTCTGCCAGAAAGGATATGAAGTCTTCTTGACTTACTATGTTTTAAAATATGCTTAATTGGTATCTTGTTTTAATATTCTTTAATTGCTGTCTCATGTTATATGGGTATGTTAATTTTTATACCACTTTAGAATAAAACCTTAAGTACTTCTACTGTTGTGGAATACAGCATGACCCAGTCATCACAAAAAAGATATAAAGCTTATCCTCACACCTATTATTTTTCACATAACAATGATTGGATAACTCTGGGAAACATTATTGAGTACTTGAATCCTCCTAACTGCAGCACAAACATGCACTGATAAGTTTTTATTTGACACATCTCAATGACATTGCCTACATCTCATATTTAGCCCGCAGTTAAGAAAGCTTAAAGCTGTGCTTAACTTAAAAATTTATCAGTGCATGCTTGTGCTACAGTTAGGAGGATTCAAGTATTCAATATTGTTCCAGTTTCATAGTGTTCTCCTTGGGGGGGGGAGAGAATTTTTGCCATCAGTTTATCATGACCTGGCATGCTTAATTGACAATGTACTCATAAGAAGTAGCTAGAGGCCAAGCCATAAGCTGCTTTATAACTTAGGCCAATAGTTTGAGCTCAACAGCAATCAATAAAGGACCTGCAAGGCGGTTGCAATATGCTCACAATGATTTATGGTTGTCAGCCAACGAGTCATTGCAGGTGTAATGGTTAACCATTAATCAGGAGACTCCCACATCAGTCCAAGGATCAGATCAAAGGAGCTAAGGGAGACATTCAATTGAACAGCATCTTAACCCCACAACCCAACTTAACAAACCCCACTGCCTCAAGAAAACTGTCCATCATAACATGATTTTTTAATGCACAAAAAGGGGAAATTCAACATTACCCACAATGGACAAATGGTTGGTGAAAAGGATGGAACTTGGTGAAATGACTGAATTGTCCTCTTTAAGCAGAGACCAAACAATATTTATGTTTATTGCTGATGGGAAACCCATTTTAGACTTTTTATATTAATCAGAAAAATATGAACATATGATTTATGGTCTTGGTCATTAAGCAGGATGGATTATAGAAAGAAAAGAGTATGTGGTAATCATAGAGTAAAAGGGAAATTTATCATTGTACTTATAACTGCTTGCAAAGAAGATAGGAAGCTAATTCTTCATATCATTTTTCTTTTCTATTTTTCTTCTATTTTAGCCTTTCTTGTACTTTTATCTTTCTCTTTGACTTTTTTTCTTTTCTTTTTCTTATTTTATGTCAGTTTGTATAAATGTTTACCTTCTTTTTTTAAGCCAGGTCACTCTCCAGTAGCCGGTGTAGGTTCAGCACACAAGGAGATGGATGATTTATCTGTGCAGAGAAGAGTCCAAAGACCAGGGGTGTGACTCCTGCGTCATGCAGCACTGAAACTTTATGCCTACTATTTGCCCTCTCACTCTCTGAATACTTCCTTTTATTCTGTGTATTAATGCTCCTTTAAACAGAGGGACAAAGTCTGAAGTTGAAACCATGTTCCGGGGACAGACACAACTCTTTCTGTGGTCTTTTTCCTGCTTCTATGCTTAGCAGAGGGAAATCCTGTGTTTGTTCTATTAAACCACCTGTTACCACAACAATTCAGAAGGTAAGCTGCTTTATTAAATCCTACTCCCCTCCCCTCTGATTGATGGAAAATAGCACTGATTTCTCAAGTTCACGTATTCATAAGTAGAGCCAAACCCAGCCTCAAAGAATGTTGGTCTTTTCAATAACCTTTAATGGTTCTTGGCTAATCTTAAGCCAGATTGCCTAAATTAGGACGGTAATTGGAAGGAAGACCACCTGGGAATTCCAGGTCTTTTGACCAGATTAGGAAATTTATAAAAGTTTTTTAAAAGCAGTTTAAAAGTCCTACAAGAAGTCTCTACATAACACAGACAAGAAAGACAACTGGAGGGTATCTTTATCTTACAATAATTTTATTTTTTACAATAATTTAGGAAGGGTGAAAGGTCTCAGGTAGAAAGGGAAAATGTAATAATATTGATGACCATGGAAAGAGTTGCACCAGTAGTAGAAAGTACATACAAGGAAGAAGGCTTTAAAATTATCTGCATGTAAAACAAATTCCTTGGTGGGTTTTTTTTGGGGTTGGTTTTTTTTTGTTTTTTTTGCCTATTAAAGGGAATGACTATTTTATGATTTTTAGCTTTTCGGTAGGAATGGCAGGTTTTGCACACGGGAAGTCCTGGAATTAATCTCTGGCATCTCCAATTAAAATCCAGGCTGTATGCCCAAACATTTGGGAACATGAAAGCATGGAAACTGCTACTAGTCAGATTAATGATCAGGGCTAAGCCAGATGAATTGACCATGCTACCAAATTTCCTGCAAATGTGCTATTTTAGAGTTATGGTTAAATTTAAGCTAAGGTCTGGCTATTTAGAATGTTGAGAAGAAATATAATGCTTCAATCACAATTGCGGAAATGATTTATAAAATGCAGGTCTTGAATATTTATTTATTAATTCAATTTATATGGCTATCGATCTCTGCTAGAAACTCTGGCTGTTGAACAAGACTGTAAAAATCTGAATTCAGAATGGAAGATCGCTTCAGCTATGGGAATGGTGCTTACAGCGAGTAAGTCTACATATTTAAATGTTTTTAAATGGCTTTTTGTTAGTTTATAATATAGCATACAAAAATACAAAAGTAAATTGTAGAGAAAATAGGGAAGGGGAAAGTGGGGGAAAGGAAAAGGGAAAAATAAAAAAAGGCATTGACTTCTGGCTCCCTTTAGTGTAGTTAGAACAAGGTATTCACTTCAAACCTCAACTTTTTACATAATTGTATTAATTAGTCATTTCTATAACAACAAGTCTATCTAATCGGTAAAACCCAAAATCAAAAGTTTCTTTTCCACCTCAAGCATAAAGTCCAGAAGTGGTTTCCAAGTAAAAATAAAAGTATTTGTATTTTTTTCCTTGATCAAAAGGGTCAATTTAGCCATCTAACTCCATCAGTTTTTGCAGCCATTCATCCATTGTGGGGATCGAGGTGATTTTCCATTTTTGTGCATAAAGAAGTCTTGCTTTCATCAAAGTTCTGAATGTTTTCCCTTAGGTCGCTTTCCACTAAACCCAAAAGCAAAGTCTCTGGTTTTCTCTTTATATTCACTTTAAGAATTTTCTGTATTAAAATATGAATCCTACTTCAATATTTCTTTGTTTTATCACCCACCCACCATAAATGATAAAAAGTCTCTTTTAAACTCTTAAACTGGATCTCCTTTACACTTACATTTCCAACATTCATTTAAAATGCCTTCATACATTCTTGACAACTTATCTGGAGTTAAATACCAGTGATATCTCAACTTATAGGCATTTTCTTTTAAGTTATGGTTTAATGTAAATTTTAAACCTTTATTCCTATATATTTCAATCTTATTGAGAATTTGCCAGAACAAACTAGTCTCCAGTCTAGACACGGATTTGAGAAAGTTTTGTCAAAAGTCTTTGGATTTGGATTCTAGACATTTTAAGTGAAATTTAGCTCACACTGTATCTCAAAGAGCATATCATTTCATTTTGTCCAGAATCATGAATGTTTATTATTGTAACTTACTAAAATTCCTGATTCAATAGTAGCAGAGGGGAGGGAGGAATAACTGAGATATAAGGGAATATAAGTGAAAACTGACCTTTAAAAAAAATTAAATCCATGTAGTTTAGTTTAGTTTAGTTTATTAACATTTATAGGCCGCCCTTTTCCCTGAGGGGACTCAGGGCGGCTCACATAAAATCAGGAAAGGGGAATACAAACAATGACGTAGACACACATAAAGTAAAAATAATGAGCAACATTCATTCATCATTCGGGAGGGGCGGCTATCTTTGTCCCCAGGCCTGACGGGCTAGCCTAAGGTGACCAGATTTTCAGATTGGAAAAGAGGGACACCCTTGACCGGGGGGGGGGGGGGGCTTGATTAAAAAAAAATTTTTTGTCAAAAGGTCACCCCAGGACACTGAAACCAGCATAAATACGAATCTGTTGCCAAACAAAATTTTGATCACGTGACCATGAGGATGCTGCAACGGTCGCTAAGTGTGAAAAATGGTCGCAACGGTCGCTAAGTGTGAAAAATGGTCATCAGTCACTTTTTTCAATGCCATTGTAACTTTGGTCACTAAATGTTTTCCCCCTCCTCGAGACTCCTCACTTCTTCCTTCATTCCTCTTGCTGATCTACCTTCACCTTATCTGTCTTCTGCTCTTTCCCTCTCTTCCTTCCTTCCTCCCTCCTTCCATCCTCTTCTTTCCTCACTCACTCCCTTCCTTCTTTTTTCTCTTCCTTCCTCCTTCCATTCTTTATACGATATAAAATTCAATGAGGGTGAAACACACCAAATCTGGCAAAGCTGCCTTGCACCAACCTGGCCTGCCCATAGAATAGCAGCCACTTTGAGACACATAAACCTGGTCTGAACATATTGCATCACAAAGATTTGCAAAGATCACATTTGCAAAAAGGAACATTTCTTGTAGTAAATACATTTTATAAACAATTTAAAAGTAAAAATCCCCCCAAAATAATAAAAAAGGTATTCTATAAATAAAAGAAATCCTTAAAAACCATTGTTAAGTATTACACCAGCAATAATTTATACTGTCACCATTTCAAACTATCATCAGAAATACGAATCTGTTGCCAAACATCAACATTTTGATCGCGTAACCATGAGGATGCCACAATGGTCGCTAAGTGTGAAAATGGTCGCTAAGTGTGAAAAATGGTCATCAGTCACTTTTTTCAATGCCATTGTAATTTTGGTCACTAAACAGCCATGTTCCTGACTTAACAACCACCATGATTCACTTAACGTGGCAATAAAAGGTCGCAAAATGAGGCAAAAATCATTTAACAAACGTCTCCCTTAGCAACAGAAATTGGGGGATCAATCCTGGTCGTAAGTCGAGGATTACCGGTAGCCAATTGCAAAAGGCAACTTTACTTGGAACAGGTGAGATTGTGCCCGGATCCCTTTCATGCCAACATCCCATCCTGTCCATGGGGAGAACTCCACAGGCGGACAAAAGCCCCAATCCCCTCTCAACCTCCAGCTGACTCTGCCATCCGCCATAACCACACATGCCCCTCAAAGGCAAAACTCAGGGGGCTGAATTCTACAGGGGGAGGAGTAAAGGGGGGATTTGAGGGGCAGCCCAAAGCACCATCTGTCTAAATTTGCATCAGGCAGGCAGTAACATTTTCATAGACCATGATCAGAGGAGCAGCTGATCCTATGGAGAGACTCCTCCTGCATTCAGTCCCAGGCCTACAAGTGGAAGTACCCTTCCTTCCTTCCTCCTTTCACCTTCCTTCCCTCCCTCCCTCCCTCCCTCCCTCCCTCCCTCTTTCTTCCTTCTAGCCTTCCTTCCTTTCCATTCTTTCTCCTTCCTTCCTTCCTCTTGCCTATCTGCCTTCTGTCTTTCTGCTCTTTAGATCTCTCTTCCTCCTTCCTTCCTCTTTCCATCCTTTCACCAAAAATCAGGATGTTTTATTAGCATCAGCATCATTCTGCTGAAAATGCCAGATTCTGTGGTACTTCTGGATGAGATTTAGAAAATTACAGAGACATGAGGAACCATTATATAATTTCACTTGGCAAAACTCTGATTAAAATAATAGCAACAAAATGTAAGGTTTTTTAATTTTAAAACTCTAGCAAAACATAGATTTATTTCCAGTTTAGTTAATTAATGCCATTATAAACAGGAATGCAATTGATTAAATAAAAATGACTTTTTCTTTTATTAAGAATACTTATTCTACACTAAACTAGAAAATATTTCATAGGCCCTTCAACAAGTTTGTTACAAATTTTCAGGATTGCATGCATTCTTGAAACTGATACCATGTAATGTTAAAAAGCAGATAGCTAACTAAGTACACTAAAAACCATGTTTAATTATTTGCTACTTGAGGCCAATAGCAATGATGAAGAAATTTCTGTCATCCTCAGTGACAATATTTTTAGGGCCAAAAAATAAAACTCTGTATATTGGATCTGTTGAATGGAGAAAGGCCTGCCCCCCCTCCCCCAAATGAGACACCTTCCATGATAATAGGAGAGGAGAGCCTGGAGACAGCAATCACAAGGCAGAACGTATCTAAGAGAACGGAAACTTGCCTCTTGGAAGGAATGACCCGGTTTGGCTCCCACTTTCAACAATCGAACAGAGAAGCGAAGAGGCAGGAGAGACGAAGCGGGAGCCAAGCCGGGCTAGAGTGTTGGGCTGAAGGAAGGAGGGATACACACACTCGTGTTCTCCCCCTTCCTCTCTCTCTCTCTCTCAAATGGCAAATCCGAGCCCGGTCCCATGCCTTCTCCCAACCCCCGCCCTGTTCTCTTAGCTCTCCTCTCCTATTATCGTGGAAGGCGTCTCATTGGGGAGGGGGAAGCAAGCCTTTTTCCATTTCAAGGAGCTGCCGCTCCTCCCCCCCACCTCTTAGAAGTCCAGCCAGCTGCCCGCCAAGCTCTCCGCGGAGACTCACCCAGAGTTTTCACCGCGATTTGCCTGGTGAGGGGAGGCGGCAGGTTGATGCAGACCAAATCCACAGTATAATAAATACAAGTATAATAAATACTTGTATTTATTATACTTGTATTTACTTCCTCCTCCTTCTCCTCGCTGCGATCTGGTTGCTTCCCTTCACATCTTTGGAACGGCTTGGCTCCTTTTTTTTTTTTTTAGGGCGCCCCTCCGTTGGGAGGAGGTGGAGGATAGGCTCCAACTCTGCCCAGAGAAGGAGCCCGAGCGCTCCGGGGAAACGCGGCAAGCAATCCAGCACTTCAAAGTCATGTTTCGCTGAATGACGGGCAAGTTCTAAACTGCCGGCATGACTTTGAAAGGGCTGGATTGCCTACCGCGCGGGCCGACGTGGAAGGCAAGCGGCAAGCCAGCCAGCCCTTCAAACTTATGCCGGCACTTTAGCGTGCCCCTTGGCCGCCATTCAGCGAAGTATGTTTCGCTGAATGACGGGCAAGTTCTAAACTGCCGGCATGACTTTGAAAGGGCTGGATTGCCTTCCGCGCGGGCCGACGTGGAAGGCAAGCGGCAAGCCAGCCAGCCCTTCAAACCTATGCCGGCACTTTAGCGTGCCCCTTGGCAGCCATTCAGCGAAATATGTTTCGCTGAATGACGGGCAAGTTCTAAACTGCCGGCATGACTTTGAAAGGGCTGGATTGCCTTCCGCGCGGGCCGACGTGGAAGGCAAGCGGCAAGCCAGCCAGCCCTTCAAACCTATGCCGGCACTTTAGCGTGCCCCTTGGCCGCCATTCAGCGAAATATGTTTCGCTGAATGACGGGCAAGTTCTAAACTGCCGGCATGACTTTGAAAGGGCTGGATTGCCTTCTGCATGGGCCGACGTGGAAGGCAAGCGGCAAGCCAGCCCTTCAAACCTATGCCGGCACTTTAGCGTGCCCCTTGGCCGCCATTCAGCGAAATATGTTTCGCTGAATGACGGGCAAGTTCTAAACTGCCGGCATGACTTTGAAAGGGCTGGATTGCCTTCTGCGCGGGCCGACGTGGAAGGCAAGCGGCAAGCCAGCCCTTCAAACTTATGCCGGCACTTTAGCGTGCCCCTTGGCCGCCATTCAGCGAAGTATGTTTCGCTGAATGACGGGCAAGTTCTAAACTGCCGGCATGACTTTGAAAGGGCTGGATTGCCTTCCGCGCGGGCCGACGTGGAAGGCAAGCGGCAAGCCAGCCCTTCAAACCTATGCCGGCACTTTAGCGTGCCCCTTGGCCGCCATTCAGCGAAATATGTTTCGCTGAATGACGGGCAAGTTCTAAACTGCCGGCATGACTTTGAAAGGGCTGGATTGCCTTCTGCGCGGGCCGACGTGGAAGGCAAGCGGCAAGCCAGCCAGCCCTTCAAACCTATGCCGGCACTTTAGCGTGCCCCTTGGCCGCCATTCAGCGAAATATGTTTCGCTGAATGACGGGCAAGTTCTACTGCCGGCATGACTTTGAAAGGGCTGGATTGCCTTCTGCGCAGGCCGACGTGGAAGGCAAGCGGCAAGCCAGCCCTTCAAACTTATGCCGGCACTTTAGCGTGCCCCTTGGCCGCCATTCAGCGAAGTATGTTTCGCTGAATGACGGGCAAGTTCTACTGCCGGCATGACTTTGAAAGGGCTGGATTGCCTTCCGCGCGGGCCGACGTGGAAGGCAAGCGGCAAGGCAACACTTCAAACTTATGCCGGCACTTTAGCGTGCCCCTTGGCCGCCATTCAGCGAAATATGTTTCGCTGAATGACGGGCAAGTTCTAAACTGCCGGCATGACTTTGAAAGGGCTGGATTGCCTTCCGCGCGGGCCGAAGTGGAAGGCAAGCGGCAAGCCAACACTTCAAAGTCGTGCCGGCAGGCAGGGCTGGAGCGAGCGTGCTCCGTCCCGGTGGGTGCATGAGCGGAGCACTTTTCCAGCGCTCCTGTGCCTGGAGAGCTCCCTCTGCATATGAGCCCGGGATCCGCCATTTGCGCTCCCTTGCTCTGCCTCGCCACCCGCCTTCCCTATCTAGGGACTCCTCCAGCAGAAATAGCAGAGTCGCGTCGAGCGCCGCTCTGCCTTTCTCTGTGCTCTTCCCGCCCGGACGCCCAGAGCCTCCCAGCCTGCCCGGCCCGGGGTGAGTCAGCTGCAGTGCAGCGGGTGGCGATCCCGCAACCCCCCCCCTCACTCGCCCCGCCCGTCACTTACTCTGAGTTCGGAGAAGAAGCGGCGGCCCCAGGTGGCACTTTTCGCAGAGGGTTTTCCACAGCTTGTCCGGAAGTGGAGCTGAAAAGGCGAGCTCGCTCCCCGCTCACTCGCTACGCTACCCCGCCCATGCGAGCGGCAACGGATGGGCGGGGGACTCATGCGGCATGCTAAGCGGACTCCAGCCAATCAGTGAGCTGGCTGGGATGGAAAACTTTAAGCACGCCGCGTTTTCCATCCCAGCCAGCTCACTGATTGGCTGGAGTCCAGGCCAATCCAATCTGTGAGCGGCAGGCTGGGCTGGCTTAAATTTGTAGGTAGGAGGTAGGATAGAGAACAGAACGATGAGCCAGCCCAGCAAGCTAGCAGCTTGATGGGCGGGAGCTGCGAGCGCCAAAAAAAGCGTGCTTTTTAAAAAAGCGGGCGGGACGTGGGAAAATGCATTGGAAAGCGGGTGTGTCCCGCCAAAAGCGGGATGTCTGGTCACCTTAGGCTAGCCAGGTCTTAAGGGCTATGCAGAAGGCCTGGACGGTGGTGAGAGTACGAATCTCCACGGGGAGCTCGTTCCAAAGGGTCGGAGCTACTACTGAAAAGGCCCTCCTCCTTGTAGTTGCCAGCCGGCACTGGCTGGCAGATGGAATTCGGAGGAGGCCCAATCTATGAGATCTAATTGGTCGCAGGGAGGTAATTGGCAGAAGGCGGTCTCTCAAGTACGCAGATCCACTACCATGAAGGGCTTTATGGGTGACTAGTAGCACCTTGAAGCGCACCCGGAGATCGACAGGTAGCCAGCGCAGCTTGCGGAGGATAGGTGTTATGTGGGTGAACCGAGGTGCACCCACGATCACTCGCGCGGCCGCGTTCTGGACTAGCTGAAGTCGCCGGATGCTCTTCAAGGGCAGCCCCATGTAGAGCACATTGCAGTATTCCAGCCTAGAGGTCACAAGGGCCCGAGTGACTGTTGTGAGAGCCTCCCGATTCAGGTAGGGTCGCAACTGGCGCACCAGGCGAACCTGGGCAAATGCCCCCCTGGTCACAGCCGTCAGGTGGTGGTCAAAGGATAGCTGTGGATCCAGGAGGACTCCCAAGTTGCGAACCCTCTCTGAGGGGTGTAAAATTTGACCCCCCAGCCTGAGTGATGGAATATTGGTCGAATCTTTGGGAGGGAAGCACAACAGCCACTCGGTCTTTTCTGGGTTGAGTACAAGCTTGTTAGCCCTCATCCAGTCCATAACGGCCTCAAGGCCTCGGTTCATCACGTCTGCCGCTTCATTGAGTTGGCACGGGGCGGACAGATACAACTGGGTATCGTCCGCATATTGATGGTATCTTATCCCGTGCCTGCGGATGATCTCTCCCAGCGGTTTCATGTAGATGTTGAATAGTAGGGGGGATAAGACCGAACCCTGAGGCACCCCATATGTTAGGGGCCTAGGGGTCGATCTCTGCCCCCCCACTAACACCGACTGCCACCTGTCCGAGAGGTAGGAGGAGAACCACCGCAACACGATGCCTCCCACTCCCACCTCCCGCAGTCGTCGCAGAAGGATACCATGGTCGATGGTATCGAAAGCCGCTGAGAGGTCAAGGAGAACCAGGATGGAGGGATGTCCTCCATCTCTGGCTCTCCAAAGATCATCGGTCAATGCGACCAAAGCAGTTTCTGTGCTGTAACCGGGTCTGAAGCCTGACTGGAAGGGGTCAAGATAGCTTGCTTCCTCCAAGGACCGCTGGAGCTGGAAGGCCACCACCTTCTCAACAACCTTCCCAAGAAAGGGAAGGTTGGAGACTGGGCGATAGTTATTAAGAACAGCTGGATCCAGAGATGGCTCCTTCAGGAGGGGTCTCACCACCGCCGCTTTTAGCGTGGCGGGGAAGTTCCCCTCCCGAAGAGAGGCGGTAACAACCGCCTGGATCCAGCCTCGTGTCACCTCACTGCTGTTAGTAACCAGCCATGAGGGACACGGGTCCAGTACACAGGTGGAGGCACTTACAGCCCTCATGGCCTTGTCCACATCCCCGGGGGCAACATCCTGAAACTCAACCCAGAGATGGTCTACTTCATCCTCTTGTGCCTCGGCTGGAACTGCAGAGATGGAGTCCAAGTCCGACCGAAACCGAGCAATTTTGTCCGCTAAGAATTGGGCATAATCCTCAGCTCTGCCCTGCAAGGGTTCCCCCGCTTCCCTCTTATTTAGTAGGGAGCGGGTTATCCTAAACAGTAATGGATCTTTGTTCTGTTTTCTTCACAGTGATTCTGGAACAGATTTCAGCAGAGCCAACAGCATGTCCAGGCCAAGTGGCAAAGCAATTTACCGTAAGGATAGCCTGCTCTCCTCTTTACAGATCATTCAAATGGAATCATATCCTAGTGACCTAATTTTTTTTGTAATCAGGAGCAAAAATGCAGTTGCAGCTACCATCTGCACATTGTCTACTTTCTTATGTCGGAGTATATTTTTTTTATTTCAAGAAATAGCCTAGAGGGAACCAGATGATGAAGATGATTGATGACGATCATGATGATTGTCACTCTGTCAACCAGATGTTTAAACTGGATCTGATATTTTTATCCACCTAACAAGTCCTTCCCTAAGACCTGGAATAGGCAGATATTGTTTGATGTATTAAAGGTATTGTCACAGGATGTAGGCTGTTCCAAGGAAAGCTACCATTTGCAATTGACTGATGGTGATTTGCTGATGGTATTCATGTCTTGCCCCAGATATTTTTGGAATTGTACTCAAGGCTTCTATTACTATCTTTGCTTTCTTTTGCCACTATTGTTCCATTTCTATTTACAGATCTTTGTATGTCGTGATTTTCTCCAGTTTTTTCTCTTCTCTTCTGCTGTCTCCAGATACTGCAACATCCACTATCCAGATTTTTTATTTTTTATGAACAATTGTTAAGTTTGGGTGTTATGTGGCAGGTACTTATCTGTTTGAATTCTAAAAGTCCCAGAGCACTTCTTCATTTTGTATTATTTTATCTATTGTGTGGTCCCACCAGTTCTTGCTTGTAGGCAAATGGTATTTCTTGCAGATATTCCAGTGCTTCATTTTTGCTATTTGATCATGGCATTGGTTGTTTATAGTCAGTCTATGTGATCTTCTTGCAGCAGCTAACTAGATGGTTCACTATTTCTTCAGCTTCTTTACAGAGGAGGCATTTGCTGCCTGTTGCTGCCTTCACAATTCTGTCTTTATATGTTTATCTTCTTAAGGCCTGGGCTTGTGCAGCCAGAATTAGTCCCTCTCTTTCTTCAACTTTCTTGCTCTTAGCCATTGTCAGGTCTGGTTGTTATCTGCTTTGTCTGCTATTTTTAATAATTCTTTGCCTTGACTCTTTTCTATTCTTTATTTGATCTTTCATGTAGGCCAGTTTTATCTATCCAGTACTCGGTAACCCTCCATTGTATGCTAGCTTCAGTGCATCGTCTTCACTGTCCATCAGATATTCTTCCAATGCCCTTTTTATTTCTTCAACTCTCTGATGCCATCTGGGCAATATTCCAAGCCCACTTATGCTCCTTTGTAAATAAAGTCTGTCAACGTTGCTTCATGGATGAAGGGCATAATCCATTGTCATTATTTTTATGCTGTGGCTATCCCAGACTTTTAGTTCTGCTTGAGTCCAGTCTACTATTCCAGCTGTGTATCTAATGACTTGCCAAGGTGTTGTTGTTTTTTTAAATTATTGTTGCTATGCTGCCCAACTACCAAATCTGATTCTGGATGCTTTACAAATTGTTTAAAACATTTAAAAATAAGGAAAGGTCACAAAAATAAGAAGAAAGAAATGTGGCAGAGAAAGCAAACCCAAATAGGGGCAAAGAAATGGAAGATGAGGGATGCCAATCCTCAACAAAGGTCTGGGAAAATAGTCTTTGAAACACCAGTGTTGGGGAGGGGGGCATTTGAATCTCTCAGGGGAAACCTCCCTCCATAGAGCTGCACCAGAAAATCTGTGCTTCTGAGTTCCCAATAGATAACATTGTTTAGTGAAAGGTACCCAAAGCATGCCAACCTAGTCAAATCAGAGCTGGCAGGAAAATAATATGGGAGATAGGCGATCAAGTAACCAGACCCTGTGCCATGTACTTTCTCACTCTGTATCGAAGAGAGGAATATCAGCTGATCCTTAGCATAAACTAGTTTAGAAAAGTGGAGGCTTCCCTTCGTTCTGTTATCTTCTCTGAAAAAGAAACCACCACCCTTCCCTTATTAATTCCCTCTAATTGGCACGTAAAGCAGTCCTGGAGAAACCAAGATCAGTGGAGCCAACTCCTGCCCTCACCTGCCTTCCAGACATAAACTTTCTCTGAGGTTTTGGGTTATCATTTGTGTGGTACCCACTACAAACTGTGATCTAATTGCCATCCCAATATATACTTAAAGCAAAAACTGGAGTTGAATTCTGCCTTTTCCCCCCCCTCACAGGTCAAAGGAAAGAGTACAGTAACACCATAATGAAGGCTGAGTATGACTTCCGGCATCGGGTGGAGGTAGGAAAAACCTTTGGAAGCCCAGAAAGATCCCTGCCATTCTGCTCAGTTGCAGAAGTTATCAGTGGCACTTATCAGTTACATATGCTCTACGTCAGGGGTGTCAAAATTAAGGCCTGGGGACCAGATCCGGCCTGCGGGGTGCTTAGATCTGGCCCATGGGGCTGCCCTGGAAACAGTGAAGAAACAGCCCGCGGTGCCTCTGCCAGTGAAAATGGAGCTCGGGACGGCTGCACGCAGATCCTCCTGAGCTCCATTTTTGCTGGCAGAGGGTTGCAGGAGGCCGTGAAAACTGAACTCAGGAACCCATTGGCCCCAACATGAGTGATGTTGAGGTAGCCATGCCCACCCTGGCCACCCCCCACCCCCAAGGTCAAACACAATCCTGATGTAGCCCTCAATGAAATCAAGTTTGACACCCCTGCTCTATGTAAACCTCATCCATTTCTCAATGAAATAATTTTGGGTCCTTTTGTGCTGATCGTCCTGAAGAGGAAATTACCTGGCCATTGGCTCAAAATGCTCTGAGTCTGGACTTCCTGCATTGCACATAGAGTTAAATATGATGATTGACAAGATTTTGTCTTATTCCATAATGCTGTGCAGGATGATTTTTTCTTTACCAGTTCTCTGGTCCTAACCTCTTAAAGGCGTTCAAATGATTTTACAGAATGGGGAAAAACAGAAAATCAGCATTAATAACATCCTTAACTTTTACATTTTTAATTTACTATTCATTCATTCATGAATAAATTTACAACCTTCATTATACAGGTAATCTTCAATTTACAACCCCAATTGAGACAGAAACTTCTTTTGCTAAATGAGTCAGTCATTAAGTGAGTTGGGCCCTATTTTATGACCTTTAGGCCACAGTCATTAAGCAAATCACAATGGTTGTTAATTAAATCATGTGGTTGTTAAGTGAATCCATTTTTCACCATTGACTTTGCCTGTTGGAAGTCCCCTGGGAATGTTGGGAATGGTGATCATGTCACCCCAGGACATTGCAACTTTTGTAAATACATGGTGATCACTAAGCAGTCAAATTTTGATCATGTGACTGCAGGGACACTGTGATATGTGTGAAAACTGACTCTAAGTCACTTTTTTGAGTCCTATCATAACTTCAGTTACTAAACAAGTACTGTATTTTTGGACTATAAGTCGCACTGGTGTATAAGACACACCAGGATTTCAAAGAGGTAAGTAAGAAAAAACAGTTTTTGTCCTCCCCAGCCCCCAGGAGCACTCTGCAGGCTTTTCACAAAAAGGGGGGCATTTTTGGCTTCCCCCAGCCCTGCTGAAGCCTGCAGAGTGCTTCTGAGGACTGGGAGAAGGTAAAAATGTCTCAGTTTTTGTGGAAAATGTCCCATTTTTTGCCCATTTTTCGCAAAAATGGGATGCGGGGGCATGGATTTGGGAGGCCAAAAATGGCTGTATTTGGTGTAAGTCGCACCAACATTTCCACGCTCTTTTAGGGAGGGAAAGGGTGCATCTTATACTCTGAAAAATATGATAGTTGGAAGTGGAGGATTACTTGTACTCAGAGATTGCCTTCCAACATCCAGATGAATGAAAATAAATTAGGGCAACGCCTATTATTGGCTGTATCCATACAACATGCTTAATTTGATGACTGAACTATTCTGTTGTTGTTGTTTTTTTGTATAATGTACGGAATCCCCAATTAACCAAACTGTCAGGGTTTCAAGTAATAGTCCCAGGCAAAACTCTGAGGCAGGTGAATTCTTCAAAGAATAGCTTTATTGGAAATATATTGGCACATATCTGGTGAAAACCAACTCTGAAAGTTCCCGCAGTTTTCACCTAATTAAAAGAAAATGTTTTCCAACAACCCCAAACAATCAGTCACATGGTCCAATCAAAACGCTGTCTATTTGTCCAGTGACCTCACTCCTCCTTCCATGGTCCAGGTGTGAGAAGGTCCTTGATTCTCAAGAGAAAGTGTTTTATTTTGGCTACACAACTCCCTCTATCTCTAATCTCCCCCTCCCTTTCCCTCAGCTCCAGTGTGGCAACACTGAAGCTCCAATATGGCTCTAGTCAGGTCATTTTCAGGGTTGACACAAACAGCCTTGGTTTTCACACCATGCTATTCAATCAAGCCCACCCCCACCCCCGTTTGAGCTTTATGTTGGATGAATGCAGCTACTGTAATTAGCCTGGCTAAGCATGTTGCATATATACAGCCACAGGTGGCAACTCACTTCTCCTGGTACACATTTGTCTGAATATCTGCAAAAGACTGTGGCCTATTCTTCTGACAGAAAGTTATTCCGAATTTCAGCACTAGAAGCCTATATCTTTTGGGTGATTAATATTTAACTGATCACCTGAATTTTAATCAGATAAATTTAGAACTGTTTTCCTCAACCCAGAAAAGACCGAGTGGCTGTTGTGTTTCCCTCCCAAAAATTTGGTTGGTGTTCCATCGCTCAGGCTGGGGGGCCAAATTTTACACCCCTCAGACAGGGTTCGCAACTTGGGAGTCCTCCTGGATCCGCAGCTGACCTTTGATTACCATCTGTCGGCTGTGACCAGGGGGGCATTTGCCCAGGTTCGCCTGGTGCGCCAGTTGCGACCCTACCTGAACCGGGAGGCTCTCACAACAGTCACTCGCGCCCTCGTGACCTCTAGACTGGAATACTGCAATGTGCTCTACATGGGGCTGCCCTTGAAGAGCATCCGGCGGCTTCAGCTAGTCCAGAATGCGGCCGCGCGAGTGATTGTGGGTGCACCTCGGTTCGCCCACATAACACCTATCCTCCGCGAGCTGCACTGGCTACCTGTTGATCTCCGTGTGCGCTTCAAGGTGCTTCTTACTACCTACAAAGCCCTTCATGGTAGTGGATCTGCGTACTTGGGAGACCGCCTCCTGCCAATCACCTCCTCTCGACCCATAAGATCTCACAGATTGGGCCTCCTCCGAGTGCCATCTGCCAGCCAGTGCCGGCTGGCAACTACGCGGAGGAGAGCCTTTTCAGTAGCAGCTCCGACCCTCTGGAACGATCTCCCCGTGGAGATTCGTACCCTCACCACCCTTCAGACCTTCCGCACAGCCCTCAAGATCTGGCTATCCCGTCAGGCCTGGGGGTAAGACCATAGTCCGCCCCCACCCGAATGTTGTATGAATGTTGCTTGGTTTTAATTATATATTGTGTTTTTATGTTATTGTATGTCCTCCCCTCCCATACAAGTTGTTAGCCGCCCTGAGTCCCCTCAGGGAAAAGGGCGGCCTATAAATAAACTCAACTGAAACAACTGAAACTGAAACTGTAGATAGAATATTAATTTTCCTATCTTTAATGTTTAATCTTTCTTCATTCTTTCTTACAGTAATATAACAACTCTAAATTACTTGTACATTGTAAACAATTATGTAATCAATGATTATATACACAGTTTAATGAGCTATATATTGCCTCTGTTGAACAAAATTCCCACCATAAATTAATCATGTGAAAAATGCCGCTGTTTATTATACTGAACCAATTGAAGTTAATAGCATATATTCTATATGCAGCATAGTTGGCCCTTCCCTACAGTACTTCCTAGTGCCTCTTATACACTGATCCTTTCACAACAGTTATATGTACACCAGGGATGAAATTCAGCAGGTTCTGACAGGTTCTGGAGAAGCGGTAGCGGAAATTTTGAGTAGTTCAGAGAACCAGCCAATGCCACTTCTGGCTGGCCCCAGAGTGGGGAGGGAATGGAGATTTTGCAAGATCCTTCCCCTACCACGCCCACCAAGCCACACCATCCCCACCAAGCCACACCCACGGTAAAAAAAATGAATTACACCACTGACCAAAGTCCATATTTGATCCACAGCACCTTTTGACTTGTACTATTGATGGCAAAGAAATCAACAATGTAGAGAATTGTATTGAGCGACTCAAAATGATGGATGCCCAAAGCCAGGTGTGGGGCCAAGACATGCTTTTGGAGATCAAGGAAAATAAATTGTTGCTGAAGGACATAGAGTCTGAGGTAAACAGAGCTTCTGTATACTTTATTTCATACCCAATTTGCATTGCCATATTTTCTTACAAGCTGGGATGGGTACCTGGGACAACTGAGACAGACTAAATATCTGAACAGTAGCCATGATACTGCTATTAAATAAGACATTTAAAATGCCAAGGAATGGCAAAGAACTACTGTATACTCATGATTGTTGGGACAGAAAGTTGTGCCCTTAACTTTGGACCTGGAAGGCAGCAACATGGTCCTTTCTGCTACATCTGGTGTGTTTGGGTTCTTTTTACCTACAGGAAGAGCTGGACTGCTATCCCTTGGAAGATATCCAGGATTGGGTCTCCATCCTTAACCGTTGTGTTTACAACTCCATCTTGGCCATTTCTGTTAAAGACATGAACGAGCAGAAAACTAGTGTCTTGCTCTTTCAATGCGAGCAGATTGGGGTAACTATAGCATCTCTTTAATTTGGAGGGGACAGATTTGAAGGTAGCCTAGAGACAAACTGCAGGTTTCTCTGAAATCCATAGTCACATGCAATATATCTGAAATTGACACCTTTCCTTAAAATATAGCAGTCCTAGCAAATCTGATTTGGATCTAAGGCACTAGGAGTGTTAGGAAATTGTTCTCCTCTGGCAGCACGATTGCCAGATTTTAATAAACATGTGGGGAATCTTCTATAGTCCAAATCCTACTGCATGCTGTCTTCCTAGTGTTTTACATAAGAGGATTAGCAAAAAGAAATTAGTTCCTGATTATCTTATAGGAGTGGAAAATAATTTGCTCAGGTATGAGTCCACATAATTATCAAAAGGTTAGCAAAAGGAAATGTTCTGCAGTCATAGGATAGTACAGAATAACAGAATAATAGAGTTGGAAGAGACCTTAGAGATCTTCTAGTTCAACTCTCTGCTCATTTTGTGAAAGAAATGGTGTAGGAAAACATTCAGACAAATGGTTATCCAATCTCTTCTTAAAAGTGTTGCTTCCAGTGTTGGAGCATCCACAACTTCTGAAGGCAAGTTGTTCCACTGGTTAATTGTTCTGTCAGGAAATTTATCCTTAGTTCTATGTTGCTTCTCCCATTGATTAGCTTCCATCCATTGCTTCTTATCCTGCTCTCAGGTGCTTTGGAGAATAGCTTGACTCCCTCTTCTTTGTGGCAACCCCTTTAGTTATTGGAACACTGCTATCATGTCACCCTTAGTCCGTTCTTTCATTAAGCTAGACATACCCAATTCTAGCAACCTTTCTTTATATGTTTTAGCCTCCAGTCCCCTAATCATCTTTGCTGCTCTTCTCTGCACTTTTTCTAGAGTCTTGGTATCTTTTTACAGTCATAGTGGTGGAGATCAATTTGTATCAGACAATAACAGCAGCCATTCCAGTTTAAAGCTGGAAGGTCTGAATCCAGAGAAATCTGAAAATTGCTTCTTCTTTCTTTTAGGCTGACTTGCTGAAAACCAAAATACAGAAAGCTATTGGGGAATGGAAAACTGAACGTCAAAATCATGATATGCTCAGGTAACAGAAAAGTTGGACATCTGCAATATTATGTTTCATTTGTAGATGCTTTATTGATTACCTCAAGTGATGGTGATAATGATGATGATGATGATGATGTAGGTTTATTATTATAATTTAGGGTGAACTTGGAGAACATATTGAATCCGCGAAACAGACTATCTCACATTGGCAAGACCATACCAATTCCTCACGATTCACCTTGGGACATTGAGCCACACTACACAGAATTCAATGGTAACTGTATAATTCCTTTTTGCTGGAATGTTGCCTACTAATGGAAGGTATGCATGCTAAATAAAGTAACAGATGGAGGGGGGGAGTGTCTATTGTGATAATGTACAGCACATGGAAATATGACCAACGACAGAATTAGATTATTTACATGGGATAGGTTTGAATTATTCTTGGACTGTTTCCAATTTTGGATGCTCTGAATGGTGAATACAGTAGAACTGTAGTCTAGTGCTTCAAGTTTAGCAACTCTTGCTCAACAATAGGCCATTTGCTTGTAGTTTTCCTCAATATTCTATTTTATCTCCCACTGCTTTTCAATTTATACATGGAATTTTTGGGATAAATGTTTTGGAAAGATCAGCTTCAGTGTCACCAGTAAATTGATAGCTTCCGGTAATGTGTTTCCTTTAAAAAAAAAACACCAGGGAACCTGCTGAAATCCATTGTCAGTTATGGGTAAGATAAGAACGATCAGATTCAAGCTTAATGCAGAGAAAGATGCTTCTATCCAGTCAAAAAGCAAGTCAGAGAATGAAAATTTAGATAAAAAACAATCAAGAGTGCAATCCGGGTATGTTTCAATCCGGGCTGATGGTCCTGGGGGACTTCAATTTGCCTTCGCTTGGTGAACACTCTGATGTGGCGCAGGAGTTCATGGCTTCCATGACGGCCATGGGCTTGACCCAAGTAATCCGGGGCCCAACCCATTCAGCGGGTCACACGCTCGACCTCGTATTCCTCTCGGAGCAGTGGATTTGTGATCTTGGTCTGAGGGGTAACGACATCATACCCCTGTCATGGTCAGACCACTGCCTACTGAGGCTTGACTTCCGGAGACCAAACCCCCACTGTAGGGAGGAGGAACCGACCAGGTGGTTCCGCCCCAGGCGACTTATGGAGCCGTTAAGGTTCCAGACGGAGCTTGGGGTCATTCCTGATACTTTCGCCCACAGTCCGGTAGAGACTCTGGTTGCTGCCTGGCACTCGACAGCATCAGAGACCCTTGACCGGATTGCGCCACTACGGCCCCTCCGAGGCGGCGGATCCTGGAGACCTCCTTGGTTCACTGAGGAACTCCGGGAGATGAAGCGCCGGAGGAGACGCCTAGAGCACCTATGGAGGTCCGATAAGTCCGAACCGAACCAAGCAATGGTAACCATCAGCACCAAGGAATACACCAGGGCACTTAGGGCAGCGAAAAGATCTTATATAGCCACCTTGGTTGCGTCCGCTGAGTCCCGCCCAGCCGCCCTGTTTAGGATAACCCGCTCCCTACTAAATAGGAGGGAAGCGGGGGAACCCTTGCAGGGCAGAGCTGAGGATTATGCCCAATTCTTAGCGGACAAAATTGCTCGGTTTCGGTCGGACTTGGACTCCATCTCTGCAGTTCCAGCCGAGGCACAAGAGGATGAAGTAGACCACCTCTGGGTTGAGTTTCAGGATGTTGCCCCCGGGGATGTGGACAAGGCCATGAGGGCTGTAAGTGCCTCCACCTGTGTACTGGACCCGTGTCCTTCATGGCTGGTTGCTAACAGCAGTGAGGTGACACGAGGCTGGATCCAGGCGGTTGTTACCGCCTCTCTTCGGGAGGGGAACTTCCCCGCCGCGCTAAAAGCGGCGGTGGTGAGACCCCTCCTGAAGAAGCCATCCTTGGATCCAGCTGTTCTTAATAACTATCATCCAGTCTCCAACCTTCCCTTTCTTGGGAAGGTTGTTGAGAAGGTGGTGGCCTTCCAGCTCCAGCGGTCCTTGGAGGAAGCAAGTTATCTTGACCCCTTCCAGTCAGGCTTCAGACCTGGTTACAGCACAGAAACCGCTTTGGTCGCATTGACCGATGATCTTTGGAGAGCCAGAGATGGAGGACATCCCTCCATCCTGGTTCTCCTTGACCTCTCAGCGGCTTTCGATACCATCGACCATGGTATCCTTCTGCGACGACTGCGGGAGGTGGGAGTGGGAGGCACCGTGCTGCGGTGGTTCTCCTCCTACCTCTCGGACAGGTGGCAGTCGGTGTTAGTGGGGGGGCAGAGATCGACCCCTAGGCCCCTAACATATGGGGTGCCTCAGGGTTCGGTCTTATCCCCCCTACTATTCAACATCTACATGAAACCGCTGGGAGAGATCATTCGCAGGCACGGGATAAGATACCATCAATATGCGGACGATACCCAGTTGTATCTGTCCGCCCCGTGCCAACTCAATGAAGCGGCGGACGTGATGAACCGGGGCCTTGAAGCCGTTATGGACTGGATGAGGGCTAACAAGCTTGTTCTCAACCCGGAAAAGACCGAGTGGCTGTTGTGCTTCCCTCCCAACAATTCGACCAGTACTCCATCACTCAGGCTGGGGGGTCAAATTCTATACCCCTCAGAGAGGGTTCGCAACTTGGGAGTCCTCCTGGATCCACAGCTATCCTTTGACCACCATCTGACGGCTGTGACCAGGGGGGCATTTGCCCAGGTTCGCCTGGTGCGCCAGTTGCGACCCTACCTGAATCGGGAGACTCTCACAACAGTCACTCGGGCCCTTGTGACCTCTAGGCTGGAATACTGCAATGTGCTCTACATGGGGCTGCCCTTGAAGAGCATCCGGCGACTTCAGCTAGTCCAGAACGCGGCCGCGCGAGTGATCGTGGGTGCACCTCGGTTCACCCACATAACACCTATCCTCCGCGAGCTGCGCTGGCTACCTGTCGATCTCCGGGTTCACTTCAAGGTGCTACTAGTCACCCATAAAGCCCTCCATGGTAGTGGATCTGCGTACTTGAGAGACCGCCTTCTGCCAATTACCTCCCTGCGACCAATTAGATCTCACAGATTGGGCCTCCTCCGAATTCCATCTGCCAGCCAGTGCCGGCTGGCAACTACAAGGAGGAGAGCCTTTTCAGTAGTAGCTCCGACCCTTTGGAACGATCTCCCCGTGGAGATTCGTACTCTCACCACCGTCCAGGCCTTCCGCATAGCCCTTAAGACCTGGCTAGCCCGTCAGGCCTGGGGACAAAGATAATTGCCCCTCCCGAATGATGAATGAATGTTGCTTATTATTTTACTCTATGTTTGTCTACGTTATTGTTTGTATTTCCCTCCCCTGATTTTATGTAAGCCGCCCTGAGTCCCCTCAGGGAAAAGGGCGGCCTATAAATGTTAATAAACCTATAAACCTATAAACCTGTTTCTAGATTGAGCCTCGGATCTAGAAGCCAAGATTTAGTAGCAATGACTTGGAATGGATTTTCACAGCTTCTTTTATAACAGAGGAATGTGGTGGCTCAGTGGCTAAGACGTTGAGCTTGTCAGTCGGAAAGGTCAGCAATTCAGTGGTTTGAATCCCTAGTGATGCATAACAAAGTGAGCTCCAGTTACTTGTCCCAGCTTCTGCCAACCTAGCAATTCAAAAGCATGTAAAAATGCAAGTAGAAAAATAGGAACCACCTTTGGTGGAAAGGTAACAGCATTCTGTGTGCCTTTGGCATTTAGTCATGACCATGGAGACCAGGGACGTGCAGTCAGGGGAGGCAAGAGAGGTAGGGCCTCACCACTGTCATCATGAAAAGAAAAAAAAACGTAAAAGGAAAAAGGCTGAGCTAGTTGCTACCAGAGTCACAGTGGATCTCGGCTTAGTGCTTAACTGTGTAAAAAAGCCTCTAAAAAAGTGCCTCTACAGGGGACAGCAGGAGAATGAGGTGCCTCATTTAGTCTGACTTTATGATCACTTGAGCAGAGCTAAGCAAGGGTTAAAAGCCGAAAAAATTCTTATGTAGATGAGGCACAGGGTTCTCCTGCCTCCCGTTTTTAGAGGCTTTTTAGAGGCTCTGGGGGCAGCTAGCTCAGTCTGACCTCAGAGCTCATGCCTTTTTCCTTTTACATTTTTTTCATGATGGCAGGCAAAAGCAGAGTTGAAATCCTCTCTGAAAAAGCTGGAAAAGGTGTGGGGGGGGGGGGTAGGGGGAAGAATTCAGAAAGTTTGATTGCATGCAGAGCCACGTTGCTTTTTCAAACACACACACACACACACACACACACACACACACACACAGCTGGATAAAAGTATATAAGCCCAGCTTCACTGATTACAAGTTTGAAAAGGCAACATGGCTCCACCTGCAATCAAAGGCTCAGATCAGAAGGCAGCAGGGGAAGGGGGGGTATGGCAGAGGAGCTGCTTTCAAGCCATTGGAAAATATATCCAATCCAACTTCTGTGTTTGTGTTTGTTTGAGAGAGAGTGAGTGAGGGAGAAATCCAACTTCTCTGTGTGCGTGTGTCTGTTTGAGAGAGGGAGGAGGGAGGGAGAGGGAGGAAAGAAGGGGGAGACAGAAGAAAAAGAATGAAGGAAAACTTATTTCGCAAAGGAGAAAAAATGCTGTCACTTTAAATCGGAACTGAGCATGCCAGGCTGTGGAATTCTGGGAGTTGAAGTCCACAAGTCTAAAAAAATTTGAAACCCCTGTGTCAGTGCCTCACCAGCCATAAACCTCACTGCATGTCACTGATGGAGACATCTTTGGATGAACGCTGGTTCTTTGGCTTTGAAACAGAGATGAACATCACTCCCTAGTGTTGGACATGACTAGCACATATCTGTGAGGGGAACCTTTACCTTTATTATAAGACTTCCAGGGTTAAATTATATCCATTCATTATGTGATAACAGCTACCTCTTTTCCCCCCTGGTATCCTTTTTAGAAGCAACTGGGGTGCACACATTTGGGGCAAGGAATTGAAATGGAAAATCAGCTAGCTGGGGCATTATTGACACACTGTAGACACATTGATTATTGAATATTATAGAAGCTGAACAGCAATTTGACAGGCAGCAGAAATATGAAACACATCAAGAAGATCCTAAACTCTCCTCGATGTCACAAGATAAACATATAGAAATTGTAAGTACTCCATCCTTTCTTGGATACCATCTCTCTGCTGGCCCCACACTAAAGCATATTTCCCTGTCATGTCTCTAGAGGGTAGGAACTGAAGAACTGGATATTGTTATCTAAACAGGTAGGGCAAGAAAACTGCATAGTTTGGATGGTGTATAAGATGAGATATATCCTCATTTATTTGGGATTACAAATGCCCAACTGCTTAGGTTAATCATATTGTCTGGAGAGTATATGATTTTTAGTTCAACCCCAATTGGAAATCTCCTGTTTGAGTATAGGAACTGTTGTTGGTGGTATGAAGTCTGAATTTAAATATTTTTATGAACAGAGGTTATAAACATGAAGCACCCCTTCTTTAAAAAGTGTGACAAGAGATTCTAGAAATTGTCTGGAAAGATAGTCAAGAACTATAGTAAAGGAAGATATTTAGCTAGAAGCCAGGATTACAAGCCAGAATAAGAGATACCTTGGTATGGAGATCAATAACATTTAAATGAGAGAAGATGTCTCTGTATAGCTAATTAATTTCACTTCTTGATTAGTGTTTTTCCCCCAGATCTAGACAAGGAACCAAGTGAAGTAAATTAAATTATTATCAATACATCTGTTTACTACAGCCAGAATAACATTTGCCCAATGTTGGAAACAGATTAATATTCCCCCAGATGAATTAGTGATTCAGAAAATTCTAGATTGCGCAGAAATGGGCAAGTTAACATTAAGATTAAAGGATAAAGAAGAGTCTGAATACTATTAAATTTGGGATAATTGGTATAAATGGTTGCACAACAGAAATAAATGTAGCCAAGAAACAATAGAGAAGTGTATAGAACTGTAAATGAATGTATATAAATAAAAAAGCAATATAAGATTGATATATGCAGGTATGAGGACACAACAATGTTAATGTGATGATTGTAAGTTGTTATAGATAGAAAAGACAATAAAAATTTGATTTAAAAAATTAAACCATCATCAAATTGAAAGCATGACCAAAATGCTGAAATCTCTGAATGGCAAGAAAAATGTACACTGTTAGTAGTTTTCAATAATACAGTATTGGATTTGGATTCTTGTTCCTCTGTTGCGAGCAGGAGATCCTGAACCATGTTCTGAGTGATATAGAATCATTCACAGGAAAAGTACAAAAGAACGGCACTGTGAATGACAAGAAGAAAAAGAAAAAGAAAAAAGGGAAGGAAAATGATAACAATCAAGGTAACACCGCCAAAGCAGCAGCAAGGAGGCAATTGCACATTTCTAAATTTCCACAGTCTCGTAGAAAATAGAGGCGGGGCGGGGGGGGAACAGACATAAACTGATTCTAATCCAAACTTTTTTTGACTCAAGTCTCTGAACTGAACTGCCTTAAGAAACTGTCTCATTTCAGAGTATTCTTTTATCTTCTGGATTAGTTTGCTAATGTTTTTTCTCTGGTTCAGCAGCATTGCCCTCGGAATCTGAGTTTGGAGACTGCTTCCAGAAGATCAAGTACAGTTTCAATTTGTTGGTAGGTTTGCAACTTGTTTGACCTTGGCAGAAATTTCTCTATTGCCAATACAGTTGGCTACATTTCTTATGAAAAGAACTCTTCATAAATTCCGCAACAGGAAATATCTAGGGCAACAGCACAAAGAGCTCCATTCTCTTTAGTTGTAGCTGTTTATTGCCACTGTGGAATTACTGTAGGAATATTTTAAGCAACTGAAAAATTATGGTAGTCAAATAAGAAATTAGGAAACTAGAGGAGGATTGTAAATGTACCTACATATTCACCAGATGTAATCATACAACTGTATTGTGTGTGCTTGTTGGTATTTAATTCAGCTTTTTAGATGAGAATTGTTTCCCAAAGAAAGCCTCAATTAAATCAGAATTAAAATTCTATGCACATTTATGCTTTCAAGCATGATGCACAAATGATACAAATCTGACTTTATCGAAGGGCCAAATAAAGGCTATACTTTATTGGAAAGCTATGCTTGCAAACTTGAATAGATCTGATAAACAGGCTGGGGAAAATAGTCCAGACAGGTACCAGAGGTGGGTTGCTCCCGGTTTGACCCAGATTGGCCAAACCAGTAGTGGTGGCAGCAGGAGGCTCCGCCCACCTGCCCAGATACTTGTGCACATGCACAGAAATGTCACGTGTGAACGAGCACGTGCATGATCATGAGTGAACCAGTAGCGCCAGGATTTGAAACTCACCTCTGACTGGTACTCTGTAATTTGGAACATAACCTTTCCTCATCTCCCAATGTGCATTGCTAGAAGTATTCCCCAGTGAAAACAACTGAAACAATCTGGATTGGGATCATTTTGGGAAAGAGTAAAGGCTCCTAAAAAAGGGATGCGGTGGCACAATGGCTAAGACGTTGAGCTTGTCGATCAGAAAGGTCGGCAGTTCAGCGGTTTGAACTAGCACCACGTAACGGAGTGAGTTCTGATTACTTGTCCCAGCTTCTGCCAACCTAGCAGTTCGTAAGCATGTAAAAATGCAAGTACAAAAAATAGGAACCACCTTTGGTGGGAAGGCAATAGCATTCCATGCGGCTTTGGCATTTAATCATGTCAGCCACATGACCACGGAGACGTCTTCGGACAGTGCTGGCTCTTCGGCTTTGAAATGGAGATGAGCATTGCCCCCTAGAGTCAAGAACTACTAGCACATATGTCCAAGGGGAACCTTTACCTTTACCTTAAAGGCTCCTAAACATTATCTTTCAATCTTTCATATGATCCATAAACAAATCAATCCTCCTGTCACTTATCTATTGTAAAAAGCCACTAACTAAATTAATTTTCTGGTAGTTTTTTAAAACCTTCTTTAGTTTGATCTTAAGATCCTAAATGTGATCTGATCTTTATCTCCTGTCATTTTTTTCTATTTCTTCTTTTCATAACTACCACAGTTGTGTTCTTCCGCAAAGTTGGGGCATCAATATTCTTTCCTATTTTGATTGTTCACATCTGAATTACCCCATTCTACCTGTTTCTTTTTTCCTCATAGACAGCTAAAGTGGCTGGATGCAGGAATCTGGTCCCGAGAAACGAAACAAAGCGATAGGATTAAGATTTTCCCCTTTCTTTGTTAATCTGTATAGTATTATGTTTCTACTGCTAAAAAAAATGGAAGGAGAAAAAGACCTATTGGTAGCAATACTATGGTTAGATCTGTGTCATACACTAGACTAACCTGAGATTGTTTTAGTTCGTTGTCCAAATCTAGCTGGTATGTTTTATTAACGGTTCAGTGTGTTGAGCAAGAAATAAAATTAATTTGACAGTCATTGTGCAGTTAATTATGGGTTAATATGCTGTTTAAGCCTAATCTTTGTGTTAACTGAGTTCCTATAAAGAAAGGGGAGTGGAGGAAAAAGAGCTGAAAAATGAACCAAGATGAACAGCACTTGAAAACAGCTTTGTCTTCTAGTGAGGGGGATGTTCATTTTTCTTTGCTGAGGGCCTTGCTAGAAAGAGAGGAAAGAAGTAGTCCCCAGGGGCTCTTGGCCCCCTGGTCCAATATCCGACATCCCTTCCCAACTAATAATTGAAATTGTGTTATTGATGATGGGGAAAGGAGAACAAGTTCCCAGTAGTTACTCACTAGCTGGAGTTTCACATATGTTACCCATTTTGTTTTGCTTCTGATGGTTTGTTAAATGTATCATAATTTGTTGTGTTTACCCAAGTACACAACAAACATTGATTTATAAGCTATGTTCATACCATTTGTGAAACCACAGTTCCCAACTAAGGATTGTGTGATTCCCCTGGGCACCCCAGGATATTTTAAAGAGCCCATGCATAATGGGGTGATACCATATGGGCTGGTCTACTGTAATTCTGTCTTATACAGTATATGCCAGAAAATGCATTGGTTACTGTCCCTTGTCTGTAGTCAGTAATGGGACCTGGATAGGGGCAATTGATAGTATGAAAACAAGGTTGGGGGAGGACTACAGATGGGGAAAAATGTGGGGAAATGCAGTGTTAAGCCAAAATATGTGATGACACAGTACAATATGTGACTAGTTCACTCTCCAGCCAAGGACCAAGATAAGGCTTGCCTTCTTTCTTTAGAAGAATCAGAGTCCTGGCCAGAGCCAAGTATCAGTAGAAAATATGTTTCCCACGCCCAGTTTAATCCTTAATCCCCCTTGCATGTTTTTCTTTGAGAAAGGAACTAAGCATTAGCTGAATAAGCAAGTTCAATAGGATTATTAGAGGGTCAAAGTCTTTACCAATACCATAGCAGGTCATTGTAGATTCCTTGCCCAGATTCTAATCAAACTTAGCCCATGCCCTTCCCCATTCTTGCACCCTCCTAATGGCTGGCATCAAGGTTCCCAGCATTCCCAGCCTATATAGCCACTTGGAAAGCATCAAGTTTTGGAAAGTTGACTTAGTGCCATCCTTTATTTAAGTTCACCTAATATGAGCAGTATTCAAGTGGTGTAGTCATTCAGGCATTAAAAGTAGAAACTGGAAGACCATGAATTCTAGTCCTGCCTTAGAATTCATAAATAAATTAATCATCCTTTCACCTATCACCTTGCCCCCCACCCCTCTTTTTCTCTTTCTCTCCCCCCCAAACCCTCAAGGAAGAGGATGATGGCAAACCACTTCCAAACTTTTGCCCAAAAAATTGCAGCAAGTTGTTAGGAGTCAACACTATCTTAAAGTACAAAAATAACCCCATAACCTGATGTCTTGTTAATGGTTTACTTCCTTCCTTCTTCAATCTGTGAATTGGTTTTTCAAAATAGAAATAATAATTATGGGACTGTGCTTGTTTTTTGCAGGGGAATCTTGACCAAACAATACAACAGCCAAGTGCTCCTGAATTAATCAACCTCATCTTCTCTACTCTAAGAACTGTGAGTACAGAAGTCCAGAGGTTTCTGATGACTGTCTTTTTTAAAAAAAAAAAAAAGATTCATTTGTAAATAGAGAGCATTACTTTCTTATATAGTTTTATTGAAAGTTTTTACATCCATAAAAGATAAACAAGAAAAATATAAAAAAGGAAAGTAGAAAAAAATAAAAGAAAGTGCTAGGAACAGTAAAGATAAAGAAAAGAAGAAGAGAAGGGAAAATTTAAGAAGCAGCTTTCATTCTTTGCAGCAATTGCAAACAAACAAATTTTTACCACTTCCCCCCCTTTAGTATTCCATAATATAGTTCCTTTCATAAAAGGAACTGTAAAGTCCATTAAAAGTTTTCAATCTTTTGTAAATATAGTTACTGCCTATGTTATTAATCAAACAATTCAATTTTGTCATTTCTGCAAGTTGTACCATCTTCACAGTCAACTCCTTCATTGTGGGTATACTTCTGTACTTTTCCATCTTTGTGCATATAGTATGCACATGAGAGAGAGAGAGACCCCCCAAAAAATCAATTAGGCATCCCAGAATTCTGATAGGTTAGGGTGCTCTAGCAATAACATTTTCTAATATTCAGCATCAAAATGCAGGTGTCCTACATATTTCCCAGCATTGTTTATACCTCATTTTCTACAGATGACAAATGGGAAGCAGCTATTATCAAAGGCCAGATGAGAAGAAATTTCCTGACACATTAGAAATCTCTAAAGAAGCGGTGTCAAACTTGATTTCATTGAGGGCTGCATCAGAGTTGTGTTTGACCTCTGGGGGCCAGATGGGCATGGCTGGGGTGGGCATGGCCAGTTCGACGTCATTCATGTCAGGGGCGCCTGTGGTGTCCTGGGGAGGGCTGGGGGGGGATCCATTGTCTCCAGTGGAGGAAGGTGAGACCAGGGAGAGGGGCAAACCCTTGTCATCCAGAGGAGCTTTGCCATCCTTTTCAGGCCATATGGATGACCCTCAGACAGTGGCACAGGCTGTCCAGAGTTAGTTAGCAGTAGGCAAGTGCCCAGCCCTTGAGGTCCCAGGGCACTGGGACACCACAGCCCAGCTCCATTTTTGTTGGCAGAGGCACAGCAGGCCAGTCCTTTGTTGTATCCAGGGTGGTCCCGCAGGCCAGCTCTAAGCATCCCGTGAGCTGTATCTGGCCCATGGGCCTTGAGTTTGACACCACTGCTCTAAGGACAAAAAACGACACAAGTGGAAATCACTTTAACATGTCTATGTAGATGGTTCCAGGGAGGGTGTGGATCAGTGCCCAGTGGAGCTGGTAGCAGACTCAGACAATGAGGAGTAAGAGGAACATGGGCCAGTCCTGGAGTCTGGGGAAGGCTCTGGCTAGTGCTCTGCATGAGGGATAGAGATGAGGCCAAGGCCGTCCAACAGTTATCAGCTGCCTTTGGAGTCGGAGGTCAGTAGGACAGAAGAACAGCTGGAGCCTGTTCCCGATGTGCGCATGCACAGAGCTATCAGGAGAAGGGAACAGTTAAGGAACAAGGGCTGACCCTGGAGTAAAGGGACAGGTGGACAATGAATGTCCCCTCCCATAGGGAATAAAGAGGAGCGAAAGGGGAGTGGAGTTTGCAGGAGACGATTTGTTCATTTCATTAGTGTGTAGATTTGTTCCTGACTCTCAGAGACACCTTGCCAATTATTTTCTTGTACTGTGTTGTGAAGATATTGGCCTGGCAGCTCTACAAGCCTAATAAGATCTGTGGTTGTAAATTCAAACTTGAAAGACTGTTTGCTAGGACTTTGCTGGATGTGAATGAGAGGAATTCACATTAGCTTAATAAAAAGGGACAAGGAGTCTGCTTCGTGATTTTGTGAAGCCTAGGTCAGAACACCTCATTCATGGAATACAGAAATAATCCAGATAACTTCATGCTCCATTTCTAATCATACTGCATTTCTTAGCCTTTTTTTTCTTTCCTAAACAAAATTCCAATATACAGAAAAATGCATAGCTATAATGTGCTTTTTGAACATTAAGCAATAAGAACTTTAGCTCTATTTGGAAGCATTCAATGAATCAAAACCTGGGTCATAAGAAAGTGCAACAATAAACCTGTGACTTCATTCATCATTCCCTGAATAACATGTATTCTCACTCCTCAGATTTTATCCAGGTGTCCCAGGATGAACCTGGCCTCTACCATAGTCTTACCTTTGCTGACAACTGAAGCTATTAACTTGCTCAGGCGCTCCTTGAAACATGATGAGCAGATTATTTGGAAGAATTTGGGAACTGCTTGGAATCAAACTAGGTAAGACTTGTCAAGCCCTATGCGATACTTTTCTCCTATAATGTGATAAGAAACTAGGTCAAACGAGGGTACCAGCCATTGTATAATGTACTATAGCCAGAGCCATTCCATTGGCATCATGCAAAGCCACTGCCAAAGATAGCAACACGGACTTTGAGTCAAATCTAGCAGGATTCTTCTTCATTGAAATTATCCCTGTTAATCCCTGCTAAACTTTCAGTTTGTTCACTGTATAATTTTCAGTAACCCTGTCATTCAAGTGGATTTGTAACACAAATTCTGAAGGAAACACCTTGATGATCTGGCTCTATTGTAGCTTGATCCACATTTCTATTACTCAATAAGTTGTCTTCTTACTCACAGGGAAGAATTTCCAAACGGACAGTCCTTCCCTCCCTATATACCCACATTTTCAGATGGATGGATACCTCCCAGGTCTACTTGGAGATCCAACGATATGGCTCAGGTAAGTCCTGAATGGCAGGCAACCACAGACAGAGCAGAAGTAATAGACAGCCACGTTATGGGGATCACGTGCTGGCCATGAGCTCCTGAAGCAAAATACAAAATGCTCTATACAAGGTCAGCACAAATTCATCACAAATAGCCCAATTTTTTACAGTTCCGTATATTGTTCAAGGTCAATGTTAATTCTCATGGCAATACTCATGTAGCAAATGATCATTATATTTCTGCCCATCTGTACAGTTAAAGTTGTTCTGTACTTGGTGCCTACAGATAAGGAGACCTGCAACTCCCAGTATCTTGGGATGGATACTTATGGATGCAGCACAAGTATTGCTGTCTAGGCCTTATGGGAGCTGAACTCCAACATATTTGGAGAGAACCAGGCTGCCATAATTTGCAAATCAGTAGGTCAATTAGCAATTGCAAAGAAAAAGTTTACTATACTGTCAAAATGCAAAGTCTGCTATCACATACAAATGCATTACTAACAATGCAATTCTCCAGCAGATAAAATTTTATTGCTACCAGCAATACAGTGGATTCCTATGTAGTTCAAATATGTAAGCAAATATCACGACTATTGTCTTTGCATATGTTTGAAGCCATTCATTTATCAAAACATTGTTTAAATATGTACTTATGATTAATTTCACTTAAAGTAAGCTGTATTATTTTCTTGTAGGCAAATGGAACCCAGAATAATTCCTCAAATGGGTATGTTCTCTTACCAGACTTTTTAGTGGATATACAGGAAATATTCCTGGAATGAAAATGACATATGTGACCACATAGAAATTATTTTGACTCTTAACATGACCATGGAGACATCTTCGGCTTAGAAACGGAGAGCACTACCCCCTAGAGTCAGGAACGATTAGCACATATGTGCGAGGGGAACCTTTACCTTTACTAAAATTCTGACAAAAGTATTCGGGGAGGAGGAGGTGGGAGGAGGAAGAGGTGGGGGAGGAGGGGGAAGAAGAGATTGTGTGACCAATAATAATAAATTAAATATATATGTTACTCATCTCCCAACAACCCTGGGTGGTTTACAATTGTTTTAAATATTTAAGAACAAAAATCAGTGCAAAAATACCACAGTACAAAAATACCACAAAAACAGAACAAGATACAATACTTCTGAATTTAATTGAAATTATCTTTCAAAAATTTTCTTTAACATACTTATCAGTGTGTTCATCTTTGACATGCCATGTTGTGGCTTTTGCTACAACAAATTAATATGATTACTTGTCTGAAATTGGCATAAATCAGGACTAAAGGAAGAAATAGGAGCCTAAGTATCGGGACCCTATGCTAGAGCTGCTTTAGTGCATAAGAGCTCCATAATATTCTCAGCTGCCAGGTGTGTTAACTTTGGGAAGTGGGAGTCCCGTTATTCAATTTCTGTAAAGGCTCACCCCAGCTGAGGTGTTTTGCCCACATTTGCAGAACCTAGTAGAATCATTGCATCACAAGGGATGTGGCCATGTAGAGACAAGGAGGCAAACTCTCTTCAAGGGAGTCTTTTACAGAAATAAGGAAGAAGGAAGAACATCTCCCAGACTTTCTCAAGAGCAGATTCATTTTCTTTTCAGGGCTTCCCACGCTCCCCAACTGATGCAAGTCATAAGTGATTTCCATGCACGGAATTCCCAAGAGCTCACTGTAAGAAAAGGAGACCTATTAGAGGTAAGACTGAAAATCTGTTCCTTTAGTAGATAGGCAAGTAAGTGCTTGTCTCTTGGCAAGTACATTGCTCTTCACCACCAAAGCTGCTGTATGGGATCAAAAGCTATTTTGCTTCTTTACATAAACACCATCAAAGCAACTGCAGCCCAATCATGACTAGGAAAGGGAGCAAATTATACCAAAGTATTTTGTTCTAAGCCTATGATGCATGAGCCTTTCTGTGGGCACGTGCGCCATCGCTAGCTGCTCTTCTGGTTTTCAGCGTGCACATGCATGCTGGCCAGCTGGTCTTCGTGGGTGCTGGAGCACCAGAAAGTGGCCTGAAAACAGCCTGAAAATGCCCCCAAAACAGGCTGTTTTGGGGCATTTTGGGGTTGTTTTCCAGGCCATTTTTCGGGCTGTTTTTGAGCCCCAAAACAGCCCAGAAAATTGCCTGAAAACAGACCAAAAACCAGCCAAAACTGGCCAAAAAACAGGCATCTGTGCACTGGCCAACTGGTTTTGGGGGGTTTGGTGCTCTGGTGCACACACATGCACGTGCATGCACGCACGTTCCAGTTTAGGCATTCAGTGCTGAAAAGGTCCGCATCACTGTTCTAAGCAGTATAAAAGACAAAAAAAAAGAACCAAAAAGGAGAAGATAATTCTAATAATAATTCTTAATAGAAAACAGTGCCTCTAGCTATTTCACATCATTAAATAAAATCAGAACTGAAGACTGGAATAGCCATTTTTGTCTAGAAGTCATCAGTGCTGCAAATGATTATCACAGGCTCTTGAGCTAGATCAGAGGTATGGTATTCAGCAGGTTCTGACCAGTTCTGGAGAACCGGTAGCGGAAATTTTGAGTAGTTCAGAGAACCGGTAAATACCACCTCTGGCTGGCCCCGCCCCCATCTATTCTCTGCCTCCCGAGTCCCAGCTGATCGGGAGGAAATGGGGATTTTGCAGTAACCTTCCCTTGCCATGCCCACCAAGCCACACCCATCAAGCCACGGACACCATGCCACACCCACAGAACCAGTAGTAAAAAAAATTGAATCCCACCACTGAGCTAGAACCTGAAAGGAACAGTGTAGTAGACCAATGGTTTTCAAACCTGTAACTTTAAGTTACAGTATGTGGACTTCTGTAGAGTTTAGGATGCCTTTTACCCAAACCTCAAACTTTTATTTATAACCTTTTCCCAACAGTTTCCCTATAACAACATTTTCTTAACGTTTATTGCCATGGATCAAGAAACTTGGCAGTCACTCTAGTCATTCTGAATTTGTGCTAATGGCACAGGACTCATCTTTATTTACGTATTTATTTAGAAAACATACCCGACCACCTAACTCGGCAGCCCACAGCAACAACAGTACAATAAAAACATGTAATTAAAAAAAATCCAAAACAAGAAATGGTGCCTGGCATTCTTAAACAACACTTCCCAACAATAATAATAACAGTACTGGGCTCATTTTTTCCTACATTCCACAAGGCTAAACCTTGAACACTTTTATTTTTAATAAGCTTCAGTATTGGGTTCCTTAGTCTATCAAGAGTTATCTCATATATTTTTCATCAATGATATACTGATGAAGAACATGTGTTATCATATTCTTTTTTGTTATATCTCATACCTTCTTCATCAATTCCTCACATCTCCTTCATCAATGATTTAGATGAGGGAATAGATGGTGAACTCATCAAATTTGCAGACGACACCATGCTGGTAGGAATAGCCAACACTCCAGAAGATAGGCTTAAGATATAGGTAGATCTTGATAGACTTGAACATTGGGCCCTAGCTAACAAAATGAAATCCAATGGTGAAAAAAGTAAGGTTCTGCATTTAGGCAAGAAAAATTAAATGCACAGGTATAGTATAGGTGGATCAATAGTAGTAATTGTGACAGGAGTCCTAGTGGACAATTACTTAAATATGAGCCGGCAGTGTGTCGGCAGCTGACCAAAAAGCTAACACAGTACTAGGGTGCATTATCAGAGAGATAGAATCAAGATTATGTGAAATATCAATACTACTCAATAATGCCTTGGTAAGACCATACTTAGTATACTGGATCCAGTTTTGGTTGCCATGATAGAAAAAAGAGACTCTAAAATAATACTCTTAAAGATGATTAGGGGACTGGAGGCTAAAACATATAAAGAATGGTTGCTGAAATTGGGTATGTCTAGTTTAATGAAAAGAGGGACTAGGAGCAACATGATAGCGACATGATCCAAATATCTAAGGGGTTGCCATAAAGAAGAGGGAGTCAAGTCATTCTGCAAAGCACCTGAAAGCAGGACAAGAAGCAATGGGTGGAAACTAATAAGGAGAGAAGCAACCTGGAACTAAGAAGACATTTCCTTACAGAACAGTTAACCAGTGGAACAACTTGCCTCCAGAAGTTGTGAATTCTCCAACACTGGAAGTTTTTAAGAAGAGATTGGACAACCATTTGTCCAAAATGGTATAGGATTTCCTGCCTGAGTAGGGGGTTGGACTAGAAAACCTCCCAAGGTCCTTTCCAACTCTGTTACTCTGTTAAATTGAACTCTCCTATTTTTTAGATTTTGGACCAACGAAAAAGATGGTGGCTTGCCAGAAATGCCATGGGGGAAAAAGGATATATTCCTAATAATATTCTGGAATCTAAGAATCAGTCACCATCTAAAGAACACAATCCAGTGCAAGTGGGTACAATTTTCTTTTGCATCATGTGGCATTACAGAGACAGATGCTTTATGCTAGGTGTTATTTCACATAATCATGTCTCCCCTTCATATAAAATGGAGGCATATCTAGGGAGCAGTTCTCTATTGGCAATGTGAGACAAAATCAGAAAAAGTATATGTTCTCTGCGTATGGGCATCTCTGCATACTTTATTGGAACAGCTGTTTTCTTCAGACAGAATAGTTCTCGTTGGCTATATCTCACTTCTTAATATTCAGCTTATCAATTATCCCGAATTCTGTTTGTATCATAAAGTTAGCTGCAAATCTATGGAGGAAGAATAGCAAGAAATCTCATCCCAACTGTATAGATTTTTTGGAATTAAAACTGAAAAATTAAAACGGTAATTTAGTGAAAGCAGATATTCTCAATCTGCTATACAATGTGTAAGTAAGACTTATGCTAAATATAGACAACACATCTGAAGCTTCTAGCAACAGCACTTAGGTATTTGAGATTACTGTAAATTTATATTAGTTATATTTTCACATACACCACCCACTGAGAACTAGAACTGAAACTAACAGGAAGGACAATTAACCAGTGAAACCGTTTGCCATCAGAAGCTGTGGGTGCTTCATCATTTTAAGAAGGGACTAGAGCAGTGATGGCGAACCTATGACACGCGTGTCAGTGCTGACACGCGTAGCCATTTGGGGTGACACGCACAGGATTTCATGCGATTCATCCTCAGCTCCTGCACGGCCGCCGAGGATGAAAGAATCTGTGCTGGAGGAACGGGGGGGTGGGACGTGTGATCTCCCCCGCCCACACTCACTTACTGTATCGCCGCCGCCGCCCCTTTCTGAGCGCAGGGGCTGCTGGTAAGGCGTGCGTGCCGTGTGCACACACGTATTCAGCACGGAGAGGGAGGACCCGCAGGAGAGGAGCGTGGGAACAGTGCGCGCCTCTCTCCAGTCAGGCCGGCACAGAGAGTCTACTCCTGGGACTGTCGGTTACGACCGCACCACACTTATCTCAGTTCACGGCAGGGCTGTGGAGTCTGCTGCTTCCAGCTCCACGTCCTCATCAACATGCCGCTCCAGCCCGCCCCCGCTATGAATATTCATATTCTTCGCCCTCGCGTCACTAGGAATATTCATAGCAGGGGCGGGCTGGAGCGGCATGTTGATGAGGACGTGGAGCTGGAAGCAGCCGACTCCACAGCCCTGGTTCACAGCACCCCAAACAAGTTCAATAATATCAAGGGCAACATACAAAATCGACTGATGAACAAAGAAGTTACTAAGCAGGTATGTTAAATAATTTGTTTTTGGTTTATTAAATACAATTATATATTGCAATTATACATTTTTGTAGTTTAAACTATAAATTGCGCAAAATTATGTTTTTGTCGAAGTGACACACAATGCGAATTATGCTCGATTTTTTGCCGATTTTTGACACACCACGCCAAAAAGGTTGCCCATCACTGGACTAGAGAGTCACTTGTCTGAAATAGTATAGAGTCTCTTGCTTGAGCAGGGGGTTAGACTAAAAAACCTCCAAGTCTCTTCCAGCTCTATTCTGATTGACTGATAGAAGGAAAATTTCAGCTCCTCAAATTTGCAGCCATTTATTAGAAAATAAGATTGAGATATAGGGACACCGTAGCTCAGTAGCTAAGATACTGAGCTTGTCGATCAGAAAAGCCAGCAGTTCGAATCCCTAGTGTACATAATGGAATGAGCTCCTATTACCTGCCCCAGCTTCAACCAACCTAGCAGTTTGAAAGCATGTAAAAAATGCAAGTAGAAAAAATAGGAACCATCTTTGGGGGGAAGGTAACAGTGTTCTGTGTGCTTTCGGCGTTTAGTCATGCCAGCCACATGACCATAGAGACATCTTCGGAGAGTGCTGGCTCTTCGGCTTTGAAACGGTGATGAGCACCACCCCCCAGAGTCAGGAACAGCTAGCACATATGTTCGAGGGGAACCTTTATCTTTACCTAAGATTGAGATCAAGCCCAGTTGTTGAGACTTTATTGTAATTACACTTATTTCGAAATAGGTAGGCCTTTAGAAGTTTGAGCAATTGATATCCTTTTTTTCCTCTGAATCATCTTGTTCCTGTTGTCTCTGTATATAGGTTTCAGCAGGTTTCACTGATATCAAGCCAAGTTCCTCACCAGCAGAAGTCACAGTTTGGCTCAGGACAAAAGGTTTTTCCAAGATGTAGGTGTCACTTTAATAACTAGTCCAATAAGTCTGATTCTGGTCATGACTGGTTTGATTGTTCTAATCTAAAACTTGATGTTCATGAGATGAACAGTTGCGTAGAGTAGAAAACTCCTCCTTCATTTTCAACTCTGTTTACTCGCTTGACACTTAACTTCCCTGCTGTACTGCAGCTATTAATCCCAGCAATCATACTATCACTATAACCAAAGAAGTCAAGTTGGAGATATAATTCTAGGTACTGATACTATGTTTCCCCAAAAATAAGACAGGGTCTTATTTTTTGACCCCTGAAATAAGCACTTGGCCTTATTTTGAGGGAGATCTTATTATTTTTGAGGTGCAGGAGGTGGCAAGCGTGGTCACCTCATTGTTGCTGCTGTGTTGAAATATTTTAGAGGAGGGCTTATTTTGAGGGGAGGGCTTATTTTAGCCCATGCACGCAAAAGCCCAATTGGGCTTATTATCTGGGGAGGTCTTATTTTCGGGGAAGGAGGGTAGTTCAACAGAAACTGTAGATGTAAATTTTCTTTTAAGCAAAAATAGAGCAAGATGAATATGATAATGCTAACTTATACAGGAAAGACCAGATTCCACGTTTACAGTCAAGCACAACAAGCTCACAAATCAAGTGTTCAGAACTAGAAGGGCCATGTTCCAATTCACAGCCATGCAACAATTTTCAACTCTAACTACATTGAATGTTGAGAAACCCAGATTGTTTATTTTCAACAACAATAAAAAGGATGCACTGTAGCATGGCCCACAAACAAAACATATAGAATCAGGTCCAACCCTGCTTTCTTCTTCAGTCTTCTTCAAGAGTGACTCATTTGGCTACATATGTACCTTTTGTTTATTTCAACAGCACTGTTAAATCCCTTGGCATCTTAAATGGTAGACAGCTACTGTCGATGAGCCAAGAAGAACTGAAAATGGCCTGTCCGGAAGAGGGAAGAAAAGTATTTTCAATGCTTACAGGAGTTAAATCCCCACCGTAGGTAAGACCATGTCTAAATCTTGATCATTGGATCAATCTCAGTATATCTGCTGAAAGATACCGTTTGCTACCATATTGTCAATGTAGCTTTGTACTGGGATTCAGTCTCCCTCCCTTTTTCAATGACGCCACTGAATGAATGAAGGAACAACTAAAACATTAGTCATCAGGACTGTTTTGGATTTTCATCTGATTGATATTGTAGGCAGGAGATGTCAATTCAAAAAGGAATTGGCCTCTGAAGCCCACCCAGGATTTGGCAGATGGCACCTTCTGCCAATGGGGATGGACCCTTTCTGGGAGCATTTTAGTGGTGGTGGGGAATTAAAAGAGACAATAAGCACATGCTTCCCATTTCCCCCCACAGAACAGCAGGATTTGTTTGTTTGTTTGTTTGTTTGTTCGTTCATTCATTCAATTTATGAGGGGTCCTTGCTGCTCTCTGAACTTGGTTGTTTTCTTGAAGATATTTCATTAGCCAACTAGCTGCCTATAGTATTTTTCGGAGTATAAGATGCACCAAGGTTTTGAAGAGGCAAATTTAAAAAAAGTTTTTGCACTCTGCAAACCACCCCAAAACAATCCATTTTTGCTAAAATGGCCCCGCTTTTTTTTTAAAGAGCATGAATAGCCTTTAGGCGGCTTGTAGAGTGCTCCTGGGTGGGGTGAGGGGCAAATTTGAGCCAAAAAAGTCTGGTTTTTGCTCATTTCTGCCCTCCCCAGTCCCCAGGAGCTCTCTGAAAGCCTCCTAAAAGCTACGCATGGCCATTTTGGTGAAGGGGCGGGGTTTCGGGAGGCAAAAAAATGCTGTATTCAGTGTATAAGACGCACCCAGATTTTCAGCCTGTTTTTTGAGGGGAAAAGGTCCATCTTATACTCCAAAAAATACGGTAAATTGGCTAATGAAAAGAGAGTACAAAAACCCCTCATTTCAACTCTGACCTACAAATATTCTTTTATCAGTATTCAATTTATGTAGCCACACATCTCACCATAGTAATACTGGGTAGCTAGGAGCTATTCAAAAAAGTAACAAAAATTAAGTACTTTGCCAGCACCTATGTTAAAAAAAACTAAACAAGCAACAATTAAAATAACCATATCAAGGACAATTGAGAGCTCGTGCCCAGGAAGGCAAGCACACCTTCAGGAGTTGCAAATTGCCAACAGGGAATGGTGCTGCAGAAAGTTGGTAGTTTTTTGTTTTGGTTTTGGTTTAAAACACCAGAAACAGAAACAGGGTAAAGAAGTTTGGTTTAGCCATTCAAAGATGGCTACAGAGATGGTTTGGCATCACTCTCCACTTATAGGTTACTCCTTAGTCCTTGTTTTTTCATATTTAGCTAAGGAACATATGATAAATTAGCACATACATTTACTTCATCTATTAGGAATCTGGTTGTGTAATTTAAAAGAACAAGGCTCAGTTGTTATAAATGCACTCCTACATGCAAATCATAAGATAGACACACCAAATGCATAATTTAAGAGTGGATCATTGTTACCATTCATTTTCTGGTAACTTACTCTTAATATCATAAACTCATGTGATAGTGTTGAAAATTGCACGATGAGCACAAGGGAGCAAAGAGTAATATTCTGCTGGCAATGTTTTATAAGCAGACTGTTGCAAGAGAATGACTGTTAAACAGAAGAGAAATGAGAGAGCTTGAATTCAACCTTAAGTATTTTCTAATCAGGGTTGCTATTGTACTTCCTGTCAAGGATACTTCTATCTAAATAAGTGTAGCACAAAAATGTGCTCTAAAATCTTAACATATTTCTTCAATGGTAATACTTTCATTGTTCTGACAAAGAAGCATATTTAGTATTCTTCTAGATCAGGGGTGTCCAAACTTGGGAACTTTAAGACTTGTGGACTTCAACTCCCAGAATTCCCGAGCCAGTTGGCTCGGGAATTCTGGGAGTTGAAGTCCACAAGCCTTAAAGTTCCCACGTTTGGACACCCCTTTTCTAGGTCAACTATTTATGTTGGGGGGGGGCATGATACAATTATTTATTTATTTTTGAAAACTGATAATGTGCAAAGCAGCAAAACACTAACCAACTATTGGTAGGTAGAATTTAGGGTGCTCACTTCTGTTTGAAATTTACTGAATGACCTTATATTAGCCTCTCTTATTAAGCACACCCACTACAATATTGCTATGAGGATTAAAATATATTTACTTTCATACAGTACATGATCCTAACCTCTTCAAGGGATATGAGCCAGAATTCCCCACAGGTGGGGGAATTGCAGAATACTGAATTCTGAACTCACATAATACCAAGATAAAATTAATCATACCCCATTGTAATTTTCCATGAAGTCTTATGTGGTTTTTTTTTTAATGCTAGTTTATTTAAGTTAGGGTTTAATCTCTGTGCTTCCTTTCACAGTAATGGTCCTCAGCATTAGCTTTTGCAGATCTCCCAACCCATTCCATCCTCTATTTTGAAGAGATGATCACTGCATCAATGGCACAATTCACTGAAAATGTTATTAGCTGCATGGTGATCTTCAGTCCACTAATTTTCCAGTTAGTTTGTAATTGCTGTGTTTAAGAAGAGCCTTCAAGAGGGCTTTAAGATGCTTCTGTAAATGCTGTAGCAAGTAACATGTTTACCATTTTTGAATAATCTCAGGAACATTTGTAAATGGCTGTTATTACAGTGATGACATACTCTTCTATTATTGGGCTATGGCTTTCAGGATAGGGGACATTTGCAGGGGTCATTGATTCTTGCAGCCCAGCCTGATCAGACCACCTCATCAATTTTTGAGTGTGAAAAGAGACTATTTCCAGGACATATTTATAAAGGATAGAATCTTAAATGGATCTTTTAGATCTTAGAACTTTGAAAAGATAACTTTGAGGTAGCCAGGATGTTCTGAATAATGAATCTGATTTGGAAATACTCTACCTTCTCCAAATGAGGATAATTGGAGTAGGGGACAAAAGATTGAACGTGTAAAAAGATTGTATTACGGTATATTCCATCCCCAAATTTGTAGTTAAGACACAGATTAATACATTTGAAAAACAATAATTGATCTTTTCCCAAGGATTGGCAGAAAATCCACTTAATGAAAAGGCTCCAGCAAGCCAGACAATTATTTTCATCCTCACTCCAACCATTTGAGAGCTACTCACACATAAGCAGATTCTTTTTGGATAATAGCAAGAGCACTACCACTTAGACTTATACACCATTTCACAGTGCTTTACAGCCCTCTCCAAACGGTTTAGAGAGTCAGCATATTGCCCCCCAACAATCTGGGTCCTCATTTTACCAACCTCAGGAGGGAAACCTGAGTCAACCTTGAGCCTGGTGAGAATCGAGCTGCCAAACTACAGGCAGGCAGCAGGCAGCAGCCTGCAGTACTGCATTCTAATCACTGTGCCATCAGGGCTCCTCATAATGTCTTAAAGAGTATTCACTTACTTTCCAACTTTCATCATTGTGTACAAACATAGTTTAGGACAAGAACATTTTGCTTGGAAATAGAAGAGTCAGATTTTGACGCTCCTTTGCACTTCTGGATTAGAAATGAAGAAAATGATTCAATGTATTTACTGGTTGAAATATACCATTTTATGGGTGTATTATGAATATGAGTATATTAGGTTTACTTTAATTTCTTCATTTGTCAGTTTAGAAATACTTTCACTGATTCATGCTAGAACATGATAGAGAGAAGTTGGGTAGAAAAATGAAGTGATTGTTTAAAAAATAATCAATGAACTTCCCTTCTATGAAAGTAATTATGTTTCAATTAATTCCAAATTGTCCATGTATATTCATGTGAGATTATTCCCAGGATTTGACAGCTTGTAAATTTTGGGTTTGCAAAAAATATTATACAGTTGACTCATGATTCAGTTTTTAGGAACATGCTTTAAGTAAATCAGAATACAGTTTTCTGATGCTGCTAATGTTCATCTAACTTATTATTTAGTTTAATCGACATTATTTAAATATTTCTTATATGTAATGGAAAATAAAATTAGTAGCCTTTTATATTTCTTCTGTGCTGTTCTCATTTTAGCCAAAGGTCAACAGCCAATCAGCTTTGAGCACATGTGAAAGCATTTCTTCATAGATAAAGGCATATTCATGTGAATTACCTTAAAACAGAGATAAAACAGGAGGTGTGAGAGACTACAAGTCAAAAGGATGTGACAGTGTAGCAAACAGGACAACATCACAAAGTAATTCCAAGATACTTTATTGAGCACTATTGCTTTCCAAATACCTAAATATCACAATTCTACAGAACGACCATTCTTTTTCTTATCAACTCCACCCAAGACAAGAATGGAGAAAGGGGGGGTGGGGGAATATCTCATCCAGCACAAAGATTTCTTTCTTTATGTTTTCTTGTTACACCATTTGGCCATCTTATTGTTAATTGGAGTTTTCATGAAGCGGCTGGAACTCATGTAAGCAGCAATTTTCTCCAGGGCCTGAGGATGCAGACAAAAGAAATATTTAGGAGATTGAGAGAAGCTGCTAGTAGGCTAAAAGCTCAAGCAGGCATACTCCTACCAACCACCCAATAAACCCACCATCAGGGCAACCACACTCATTTCTTCTACATTAAAAATACATTCTAGATGAAACCACATTAATGGAGTACCCTCCCCATGCCTTTTCCCTTCAACCTCTGCTGCCATGCCTAGTTGGGGAAAGATGATGAGGATGAAATCCAAAAATATCTGAAATCATCAATTAGGACAGGGGTACCCAATCCACGGGGCCACAGAAATGACGGGTGAGCACGAGCGCATCCCCACTTGTGCAAGCAGACAGTGAGCAGTGCACATGCACTCCAAATGGAGCCGCACACATCCCCTCTCCCACCTCCAAAGCCAGTATGGAAGGGAATCTACCACCAAGTCTTATGGTGTTTGTTTCATATACTACACGGACAGTAGCTCATACCATAAGGATGGCATTTTTCATATATTTCTGCCCATTCCAATTTGGGTATCTAGCCAACAGATAAACGTTGTGGCTTAATCTGTCAGTTCCTGCCAAAACCCAGTAAACTAAGTCACATGATCCACAAGCCAGCAAATTTCATGAAGCCAAAGCTAACCTCAAAACGGGTCAGAAAATCTTGAAGGTTCTTGAATTGATCAAGGCACTTGGGTTCAAACATGCAGTTTTGATCAAGTACATCATACATGAGAAAGTCAACAAATGTGATCTGGGGAAAAAAATCAGTAGTGAGTCACCAGAAAGATCAGACCTGCCCAAGGATACCCAGGTATGGCTATGTACGTACCTTATCCCCAGCAAACCACTTTCTATCCCCCAAAAACTGGGAGAAGAGTTTGAGTTTCCCTGGTAATTGCTCCAAATATCCAGGCTTCAGTTTCTCCTGCAAAACAAGCAAGAAAAAAAACTGAATTGAAACCATTGCTTGTTTCTACTCAACAGTTATGGAATTTGACATGCTCCATCCAAGAGGCATCAGAGGAAGCCAAAGTTACTCCTTACATTCTGATGGCATTACAGAAATACTGAACTATTTGACAATTCCTTTGGGTCACATAAAATATATTCCTTCCAGTTCAATCACTATAGCAGTATGTGTAATGTGAGCAGGAAGGATTAAAATAAATTGTTTTATGACCAGCAAACATAACTCATATCTATTCAGCAATTGTACAGAAAAGTGAAGGGAAATTCCTTTGCATTTTAACTTTGAGAGAGCTAGTTGACATGTTTATTATTTGGAGCATTATGCCCACACACAACACAATTCCCCATTGCAAATATACACATGTTGATTTCAAATATCAGCAGATATCTAAGTTTAACATGGAACTGCATGCAAAGTTCAATATCATGAACTGGAAGGTTCATATCTGGAGGTTTCACATGTAGACTTTTCCAAATTACTTAATGCCTGAATATAGGCAATAGCCCTTAAAAAATCTTCTCCATCTTGATTCCTAGAAAATTGGCACAGGTATTAACAGATGTTTACACATCACTTTTACACACTTGCCACAAGAAACTTTTAGTGACACACCCAGGAACTATGATTTCTGTGTTATAAGTGGATCCAATCTTTAGTTTGTACAGCATTACATGGCATCATTTCTTTATTCCAGTTTACTAGAAAATGGAAATGAAGGTGAATCAACTCACAAAGTCAGGATTGTAGCAAATCATCACCAAGCCCATACGGAAATCCATCACTTGATTCTCCAGCATGTCCACTCTGTTAAGTTCTTCCTCGGTTTTGCCACCTGCAGATAGTATAGAAAAAGATGAGAAATGCTGGGCAGCAAAAACAGGTCTTAATCAGCCAATTCACCCTCCAAAAGAGCTCAGGTATACTTACAAAGATCGTGCTTGCGTGCGATGTACCTGATAATAGCATTACTCTGTGTCAATTTGGTCTTGCCATCAATTAAGTATGGAAGCTGGAAAGTAAACAGAATGAACTGCTTAAGAACACATCTTTGCCCTGTTAGGTTTTCACATGATTGCTCTCTATCTAATTGTCCTTCAGCATTATGGAAAGATATTCTTCCCAACCATTATACATACAGTTACTTACATTAGGGAAGTCCAGCCCCAATTTTTCTTTTTCATTGATCCATTGACTTTTATCATAATCCGGAGCTGGTAGAAAATGGGAGATAGAAAGTTCAGACAGCCAGAAAATTTAAATAAGATATAAACTGCTGACCTTTCACTAGACAAAGCAATCCATTTTAGGAAATGCCAAAAAGTGCATGCTTCTTCTGACCCAGTTGTAGCAAGTACCATATCAAATGCTGGCAAGTTTACCTCTATCATTTAATGACTGGCTGCATGATAAGCATAGCTTGGCTGCTGAATTAATCCAATTTTTGAAGTTTGTCCATTGCACTGAACTATAAAGTAACTAAATGGGCTAGGTTTATAGAACACATCAAATCACAAAACAAAAATTAACAGAGGTAAGCAAGGCAAGCTTAGCATGCTGTTAACAGCCATTAAGCCTTTAACCTGGTTAAATAATATTGTGAGACTTCTGTGGGTCATCTGAATTCTTGGTTTCATACCAAGAATATTCCCCAGAACATCACATAACATTCTACAAATTATTTCAAGGAAACAATTTGGCAAGATCAAGCCACATGAAGAAATCATTCTCCCCACTTACAGCAAAATATAGAGCTTAGGCCAGAGATATTTTTATTGGGTATCCTTCCAAAAAAATATAAAAAAGAAGATACATATTTGATTATGCATGTAACTACGGCAGCGAGAATTCTATTTGCACAGAATTGGAAATCAGGTAAGATACCAACAGAAGAAGAGATAATAATAAAATTTTTAGATTGTGCAGGTTAACTTTGAGAATAAAGTATAAAGAGGAATCGGTGTACTTCAAGACATGGGGAAGATTTTATGATTGATTAGAGAAAAGAATTTAGAAAAGAAAGCAAGAGAGAGATATAGAACTCAAATAAGACACTATTAAATGGAAAGGGGGGAAGAGGGTGGGAAATGGAAAAGAAAGTATTAATATATAAGTATATGTTCAAAAATGAGATATAGAGAAAAAAATAGTTAGGACATGATAATGAAGAAAAGGGAATAGGAAAGGATAAGTATAAAATTATAACAGGGTTTGCAGGAAAACCATCCTGAAAATACACCAGCTTAGAGTTGAAAAGAGATAACCACAACAACAGAAAAGGAAAGGAAAAGAGGATTAGAGGAGAGAGGAAAGGGAAGGAAGAAAGAGGAAAGGAGAGGAAGGAGGGAAGGGATAGAAAGAGAAGGAGAGAGTAGGAGGGGGAAAAGGAAGAGAGGAGCAGGGGAGAGGTAAGGGAAGAAGGAAAGGGAGAGGAGAGGAGGAAGGAGGAAAGTAGAGAAGGGAGGGCGGGTGAAAAGAAAAGTAAAAATAGAGTTGTGTATGGGATGGCAAGCAAAGCAACCCAGAATGTATATTTTAACCTTTTATATGGAAAAACAAATATGTAAAAATAATAAAGATAAATAAGAACAATATGTTCTTATGCCGCCCCGAGTCCTTCGGGAGTGGGTGGCATACAAAACCAATAAACTAACTAAACTAACTATGAGAATGTATACCTGTAACTATATATAAGAGAATAATAATTAAAAAACTTTTTAAAAAAAAGAAATCATCCTCTCCATCTGAATAAATGGAAAATCCGATAAATATTTGGCACAATAAATAAATAGAGTGGTTTATTTCTCAGATTTAAATGTTGTCCTATTTGAAGAAGAGAATTTGGTGCTGATATAATATGAGGTGGCTACCAGCAGGATCAGCATCCTCAGAACTGCTGCTGTGGTCATATGATCCCCATCAACCCAATTTCTTCCTACCAGCTTCCCAGGCTTCCCTATTGATTTGTGGGAATATGTCAGAGAAGATTGTAAATGAGGATCATGTGGCCACAAAAGCAGTGCTGAATAACAGCAGCACAGCAGTACCAAATGACAAGAACTTTCCAGAATTTAATTCCCACTGGAGTGATGTGTCCCAGCATTCTGTAAGTTGGCTCAATTGAGATACCTTGGTTGAAAAAGTGTTTGCCTTATGATGGACCATTTTGGCCACTTAAAAGTTACAGACAGTAAAGTTTTAGTAGTATATGGATATACATGTTTATATACTAATACCTAATTCAATGCAAATATTAGCCAGGTTATGACCAACTATGACTATTGCCTAACAAACCATACCAGGAGCCTATCGAAAACTAATTCTACACATTCATTAGATGGCGATCCGGGAGCTACAATCCAATAATGGAATGAGGGACCGAGGTGGACAACACCACAGCTATAAACTAATTCCAAATGCCAACCCTTTGTACTGTTTTCCTATAAATTAAAAACTAATCTTTCTCAGATGTGTAAGGACAACATTGTATACAAAAGGGGAGGGGGGAGGGGGCACCTCAAGCTATCAGAGTATCCTGTAACACCAAAATCTCTCCCACATGTTTAATACCTATTTTACTAATGTTGACCTGAAAGTAACTTGTGAATAAAACTAAGAAATCTTACAGAGCAGTGCATGGGCATAAATATAAAAGAGCAGGGTTAGAGGGAACTGGGTGCCTGGATATCCAGATAGAGAGATCAAGAATCAGCAGAGATAAATGGAGATATCCTGCTGGATTAGAAGCCTGCAATTGTAGTGATAAAGATTATGCAACATCCTTGACTTGAACTTTCATTAGAAGAGCACTATTATACTTCATAGGACTTGCCTAAAGCCAACCCAAGAGAACTGAAATGTGCAATGCTGAACAAAATTATTATTTAATAATGTCTGCGATTTTTGGCAGCAAATAGATAAAAAGATAGGTATATTAGAATCATTTACTGATAAGCACCCACTCATTGTGACTCAGAGGTCTCCCTAATGAGATGACAGTCTGGATGAACCTAGTTCATAGGTTCTAGAACAGTGATGGGCAACCTTTTTGGTGTGGTGTGTCAAAAATCGGCAAAAAATCGAGCATAACTCGCGTTGTGTGTCACTTCGACAAAAACATAATTTTGCGCAATTTATAGTTTAAACTACAAAAATGTATAATTGCAATATATAATTGTATTTAATAAACCAAAAACAAATTATTTAACATACCTGCTTAGTAACTTCTTTGTTCATCAGTCGATTTCGTATGTTGCCCTTGATATTATTGAACTTGTTTGGGGTGCCGTGAACCAGGGCTGTGGAGTCGGCTGCTTCCAGCTCCACGTCCTCATCAACATGCCGCTCCAGCCCGCCCCTGCTATGAATATTCCTAGTGACGCGAGGCCGAAGAATATGAATATTCATAGCGGGGGCGGGCCGGAGCGGCATGTTGATGAGGACGTGGAGCTGGAAGCAGCAGACTCCACAGCCCTGCCGTGAACTGAGATAAGTGAGGGGGAGGGCGAATTCTTTAACTAACCAGGAGTAGACTCTCTGTGCCGGCCTGACTGGAGAGAGGCGCGCACTGTTCCCGTGCTCCTCTCCTGCGGGTCCTCCCTCGCCGCGCTGATGACGTGTGTGCGCACGGCACGCACGCCTTACCAGCAGCCCCTGCGCTCAGAAAGGGGCGGCGGCGATACAGTAAGTGAGTGTGGGCGGGGGAGATCACACATCCCGCCCCCCCCTTCCTCCAGCACAGATTCTTTCATCCTCGGCGGCCGTGCAGGAGCCGAGGATGAATCGCATGAAATCCTGTGCGTGTCACCCCAAATGGCTACGCGTGTCAGCACTGACACGCGTGTCATAGGTTCGCCATCACTGTTCTAGAATCTAGTTTATTCCAAAATAAGGAGCTGCCTGAGATGATGAATGGATATAAGGAGCCTGTTGTTATATAAAGGAAAATTAGCTTAAGTTAATGGCTTTGGAAAGAGGCCCATCATATTGCACTAGAGAGATCATCTGGAAAAGCTCCAATACAACAGTTGTATAACAGCCCAGCCTTCAATGAACAGCTCCATCTAATTATTGTGTGCACCATCCTATCTTAGGTAACTTAAGGAATGTTTAAATAATTTATTCTGCTTCTCTTCTACTCTAACCTTTTATACATTTGTGTAGAGCAAGAACACATTCCCCACATTCTTGGGAATACTCAAAAGCTAGAAACAAATAAGAGGTTTTTTTAATGAAGAGCTGAGCTAATATTTACATTCAACAAGTTATATTCACAGAAGAAAAAGCGGGGGGGGGAGGAGAGGACTTCGGTGCAAATGAAACTCGGCAAGGCATACAAACCTTCTCCACAGCTGTATAACTTATCTTCGTAAGGTGTTCCTGTATATTCAAGCAGCAATCGAATGCTATGGGCAAGCTGTAAAGAAAACAAGCAAACCAGCCATCAGATGGGTGGGGTAGTTTTTCACAAGATGTGTGAAGAGATCTGATGAGAACCCATTGAGGTAAACAGGGCCAAGAAATGGAAACAGAGATTTCAAGAATGCTCTTTATTCTTACTGGGTAGAATGACAGGCCAGACACAGTGGCTCAGTGGCTAAAATGCTAAGCTTATTGATCAGAAAGGTCAGCAGTTCGAATCCCTAGCACCGCATAATGGAGTGAGCTCTCGTTACTTGTCCCAGCTTCTGTCAACCTAGCAGTTCTAAAGCATGTAAAAATGCAAGTAGAAAAATAGGAACCATCTTGGTGGGAAGGTAACGGCGTTCTCTGCGCCTTCAGCATTAAGTCATGCCGGCCACATGACCAAGGAGACATCTTTGGACAGCACTGAATCTTTGGCCTTGAAATGGAGATGAGCCCCACCCCCTAGAGTCAGGAACAACTAGCACATATTGCTAGGGGAACCCTTTACCTTTACCTAGAATGACAGGCACTTTGAAACCCTCTATCAAGAGCTCCTCACTACCCATCCCATCCCAAGCAAAATCAAGGGAGGGTTATTTCAAGTTTCTTCTCAATTTCTTCTTGGGACTGAACTCCTCCCACAATGATTTGCACATTCCTTCCTCTTTGCCAAGACCAGATCTATATGATTTAACACTTGGTAACTAGCAAAAGATCCCCTCGAGAAAGAGGCAGTTCAAAACTATGAAGGTGTACTTATGTTTGGTAGAAGAAAAACATATATTCAGTGTTCCCCAACCAGCACACGGTTCCTGCAATTTGCTAAGCAACCTGCTCCTTTTAACTTTAACATTAAAACAATTCCTGTTCTCCTTACCCAGCATAGCCAGGCAGAATGACTGAAACTGCAGTCCAACCTATTTGGAGGACCCCCATTGAGGCTGGATAAACTACTAGAGCCACTTGAAGAGAAAACTCTGCTACTTAAATCCTGTTCATGGTTCTTTGAGCTCCTTCAATATTTTCCAGCGCTTGCAGCAACAACTTATTTTTCTTTATCAATATAATTATAGGGGGAAACCAAGGGGAGAAATGGTTCAGGCTTATATATATTCTCCAATTTCATCAGTACAAGTGAGATTTCTGTTCCACACCCATTTTAAACACATAGTAATCACTCATTTTTAATCAATTCCATTGTATCCACACATAGACAGGGGTAGCAACTCCTTTGGACCGGGAGCCACACTAAAAGTCCTTCTTGGGTAGGGGAATTTCTTTTGTGAATAAATAACAAAGGAAAGGATTTCCTACTGGATTTGAAGCTGTGATCTTGGAAGGCAGGAGGTAACACTCAGTCTCTGGAAGGTTGTTTCTTTATTCAATTTATTGAACTGACGTTTCCCACCCTTTATCTATGGGGACAGGAAAAAGAGGAGATATTCCTCCAGGAATGACCACCTGATTTCATTGTGAGACCCACGTCACGTGGCAGGGGAAATGTGCAGCGCCACCTTGAAAACGTTAAACCTGCTTTAACCGTGAACTTACCCATCTTCCCCTCTGCAGCGCAATTCCGGCAACGTTTATTTAGATCCAACTGCCAATTTTACTCAATAGGTCGGGCACACCCCCTCTCCTCCCCCGAGACAAAGAAGGGGTCCCCGCTGAAAGAGGAAAGTGAACTCCTTTCGGGCCACGAGATCACTGTCTGGAGGCGCAGGAGATCGAAGCAGGCCTCAGCCGCCCCCCCCCCGCCGCCCCCGCGAAACAAATGCCCGCGTGCAGGACAAGCCCAGCTGATTTTGCAAGCAGCCAAGGCTGGCAACGGCCCCGCCGAGAACCTGAGAAGTCAGGAGAAGCCCGCGGAACCGCCGCCTCTCCTTCCATTCGCCCGCAGGCAGAGAAAGGCCTTACTGGGGCGCGGGGTGGGTGGATGGGAATCTCCCCGCCTTTTCAAACAGCCGCTTCGAGCATCCAGCAAGGAGAGGCGGCCGGTTTCCTGCACGCCTCGGCTGCAACCTGGAGCCCTGCCGGCATCGTTGGTGGCAACAGCGAGAGAAGAGAAGCAGCAGGTCCCGCACGGCGCACGGCGCCCGGGGAAAGCAAACCCAGCGCCGGTTTTCTTGCCCGAGCAACTCACCCCTCTAATGTCCCAGTAGCCCAGAATCATCGTCATGGCGCTTGCAGCTCCTCGGCTCTGTCGCTCACACGTCGGACTCTCCGCTTCGCGGGACACTGGACTCTGCAACCTAAAGAGGTAGACTCCGTCTGGGAGGGGCTTCAGAAAATGCTAAAGCGCCGCCTTGATTGCCAAAACTGACAGCGGGAGTTCGGGGGGGGGGGGTGTTTCTCCAAAGTGGGGCGCGGTGGGGTGGGCCGGCAACCCAATACCAGAAGTGTTAATTGCAACTTGGCAACTGCTCTTTTGGCCGCCAGCGGCCCCTTCGGAAGAGCGCCTTTTTTTTTTCTTTTTTGCTGCGTTTGGGATGTGTGTTTGGGTGGAATTTGAACGGTTCTTCTGAAATTTGCCCTCTTAAATCCAGTTAGAACTGGCATCGGTAGAGGCCCTTTGCAGGTCTGGTTGTGCCTGTAGAGATTAACCAAATAGCGCTAAGGGCTTCTGAAACTGTTAATGGTTTGCTTAAGGCGAAGTCCAAGTGCAGGGACCGAGAAGAACTTTGAGCGGGGGCGGGGGGTGTATGTGAATTCAGTGCGAAATGCAGAGCAAGCGATTGGTGCGCGCGTTGGCTTCGGAGCAGACTTTACCGAGTGAAAGGTGAGACCGGGATCCGCAGAAGCGACCGTCCAATAGTCTCTCTCCCTGCCTAAACAGTTTTGCTTTATGTTATTTTAACCGTGATTTCTGGCTGAAAATAGCAAAGGATGAAAAGCAGAAAAGTTTGGTGGCCCTAAGCCTGACTGAATCACAGGTTTTGAAATTTGTCTGCAGGGATGACGATGGTGTGACTGTGATCTAATACAAAGTACATAGAGAGCACTGCACACCAGAACAGCTAGACACAAGAACAGTCCTCCCCCCAACACCATCACTCTGCTAAACAAATAATTCCCTCAACACTTAAACTATTTACTAAGTCTGCATTACTATTAATCTTCTCATCTCCTCCCACTTATGACTGTATGTCTGTAACTTTGTTGCTTGTATCCTTGCGATTTATATTTCCTAGTATGATTTGACTGCATATTTGTACCCTATGACTATCTTTAAGTTGTACCTTATGATTCTTGATGAATGTATCTTGTCTTTTTATGTACACTGAGAGCATATGCACCAAAGACAAATTCCTTGTGTGTCCAATCACACTTGGCCAATAAAGAATTCTATTCCATTCCATTCTACAAAGTACAAAGGAGAATATTTTTAGCTAAGGGTTGACATGAGGGGTCCTTGGTGCTTTCTGAGCTGGTCTGTTTTCTTGCAGACATTTCATTACCCAAACTAGGTAACATCATCAGTACTACCTAGTTTGGGTAATGAAAGTCTGCAAGAAAACAAGCCAGCTCAGACAGCACCAAACACCCTTCATGGTCTGTTCTAAATACCATCCATGTTTATGTATATTTGGTGCCATGGTGGTCTAGTGGTGAAGATGCTGGCCTCCCACTTGAGAGTTCAATTAGTTGAGAGTTCAATCCTAGGTAGCAGCAGATGGGTGCTAAGAAAAAATGATCTGCTGTGAAGGTCACTTAGGGTCAGGAAGGGAATCCAGCCAGTAAATGCTTACCTCCGTCAGTTAGCCTGACTGTACCCCAAATTTAATAGACTACAGGGTTATAAAAAGGGAGTATATTTTTAATGCACATTAAAAAGAAGAAGCAGAACTTCAATTGTACCATTGTAGCCATTATCTTGACTTTTCTTTTGCATAGCCTGTAGACATGCTTGACTGTTGAGCTGCATTTTCTAAATCGGAGTTGCTAGGTGTTGCCCTTTAATGTGACACTTTAAATAAAGGATATTTTCAAAATTGTTTTTACAGTATCTCATTTTCCCACATCTGCATGATTCTACTTGCATAATAGCAGCTGAAATGGAATCATTGGTCCTTTGTTCTATCTTTTCATTTTTGATCCAGATGTCTGTACAGTAGAACTCTGGACTGTACAAGTTCTAACACTTCTAAGACTTCACATGATCTTTATTCTATATCTCTGTTAATGCAGCCTAGGTTGTTGGCTTTTTTGACAGCTGACACACTGCTGGGATGCCCACTCGGACTCCAGGATCCCTCTTGCAGTTACTACTATTGAACCAGGTGCCACCTATTTGATACCAGTGTGTTTGGTGTTTCTTGCTTAAATGTAGAACCTTCACTTTTCTCACCTCTGAATTTCATTTTGTTAGATAGGGCCCAGTGTTCAAGTCTGTCAAGATCCTTCTGTATCTCGAGCCTGTCTTCTGGAGTGTTGGCTCTTCCTGCCAGCTTGGTGTCACCTGCAAATTTGATTTCCCAATCTCTCCTCTCATCTAAATTGTTTATGAAGATATTGAGGAGTATTAGGCTAGGACAGAGTGTTCTTTGAACTGGTGTGGTTTTTAGTTCTTCTATGACAACCTTTCCCTATTCACAGGCACAGTCTGCCAGCAGTGTTGGTGAACAGTATAAAGTGCTGTTCACCACTTTATACAATGTCGCACATGATTACAGCGAGGCTCATTATTTCACCATCTTTTGGCACAGAGCCAAATATATAACGGACTAAAAAGAACAAGCGAAATGCAAAAAAAGGGAGAGGGATGGAGACAGAGAGAGGAAAGGAAGGAAGGAAGGAAGGAAGGAAGGAAGGAAGGAAGGAAGGAAGGAAAGACAAAACCAAATGATTTTAACTGTTTGTGACAATTCTAGAATACATTATGGGGAAAAAATTATCTGCAATTAGAAGAAATAATTGTTTGGGGTTAGGAGGGGGGGAGATACTCTCTGCTATATTGAATTTGAAACTGCCGGTAGAGTCTATAAATCATATTCAACTATGCATCTAATTTACCATGGTAGATATGTACCAGCATCAGAAGCAGATGCTGTATCCCAAACAGCTTTATAACATGCGCTCCCCAAATTGTGTGTGTGTGTGCGCGCGCATGTGCATTTTATAGTCTTTGGGAGAGGTTTCAGATTTCTCAATCCCTGTGAAAAAATTGTAAATCACCCCCTCAGTTTTCCCATTATGGAATCCAAGGACTAGCTACCCACTAGCTAGTTATGCTGTTATGAAATTAGCAATCCTACTGTGGATCCCAGTTTTCCAATGTTGGAGGCTGTTCTTGATCAGAAGAGACTGAGGGGGCGAGTGGACCAACAGGTGAGGGGGGTTAGCTTTCTCACCTGGCTCTGCTGCCATTACTTTCTTGCAGTTCATCAGCCAACAAGATGAACACCCCCACCCTCATTAGAGTATTACAACAGGAATAAGAAGTGTCTGGTTACAGATTTTTCCCTGATCCATCTAGACTAGTTGGTTTGCCTCTCCTTCCACACCCATTTGGGCCCCTCCCAGCTTAAAATAATCTATCTATCATCTATCTATCAACAGCTGTGGGTGGATATGCATGTTCCAGCATAACTCTGAAACACCTCCAGCAATTCAACCAAACTTGGTACACAGATCACTTACTCTCTGGAAACAAATACTGTGGGGGTAAGACACCCCTAAAATCGCTCAGGGTGTGTGTTAAGATACAGCCTGTTGTGTCTTAAAATGACTTCTACTGTACAGCACAGTGAAGTTGCCATGGTAATGGCTTCACAGTACTCCACAAGGGGGCTCCCTCTGGTAAGGGGGTAAATCCAACATTAGAAATTACGTTTGGTCTGGATATTTTCCCCCTATAAATAAATACCTGGACAACACCGGGTTATCAACTAGTGAGAAATAAAAGAAGCATTCTGTGATGGAGAGGACCTGATTCACTGCCTTAAAGAGGCCAGCAGAGTTCATAATCCCTGCATTGCAACATCATTGGTTCAGTCCTGGGGAACTCTCAGTGTATGCCAAAGGGGCTTCAAAGTGAACATGCAGTGGCAGCTACTTTGCATGGCACAGCTGCTATTTGCTCAGCTCTGGCACATGCTGGGCAGCCTTCAGAATGGGAATCTCCCATTAGTGCCCCCTGCTGTAGCTGCCCACTTTCAGAGGCCTTGGCCCATCTGCACTAAAGGCCTTCCAGGGCCGATGGCTTCTTTGGTTGCGGAAGAACCTGATGTGCCAACTGTGCAGCTCTTTAGATAGCAGAGTAAACGAGGGCTGACAATTGGAGGCCATGCATCAATAGGCAGCGGAGCCTCCCTTTCCCCTCCCCTCTTGTTCTGAAGCTTCAACTGGTCTAGCAAATCCAATTCTTTGCTTCTTATCTCTCAGTAGAACAAAGGCAAGGTGGGATTGATGCTACTTTGTCAATATGCCCTTTCTCTTGTCCAAGCTGCCTGGTTTTTTTGCTTCCCTTTTCTGCACAGAGAGAAGAGGGCCATTTTCCTTTGTTGCAAGAATCAGGGCAGCTGGCGGGGTGGGGTGGGGTGGGGGAGTGAGGCTTTCTCCTTTTCTCAGTGCTTCTGAGTTCATAAGTGAAGACAGATGGCTTTTATTAAACTGTAGAGGCTGGGAAATCAAAACCAGTAGTATGAAATATTAGTCTAAAGAAAAGAAGGACTCTGCGGACTTGATAGCAGTATTCCAGTATTTGAGCTGCCACAAAGAGGAGGGAGTCAGCTTGTTTTCCAAAGCTCCAGAAGGCAAGACAAGAAACAATGGATGGAAACTAGTCAAGGAGAGAAGCAACTTGGAATTAAGGCGAAACTTCCTAGCAGTGAGAACAATGAAGCAGTGAAATGGCTTGCCTTCAGAAGTTGTGAATGCTCCAACACTGGAGGTTTTTAAGAATGGACAATCACTTGTCTGAAATGGAATAGGGCCGTGATGGTGAACCTCTCTGCATGCATGGCCAAAGTGGCACACGAAGCCATGTCACCCGGCATGCGTGGCCTTGCCTGTTTGTTTTCTGGGTTTCTGACATGCATGCACATGTGATGATCAGCTGTCCTCGTGCACGGCAGTGCTGAAAACCTGTGTGCGCATGTGTGCCAGCCAGCTGATTGTCTGATGCGCATGCCAGAAGTTCAGTTTTTCTGGAGCACGATCCCTTCATGTGTGTGGCAGTGCTAAAAAAATTGGTCTGTGCATGCATGCCAGCCAACTGATTGCCGGGTGCGCATGTGCGCTAGAACCTGGAAGTTTGGCTTTTCCGGAGCGCGGCCCCAATGAGCACTCACGTGTACATGTGATGTCTCTGTGCAACCTTTTTAGCACTGATGGCCGAAAAGGTTCGCCATCACTGGTATAGGGTCTCCTACTTGAGCAGGGGGTTGGACTAGATGACCTCCAAGGTACCTTCCAGCTCTATTCTGATTGAAAATGCTCCTCATGAACTTAATCTGCCTTTCCCCTATTGAAAGAAGCAGAGTTCTCAGGAAAAAGACATGGGGTAACATAGTTTGTTACCTAAGCACCATTTAGGATCTATAAAAAGTAACCTCCTTTGCTGCAACATTGGAGCCCAAATTTAAAGTGGGGAAACAGGCCAAAGAGGGATTAAGAAACAGACTCGGGTTTTTTTCCAGTTTCTTATATTCTTTATTAGGTGAATGCATGCCATAATCAAGTTTGGAAATATGGAGGACTAATGAAGATCCCTCTTTCATATGGCAGTTCCAGTTGTTCCTCTCCTGAAACTTGTGGTCTCTTCTAGATTTTGTTGCCACCCCACGTGGCACAACTCCAAAAGATTGGACTTCTGATGCAGCGATTTGATTTCAGGTAGGGAGCAATCATCTCCAAGGCCTACCGAGAAAGCCAAAAGAAGGTTATTTGTCATTGCCTAGTGTTGCCATTACACAGCACAATAGCCTAAGCCAGAACAAAACTACAAATTTCTGTTTAGTATCTGAAAAGCTATATTGCTCTTGCTTTCAATTGGCAATGTGTTTGCAATATGGGAGAGCTGGAAGGAATATAGGTTGCTCCATTTTTCTATAGATCCCGATACATATTCCCAGTTTCTCCTCCTTAAACTGCTGCATGCTGACTTTGCGGCAAAGATCCTGGCTTACATGCCATATGAACACTATTAGATTCACACCTTGGCTTTATTGGGATGAAAATCATATTCACTTTACTACTGCAAACTTTCAGTAATTATTGGTAGAGATTCATGTATAAAGCAAAAGGCATTTCACCTCAAAGCGATGTAGGAACTCCTTCAGATTTGGGAACTGATCCAAGCAGTTTGGGTCCAGCATTTGATGTACATCTAACGCATCATAAGCAATGAAATCTATGTAGGTGAGCTAGAAAAATTAACAGCGGGAAAATATTTTTAAACGGAAGAATAAAATGTGCCAAGTAGCATAGTTTGATGTAAATTGCCTTGAACATAAATACCTTTCTTCCTATAAACCACTGCCTGTCCCCCAGAAATTGAGAGAACAGCTTGAGTTTCCCAGGTAGTGATTCCAAATAGCCAGGCTTTAGTTTTTCCTGCAAAAAGAGATGATTATATAGAGCCTGGCTTCTAGACAAATTGTTGTGAAACTTTGAACTTAGCAATTTCCCATTTTCCTTTTTTGTTCCTTCCCCTCAGCTCAATCACTCATGCAGAACTTTTCTCTCTCCTTCCTACCTAGCAATAGAGGACTGAATTAATCTATCCCAGAGATGGCTAACCTTTTCCGGACTGAGTGACCAAAGCCCCCACAAATGCGCATACGCGAACCCCCAAAATGCAATGTGGGTGTGGCCTTATGCATGCACCCTGCCTCCCATGCATGCATCCCCACACATGTCCTGTGCATGCATGCACATCCCCATGCATGCCACGCTCCTCCCACATACATGCAGATGCCTTCCACACACACACTACCCCTGCGCATTTGTGGCAGAGACCCAAAGACCAGCTGGCCACCAGGAGGTGCACACGAATGTGTGGCAGAGCTCAACTGGGGCAACGGCTTGTGTGCCATCTCTGGCGTATGTGCCATAGGTTCACCATCACGGCTCTATCCACTCACTCCAAAACAAGCCCAAGCTGATCTTCAGACCACCTGTTACAGTCTGATAGCATTTTGAAGGAAGACAGAAAGCACAACACTCACAAAATCCGGACTGTAACACAAGTGTGCAAAGCTCACACGGAAATCCATGAGGTGGTTCTCCAGTATGTCCATACTGATTGTTTCGTCTTCAGTTTCACCACCTGTGGCAACACAAAGTCCTACAGAACTAAGAATCTGCAATTATTTGAAGGAAATCATTTTTAAAGCAAGATTGAAGGGGAGTCTGAACCACTTACACATCTTGTGCTTGCGTGCAATGTATCGCAGGATGGCGTTGCTTTGGGAAATCTTTCTGTCACCATCAATAAGGTAGGGGAGCTAGGGAGAAAGGAAAAGAAGAAGAGTAAAGATGCAAAGATATTATGAATGATTACGTCGTCCAAACGTGACCCTTGAACAGTTCTTAAACTCTAGAATGAATCAAGAGGAGGATTTTTTGAGTGGCTTGAATTCGTGTTTTTATGATCACACATTGCTTAGGATACAACACTTTTGCACAGAGTTGTCAGAGGCCACAATAGTAACTTTTGGCTTCTGGCAAGACTAAATGGAAATATCCAATTATTTCTCCCATTCTAATTCATTCTGCTCTCCTGAGACATTCTTTTCGCATATAGCATTCCCAATTTATTCCCAGTCCTTTCATCTTTTTCCATTCAGAATTTGAGTACACTTAAACTTCCAGCTATTTCTACAGTATTTTGCTTTGAAACGTCTCAGCCTGTTCATTTGTTTGTAATTCTGCTCAGGTGAAACACTAGGATTTGGGGTCCCAAGGTCAATCATGTTCAGGGGTGGGTTCCTGCTGCCAGTTTGGCACACCAAAAAAATGTGTGCACACGCACTCATTTCCCTTGCGTGCACGTGAGCATTTGCACCTAAAAAGGACTGCGCATGCACACATTAGAAAAGGGGGGAAAAGAAAATTTGGCAATGAAAATCAAGATTGCGCTGACTACAATAGAACCGGTTCAGGGACGTGGCGGGCCAAGTTATTACCTACTTGTCCGAACCTGTAAGAATCCACCTCTGATCACGTTGATTTTTTTTCTTGTCCCACCTTCCCTCTGCAATTATAGACCGTGGTTGCAATCAAGCAGACTTCAGTCAAGATATTTTGCCTGCCTTGACTGCCTCTACAACATCTCAGGACTCTTTCCTCATTGCAGTAACAGTAACTTGAGCCACCATCCCCTCTCAACCCATAGGAATATACCGCTGTTTATTTCACAACTGCTACATACATTTGGGAAGTCCAAGCCCAGCTTCTCCTTCACACTCGTCCATTCAGACTCTTCCATATTAGAAACTGTAAGCAGATACATGCGTTGTTAAGGCAAATCCATTTAAATAGATTGGGCAAAATGGAGGTTTTGTGGTTACAACAACAGCAAATATATGACACATTGTTTTGACATCCCTACAGCAAAATGCGATTACAGCAGATTCCATCGAAGGTTATTCTCATTTAAGGTTGATTTGTCAATTGTTTGATTCCATTATTACATCTCTCACACTGCTCTGCCTCCCCTCCACAAAAGGACTGTTTGCCTTGACCTGGGAAAGGGGAAGAGGGGGAAGGGGGAAGAGCAGCCCCAGAGAGGAAACTCCACACGGAACACTCCCTCCCTCCCTCTCTCTTACTCCCTTCCCTTCCTCCGATTGGCTCCTGAGTCCAAAAACCCGGGATGAGCAGTATTTCGCCAAATGGCCCGTGATGAAGGTTCTGGGACTGAAGAGGCCAGGACAAACAGCTAGGGTCTTTTCAGCGGAGGACAAATGGTAGAGGTTAATGGCTGGGGGCGAAACCCTGGGGGCAAACAAGGGGCGGTGAAGGGTACAAGGCAAACAGTCCCACTCCATGCATCACTGACCTTTCCACCCAGCACATTGAATTCCTGGACATCCCAGCAGCTTTGGAACTGCAGAGGGCCTGTCCTGATTGCAGTTGGTCTTTCCATGCTGGGAATGGAATGCTTCCCATTTCTATTGAATCAGAGGTTAAGGCTGAAGCTGGCTAATCTGAAATAGTGTTCCTAGTATGGCTTCCTTGCTGACCAACCTGAAGTCCTTGTTTTACAGCAGATGAGGCTTAGGTCCTATCCACGCCTACTAATTAAAAGCTGGATAAAGCTTAGCTCCATTGCCTTTGTAGCTTCATGGCAGACAAATTCAATTATTAGGATCTTTCCAATATGGAAATATATGATCCATTGCCTTTACATCTGTCATACATTGCAGTTTATAGATGATTCCCTATTTTATTTGATAGCAGTGTTCCAATATTTAAGGGGTTGCCACAAAGAAGAGGGAGTCAGCCCATTCTCCAAAGCACCTGAAGGCAGGACAAGAAGCAATGCATGGAAACTAATTAAGGAGAGAAGCAACCCAGAACTAAGGAGAAATTTCCTGACTGAACAATTAATCAGTGGAGCAAGTTGCCTCCAGAAGTTGTGAATGCTCCAACACTGGAGGTTTTTAAAAAGAAATTGGACAACTGTTTGTCTGAAATAGTACAGGGTTTCCTGCCTGAGCAGGGGATTGGACTAGAAGACCTCCAAGGTCATTCCCAATTTTGTTATTCTGTATTCTGTAGTTAGAAAACTTTTTTGTTCCCATCCCATACTCACCAATGCCAATCTTTCCAACTTGTTCTGATTTCAGTTCATTGTTTTTCACTAGGATGAGATGCATTATGTTTATATTTAAATAACAATCATCAGCATTTAAATATGCACATTAAGATGCAATTGAATATATATTGTAGAATATAACTAATAGTTATATTAGATGAAACATTTGAGACGGTAAATATTATTTGAAGATGCAGATGCTAAAGCACTTGTAACCAAACGACATGCTGCATGTGATGATGGTTCCCCCCCCCCTTTTTTTGGGTCTTTTTGCCTTTTTTTAAAAAAAAAACCCTAGGTTATTGTGGTGTCTATTAAATATATAAGAGAGATACAGGGTGTGTGTATGGGGGGAAACGTAGTAGGGATGCACCTGTAATCAAATGACATACTGTATGGGATGATGGGTTTGTTTTTTCCCCTTTTTGTGTGTGTGTGTGGGGGGGGTTCCCTCTGCCTTTCTTTTTCCGTTGTTGTGTGATTGTGTTGTCTATGTAATAAAAATAAAATAAAATTTAATAAAAAAAGATGCAATTGTATACTTATCAATATATATGTATTTGTATTATATATACTATTTTGCAAATATTGAATAGACAGCTTAAAGAATATATAATGTACAAGCACTAAATGTACTTTTTGCATGCCTCTAAATACTATGATTTCACCCATTGTTTGTCCAGGATACAAATCTTTTCTAAAAATAAGACAACTCCCTCCCACAACTACTCTAACAATGGTCATTATTATTTATACATTTTCCCAGGAAGATGTCTTTACAAATAATACCTAACCAGGTGATTATGGTATCTTAAGTTGTCAACTTTGCTTGAAATTAAAAACCTAATTCTGTATTCATTTCACCTTCTTGGGCCAGCTTGAGGGGTGCAGGCAAGAAAAGTGATTCATCATGAATGGGTCAGAGAAAATCAATGCCTCATTGACAATCCTGGTCTAGAATATCTCTTCCAAAACGTTGCTAATTATTACCCTGATCAGTGAGTGTACAACTCATTACAAGAAGCTTTTTCTCTGGCTTTGTTGCCATCTCCTTTCAATATGTCACCAATCAGCAGAAGATATCTATCAATCAGATTACTGAAGCCAGAATGGCTTGGTTCTGTCTTTGAGATTCAAGCTTCTCTAAACTGGTTTTCTACAGCCTGCAACTCCCAAGAAAGAAATACAGTAAGATAAAGAACCTTATAGGAAAGCCACAGAAAGGAAGAAAACAGAACTTGTTGTGATGCTATATCTATATGCCCTGTTTCTCCTAAAATAAAACCTAACCGGAAAATAAGTCCTAGCATGATTTTTCAAGATGTTTGTAATATAAGCCCTACTCCCAAAATAAGCCCCAATAAAGATTGTCAGCCAGATGGATGCATTTAGTGCCATATTTTCTCCAAAATAAGACCCTAATCAGAAAATAACCCCAATGCATCTTTTGGAGAAAAAATTAATGTAAGATCCAGTCTTATTTTTAGGGAAATACAGTATATAAATTCTGTCCAGTAGAAATGAAACTCTAACTTGATCCAAGACAATCAACTTTCTCACTTAGAGTCAGGTGGAACATGATTGAAACTAGGAAATACAGGGAAACTGGCAAATAAGCACAAAGTTTCCTTATATTCTTTCCTAAGTGGCATGGATACTGGTGTGTTCTAGTCTCCCTCACCTTGTTGAAAACCTGAAGACATGAGAATTTGCAACAGGGAAAGGGGGGGGCACAATGGCAAAAATGCAGGTTACAAGTCAGCATACTTGCATTATTTGTTGGAATGCAAATAATAAGGCAAGTAATTGTGATGATGGCACAATCATTATTTTGAGAATAATGTAAATTACTGTACAAACTGCCTCCTAGAGAAAAATTGGATAGGAGTTGGTGACAGATATGAAAAGAACTCAGGAAACAAAATGTTAATGGGGAAAGGCAAAGGCAGGACAGAAATGATGGGTGGAGGACTGGGTAGGAATCAAAGAAGAGTGAGTAAGCTCTCCTTGAACCCCCAAACACATCTCCATTCACACATGCAGGTAATCCTCATTTAGCAACTGTTCACAGTTATAACAGTGATGAAAACTTAACTTTGCAATCAGTCCTTGCATTTACAAACTTTCACAGGTCTTTAAAGCAAAGGGGAGCTGAAGAAAGAGCATAAGAACAATCAAAATTTCCCTTAGCAACCAATTTTCTCACTGATTTGCCGGTCCCAATTGTGCAGTGCTTTTACAACAGAAAGGGTCAACTGACTTTGCCTCCCAGGGAATGAATGCCAAAGTTTTCACACCAGATTGAGGGCAAAAGAAGGGGATGACAGAGAATGAGGTGGCTGGATGGAGTCACTGAACCAGTAGGCATGAGCTTAAATGGACTCCAGAGGATGGTAGAGGACCAGAAGGCCTGGAAGAACATTGTCCATGAGGTCACAAAGGATCGGACATGACTTCGCAACTAACTACAACAATTTGTGTTACAGATAACAAGTAGCTTTTGTTTCTTCAGGCAACTCTAATACTTGAAAATTGGGTGCATTTCTTTGGGTGTTTGCTGAATTGTTAAAAATTTATTAGGTTAAAATCTGATAAGTCCAGACATATCCAATACTTGCTCAACATTTCTAAGCCTGGAAAGAGCCAACATGCCAGTTCAGAAAATACTCTGGTGAGCCCGCATTCTTCTCCCAGAAAGTTAGACAAGCCTTCTTGTAGTTCAAGACCTCTGTTTAGTTCCTTACCTTTTCCACCAACATAATGTTTCTCTTTATAGGGGGTCTTGGTATACTCTAAGAGCAGTCGAATGCAGTGAGCCAACTGTGGGAAAAGAATATCATGGTGAGACAATTCATTGATAATTGCCCCTAAGACAGCCTTATAAAAAACGGAAATAGTTCGATTAGTTTCCAATATCAAGGGAGGAGGAGCATGGGCTGCTTTGCGCCTGTGCTGCTGGTAATTTCTAACAAACACCTAAATTGCAGGATCCAATGTGGGTCAGTCAACAGGACCAAAGGTTTTGTCTTCCAAGCTTTCGGGCTTGAGCTGGAGCCCATCCAACATGAGTCCAAAAGCTCAGAAGACAAAACCTCTGATCCCAGTGACCATCCCAGATTGGATCCTGCAACATTATCCTGGGACACTTTCATCCATTATCTTCACCTTCATTTGTGAGACACTGAAATTGGCTGCTGTGAGCAGAAGAGAGAGAGAAGAGGTAGGTTGGTTTGGGAGCTGATGGCAGGAGCCTTTAATAGCAGCAATTTGCTCTGGTTTAGTGAAGCCAAATGATTGGCCAAAGAAAACAGGCAGATTTCCCAGTATTCCTCCCATCAAGGTTTCTCATCCTGACCTCATATTTGTGGTTGTCAGTGGTTGCTACCCTCAGGAGATTTGGGTATTGTCTTAACTCCTGGCAGTTTTCTTGCCAAGATTTCAGAAGTGGTTTGTCATTGCTTGCTTCCTAGGACTGAAAAGAAGTGGCTGGCCCAAAGTCATCTAGTCCAAAGGCAGGACTAGAACTCTTGGTCTCCTGATTCCTAGGCTGATCCTTTAATCACTACTGGTAGGCCTTAACCTATGACCATAACTGAGCCCCAAGTTTCCATTGCTAAGCAAGACAGTTGCGAAATGAATTTTACCCCATTTTACGACCTTTCTAGGGGACACAGGGCTCAGTGACCAAGACGCTGAGATTGTCATTTTAGAATGACAAATTGGTGGTTCAAATCCCTAATGCCGTGTAATGAAGTGAGCTCCCATTACTTGTCTCAGCTTCTGCCAACCTAGCAGTTCGAAAGCAAGTAAAAATGCAAGTAGAAAAATAGGGACCACTTTTGGTGGGAAGGTAACAGCATTCCGTGCGCCTTCGCCATTGAGTCATGCCGGCCACATGACCACAGAGACATGTTTGGACAGCGCTGGGTCTTCGCCTTGGAAACGGAGATGAGGAGTGCCCCCTAGAGTCAGAAATGACTAGCACGCTTGTGCAAGGGGAACTTTTACCTTTATCTTGCAACCTTTCTTGCTACAGTGGTTAAGTGACTCACTGCAGTTGTTAAGTAAATGGCAACTTGTCGAGTTGTTTTACATGCCAGTTGCCAAGTGTCCAAAGTTTTGGATCACGGAACCGCGGGGATGCTGCAGCCATCGTGTGAAAAAATCCCTTTTTCCCCCTCCAGTGCCCTTGTAACTATGAATGACCATTCAACAAACGGCTGTAAGTCGAGACCTGTACACCAAAATGGTCCCAGCTCCCCCACCACCACCACCGGTTGTGGAATGAATCCGAAGGGGGCGTGTGCCCTAGCCTTCAGCTCAGCCCTCTGCAACACGCCTCTTGCCTCAGCGGCTCTCTCCGCTTCGTTTTCTAGCGATGGCCGAAACCGTCGAGAAAACGCTGCGTGGCTTCCCCACCCCCACGCCTGCAGCCTCTCGGTCTCGGTCGCTCCGAAGGCGGAGAGCGCCGAGTCTTGGGCCGGAGCGAGGTACCGAGACAGGGAAGCTTTATCAATGGCCACCCCGCCTCCCTCTACGCCAGGGGTTCCCAAACGTGGCCACTTGAAGACTTGTGGACTTCAACTCCCAGAATTCTCTAGCCAGCTATGCTGGATGCAGAATTCTGGGAGTTGAAGTCCACAAGTCTTCAAGTTGCCAAATTTGAAGACCTCTCTTCTACGCTCATTATTTACCCCTCGGATATCCCAGTAGCCCAGCGTGGCTTCCATCTTCTCCGCTGGTGCTGTCTGACGTGCTCGGCTCTGCCTCCCGTCGCAAGCAGACCGGCAGATCACGAGAGCTGCTTTTATACTTCAGCGGAAGGATAGCCCAATGAGGGGAGGAGGTGGCGACTCCCACCACACAGGCAAAAGTGCTGATGGGAAAAGCCTTCCCCGAGGTGCGGACGACCAGGTGTCGGATTGCCAGTCCCCCTCCCCGCCCTTATTCGCCAAACCCGATTTCGCATCCGAACCATCAATCAGCTTCAAACAAATCCGTTTCTTCAGGTGACGGACGCAGTTCGTTTGAGCCAAAGGAGATCCACCCCCCAGATTAAAGAGACGCGTCTCGATGCCTTAACGGTTCGTTTCCGAAATTTTGAGCTTTGGGTTTATCCTGATCATCAATTATTCCTATTAAAAAAAAACCCAACTGGAGCTGCAAACGAAAGAAACGGGGGAGGGAGGGAGAGACTGCGTGAATGCAGTTTAGTTTTGATTTTTTTTAACCATCCCCCATCACCACTACAAGAGAGGACTAGCAGTGATTTAATTTGCACAAGGAAAACACTTGAAGCATGGTGGGATTCCAATATGTCAGATGTGCTCATTATTCATCCTGTCTGTAGATTAATGCAAAATATACCCAGCATGCATAACAGAAAAGGCTACAGATGATATGAAGTGCCCATAAGCAATGACCTATTTACACAGCAGTCCTTCTGCTGAAGGAGAATAGTTATTTTACAAAAAAGATAAACCCAGGTGGAATTTCACCTATGCTGTTTTGAAATACCATTGTGCATCCTGTCCAGCAGGATCTCGGAACGAATTCAGGGGTGGGGAGAGCCATGTTATTGTCTCATGATAAATATGATGAGCAAACAGCTTTAAGAACTGCAATAGTTTGAAAAAGTGTGCTTGAGCATTATCAATGTTACTTTTAAAAACGTATTATGAGCTACCCAGAGCGGCCGGGTGAGGGGGGCAATCACATGGATCGAAATAATATTATTAAAGTTTGTCCATGTTTTAATTCATTCACAACAGTCCACTCCTGTGTGACCTAGCTTCTGATCTTGATGGAGGGAGGGCTGGGAGAGATCTGTATTAGGTTGAGGTCATTCACAATGCAGGATAAAAAGTTAGTTAAGAGTGTAAGAAGCACCAATGTTTCCCCTCAAGAATGGATATATCCCAAAGACTACAGGAGAGGCACTACAATGTTAAAACTTGTTGAATGTTACTTCACCTTGGATCCAGTACCAAATTCTCTCAGATCAACACACACCATTCCATTCTGAATCCTGGTTAAAAATGTATCCAAGATCCATCTGAGCTGTTTGGTCTATATTCCTATGTTTTCCCAACATCTGGATCACATGACCTTGGGATCTACTTGGGCATCAGACATTAGGGGGAGCGATTAACTGATCAGCAGCTCTAGCTTAGCAGAAAGAACTGTCACCTGTTTGCTGATCAGAGACAAAAGACAACTTCATCCTCCTCTTTCAGCCCTGGACCCACATCCTTTTCCCTTTCCTTCATTGTCACAAAAAATGCTAGATTTTCCTGACTTTTCTGGGCTTGAAAGGATGATTGTGGTAATTATGTCTTGGGACTCTTTTACCTATTCATGCCAGCATGTTGCAGTAAGAGAATCCCAAGAGGTGTGATTTACAAAGCTCTCAATCTGAAGCACACAATCCAGGTCTACATGGAGGGAAGCATACACTGGGCTACCTCAAGGTTCCATCTTGGGCCCTGTGAGATGGGTTTAGCTGAGAGAGGGTGACTGGCTTTCATGGCTAAGGAGAGACTAGAAATCATGATCTCCTGCTTTCTAGCCCAGCACCCTAACCTCTAGATCCATGATGGCAAACCTATGGCAGTGTGCCACAGGTGGCACACAGAACCCTCTCTGCGGGAACGTGAGCCGTCGCCCCAGCTCAGCTCCACTGCACATATGCACGTGCTTCTCACCAACTAGCTGGTTTTCAGATCTCTGCCACATATGCGCTGGGGGGGGTGGCACATGTGGGAGACATGCATACATGTGGGTGGGTGGGGGAGCACGAGTGTGTGTGTGCATGCAGAGGCATAGAATGCATGGGGGTGGGGTACACTCACATGTGCAGGGGTCATGCGTGCATACATGAGGTGGGGTGCATGTGGGGGGGTTATGCGTGTCTGCAGAGGATGTGGGATGTGTAGGGCACACGTACATTGTATGGTGGGCACCTGGGTGTGCTTTCAGCCACCAGTGAAGAAAAGGTTAGCTATTACTGCTCTAAATGCAACTGGCTTAGAACAAAATGTTCTAAGATGCCTGATCTCTTCTGTTCTTTTTGGTTGCCCCACTTGACCCTTTCCAAGAAGATAACTGTCTTTATGAAATAACCTGAAATTGTGCAGGCAAACATCCTCTCCAAGGCCTACAGAGAAAGCCAACAGAAGGATCTTTGTTATTAACTAGCAATATCATTACACATTGTAAGAATCTGAACTAGAGACTTTGGGGGGCGGGGGGAGGGAAATGTTTTGTTAAGAGTTACTCTGAAAAGAGTAGAGCTCAGAGTCAAAACCAAAATTAAATATGGTACAATTTCTCTGAAATTTATTAAAATTGTAATTAATATAACTCTCCAATCATGTCTTGAATAACTTTTCACTGATTTCTGTCATAGATATGATAGGCACATGTGTGTATAACATACACATGCGCACACATGTATATGTATGTGTATATTATATATATGTGTATGTTTGTATGTATGTATGTATGTATACACACACACACTTATACTTTGATGATTTAAAAAACTCTTTTTTATCTTTGAGGACTAGAAGCGATTGTGGCCCTCAGGCTCTGGACTGATCCAACAAAAATACTTATTTGGGGAGGATAAATCATAGTAGATTTCCCTCAGGGAAATCCTTAAGATTTGAAAACTGATCCAGCTGAAACATCTGGTGCTGATCCAAGAAATCTCATGCAATAAAATAAATAAGCAAAATTAATAATGGAAAATATTTAAATGGAACAATAAAGTGTGTCAGATGTCATGGATTCTCTGTTGGTCACAGATATCTGTTCTCCAGAAATTGAGAATATAACTTGAACTTCCTGGCATTGAATCCAAATATTCAGGTTTCTGTTTTTTCCTGTTGAAAAAAAAGAAAAGAAATTTACATACTGACTGGTTTCCAGAAAGTTGTTGTGAAATCTTAACTTTCCCATTTCTAAACCTCTTTTGATTTCCTTCCTGCTCTCTTTCCTCTGCTTAATAACTTGAGACAACTGTAACCTACATGACTGAAAATCTCCACAGACATCTAAACAGAGAACTTTTCTCTCATTTTCCTACCCCAGAAATAAGAGGGTTGATTAATTGTGCAATTTGCCCACTCACTCCAAAACTACCCCAAACTAACCTTCAAATAATCTGTTACAGTCTAATACCATTTTGATAGAGATGAAAGGGAGAGAGAAGAGAGGCAGAAAACATAACCCAATATCTGAACTGTAGTACAACATAGCAAGGCTATTTGGAAATCCGTCAACTGATTCTCCCTCATGACCACGCTGGCCATTTCATTATCTGTGGGAAAACAATGTTCTGCAAAAATAAGTATCTGCTTCTGGGCAATCATGTAAAGGAAATCATGTTCATCTTAAGGCAACATTGAACTCAAAAACATTCATATATTTTGTCTGTCCAAGCCCACCTTCTCTCTTCACACTAGTCCACTGACTTGTATCAAAATTAGGAACTCTAAGCAGAGATATGAATGGTTAATGTAAATCCACCTGAGAAGGTTAGGCAAGATGGAGATGTGGTTGCAAGAAGAGCAAACATACAAGAATATAGTGTTGATATTGCTTCAGCAAAATGCAATTACGCTAAAGGTCATTCTTATTTAAGGTTGACCTGTCAAGACCTGATTGCCCTGCTATCTCTCTTTCAATCTTCTGCCTCCTCCTGTCTAAAGCTATTGTTTGAGAAAATGCCAAAATCCTTTTTTTTACCTTATTTGGGTATGCAGTTCTAAGATTCTGTCAACCTTCAAGGTAGGCTGTCTAGGAAGTCAATTCTGTTTACCGTAGGTCAAAACTACTTTGATTGTAATACTATAGTATTTATACCATACTATTGCAGAATCCTGCATGTCTGAATATGCTTCTCCATCCCTCCCTTTATCTTTGTGTGAGTTAGAGATGGGCTTGTCTGAGATGTTTTTTTCACACTACATGCTTGGCTCATAAGTCTAAATCTAAATCCAAACATAAATCTAAACATAAACATAAATATAATTCTTGGTCAAAAGGTATCATATGGAGTCTGCACCATGAGATAACAGAGACTGAAAGATAGAACAGAATTAATAATGAACTTTAGTACATAAAGTTGAACAAATATCTCTTGGCACATTTCTTTTTATTTTCCAATTCTGAGAAAAAAATGACACAAGTAGACAGTGACAATGTCCTTAGATTAGAATTAAAATAAAGTGTTTGATAAGTATCTAGATTTATATTCAATGTATCCCCATCATCATGGCAGCCTTAGCTGTAGATGATTCTGCACTCTTATGGATTTTGTCCCAAATTTTTGACAGTTCTATTTTCAGGCCTAGGAGTTCCTCAATTTCTCTTCCAACAGTGGGCTCTTCCAACATATTATTTGCGTGTACTATCTTATTAATCTGATTATATGGGTGAAGTGTAAGAATGGGGTAAGTCAAAGATTAGACCAAAACGTATATTATCACTAAAAAGTTTTACTTTTAATAAGGCTTAAATATATTTTTCATAATATAAAAAAAATATTGATATCCATATCTTATTTCTACTAGGATATCCTTCAGGTGGAAATGGATCTTGGGGACATAAAATAATGAATGAGAAATATAGTGAGAAATCTAGCCACTGATTTCTAGTAACCTACAAAGTTCCATCTTATCTCCTATGCTATTTAACATCAACGTGAATCTTCTGGGGAAGGTAACTAGTCATCTAAAGCTTTGGAGTTCAATGCCACTAAAATGTTGGTGATACCCAGTTGTACATCCCCTTCACTCAGTAAATTTTGGCAACAATTATCCATACTTTAATTCCATTCTGTGTTGCATACTGTACCAGCCAATAGTGCAGATCTTGTTACTTCCATCATCTTTATCTTTCATCTGGATCCTGTTTGGTTGTGGTTCAATGCCCCAAAGGTTCACAAATAAATAGGTTGGAAATAGCTGGCAATGGGCTGTACAGTGAATTTAATTCATCAATCACTTACTGCATGAAAAAAGGCTCATAATTCAGCAGGACATAGCCGAATCCTCTATGTAGCTTAGAGAGATCCTCAGATTATTCTCTCAAGACTTTGAATGCTCAAAGTTAGAAGTTGGATCAGTTTGCATACTCACCAAATGGCATGCTTGCTTGGGGTCTATCCTATTGTCTGGACACAACCACTGGGGTTTATAAAACTGTGGCCAACTGTGTTTTGCAAATTCAGCAAACTGGTTTATTTTATAAACTATAGTTAAGAAATCTTGCTTTATGACACTATATGAATTAGGTAATATTGGGATAATTTATTGGGTTATCCCAACCTTTATAAACATGGTTTGTGACTGATTCCGATAGTGTTTAATATATCATACTTTCGTGTAATGTACAATCAAAATCATTGTGGCTTCAAGTTGTGGTGGTTGTGCTTTTATCTTCCACAGCTACAATGCATTTCCCAGAAAAGTTGTGTTTGATTAAGGAGTGTGCATTTACCATCCATTCAGATGGATGATAAATATATGCTCCTCACATACTCCAAAGTATTGTGCAATGCTATTTATTTATCATCCTGAATGCTTTCAACTTCTTCATTGTTAATAAACAACATTCTAGTACAGGTTTGGGATGTTTTATTTTTTTGTTATTGACAGGTTATAAATTTTTCAGGTAGGGAAATTGGACTGGACTGTGGTGAAAGAAATACCGTATTTTTCGGCGTATAAGACACATCTTTTTCCCCTCAAAAGAGAGACTGAATATCTGGGTGTGTCTTATACACTGAATACAGCATTTTTTTGCCTCCCACCCCCTTCACCAAAATGGCCATGCATAGCTTTTAGGAGGCTTCCAGAGAGCTCCTGGGGGCTGGGGAGAGCAAAAGTGAGTGAAAATCAGGTTGCTTTTTGCTCAGTTTTGCCCCTCCCTCCAGCCCCCAGAAGCACTCTACAAGCCTCCTAAAGGCTATTCATGCCCCCTTTTTTGGGGAAAAAAAGCGGGCCCATTTTTGGGGGGAAAAAGAGCCGTTTTTGGGAGGTGTGCAGAGTGCAAAAACTTTTTTTTCAATTTGCCTCTTCAAAAACTTGGTGCATCTTATACTCCGAAAAATAAAGTAGCCTGATTTTGCTTGACTTGCTTTGGAGCACCTTTTGTTTAATCCAGACATTTTCTGAATTTATTTGAATTAACCAATTGCATCCAAGACTCAGCTGAATCTGATACAATTCTTTACTAGTTTTTAGTGAGATGTCCAAGTCACCATTTTTTAACTTACTTCTAACATCTTCACAAGACGTCAATATTCACTTAGAAAGGGAAGAGAAATGAGCAAGGGAGACGGTGTAAGGTCCTTAAAAATCAAGGCAGCATCCTTTGGAAAGGAGAATATGTATTTCATTTAGGTTTTGTACATGCCTATGCATAGAAATAAATACTGTTCACATAACATTCTTGAATCATAAACTACCCAATCTCATTTACATGTTAATTTAGCAAATTGTGTGAATCCACTCCATGCGGTTATTTTATTCTTCTGGTTATGTTGTGCATAGCCAAAACACTGGATTGAGCTAAATGAAGTTTCTTTAAACTATGTGTTGTGCCAGTCTCTAAATGCAATAGTGACTTAGCTAAAAATATTCCAAGTTTACATTATCATGAGCAAAACTATTTTGAAAAACTGCTTTTAAAAAATGCATCTATAGACATCCAAGCAACCATTTCCTGAAATTTTCTACCAGCATTTCTGCAAATGTTAAAAATTTTCTCATTAGAATCAGATTGGGAGGAGAATCGTGACTTTATGTTTCTAATTTCTTATAGGTCAAGTTCTATACCTGTAAATAGGTCATTAAGTTTTAGATTTAATTTTCATATTTCAGTTTGTTTCACAAATCTGCTGCAAATCATACATGCTCTATTCCAAATCATATTTGATTTCACCACCTCTGTAACTCTGTGGGACACAGTGGCTCAGTGGATAAGACGCTGAGCTTGTCGATCAGAAAGGTGGGCAGTTTGGCGGTTCGAATCCCTAGTGCCGCTTAATGAAGTGAACTCCCATTACTTGTCCCAGCTTCTGCCAACCTAGCAGTTCGAAAGCATGTAAAAATGCAAGTAGAAAAAATAGGAACCACCTTTGGTGGGAAGGTAACAGTGCTCCGTGTGCCTTTGGCATTTAGTCATGCCGGCCACATGACCATGGAGACGTCTTCAGACAGCGGGGGCTCTTTGGCTTTGAAAGAGAGATGAGCACCACCCCCTAGAGTCAGGAACGACTAGTACATATGTGCAAGAGGAACCTTTACCTTTACCTGTAACTCCATCTTCTGGTCATTACTGGTACAGTATTTTGCCATTATTGGTTTTTTTTTTCAAAACTGTGTGTCTCCCTTTTACTATTTATGAAACCTTTTTTTAAATGTGTGAAACATTTCCCAATTTGTATACAGTATTGCCTTTATAGTTGGAGTATTAAAAATAAGCCTTAAGCAACTTGCATGAGTCTGCAATACCACAGCTGATTTGAACTCAACATCAGCCCTTTATCTCCAAGGTCATGTTTGCAAAATAATAATAGAATATAGTAACTGCTACACAGATTGTCAATGTAATCACATAGCAAATGAAGAAAGTTGCATTAGTATAAGGTTGAGTTTATCATAACAGTAGTTTCAAGGCAATGGCTTACTTGCCCAATAAATTACATAGAAATCTACCTATTGGTAGCAGAACTCAATCTTTGTGTGAATGCAGTCTTGAATTCATGTTCCGAGATATTCAGATGACACGGTCAGGTAGTACATAATCAGGAATCATGGAGAGGCATTGCTAATTACCTATGGAGATTCTCAGTTATCCAGGTGGTTGCTCCAAAGGTGCTTTTTCAAGAGGCAACTGGACTTTCTGGTTTTTCTTTGAAGACGTTTCACTTCTTATCCAAGAAGCTTCTTCAGCTCTAAAGAAGCTTCTTGGATAAGAAGGGAAAGGCCTTCAAAGAAAAACCAGAAAGTCCAGTTGCCTCTTGAAAAGGCACCTTTGAGAGACTGCCAATTACGTTAGACCAGTGTTTCTCAACCTTGTCCCCTTGAAGATAGCAAAGCTTGCTGAGGAATTTTAGGAACTGAAGTCCACCCATCTTCAAAGGGACAAGATTGAGAAACACTGCACTAGACAAAATTGGTCTAAATCAGTAGACACGAAGCCTGGCCAATGGTTTGACAACCACTATTATCTTGCAACTTAATCTATTTGAAAGAAGGATTCGGACCTGCCCTAATATTCCCTTATCTCCATTAGCAATAGTATCTACAATGCAGGGGTGAAATTCAGCAGGTTCTGGAGAACCTGTAGCAGAAAACTTGAGTAGTTCGGAGAACCACCTCTGGCTGACCACAGAGTGGGGTGGGAATGGAGATTTTGCAGTATCCTTCCCCTGGACTGGGGAGCGAATGGAGATTTTGCAGTATCCTTCCCCTGCCACGCCCTCCAAGCCATGCCCACCGAACCAGCGGTAAAAAAATGAATTTCACCACTGCTAACAATGGTGTGGAACATTGTTACCATTGTTTTCTTCAGCTGCCTGGAAGCCTCTGTTCATATGTTACTCCATTTCTTTTTACCTTGGAAACGTTCTTGAAATTATTAAATTCATGATCCTTTTATCTGGTTAAAAACCCTTGGTATGAATGATTTCTGGAGGGAGGACTTCATAGCAAGATAGTTCATAGATACTGTATCTACGCATTCATTTGTTTCTCTTTGAAGCTTTAACAGCACCGTTTAATAGGGCATGGCACAAGTTGAGCACCAATAGGTAGAAATTCAGGCTTTTGTTTTTATTACCAAGCTTGTTTTCTTATGTAAGCAGATTATTTCCCATATCTATGAAGCACTAGGACTTTTGTGTGCATAGGTATTCATAGGGCCATTCAGAACAGACAGATATGCAGATCTCCACATGGATTAAGGAAAACAGCGTATCTCCCAATGCCTTTGCTTTGTATGGAAACACTCCAGAAGTATTAGAAGGGAAATGCTTCCTCTTTATGTTAACCATCCTTTCCGAGAAAAGACTGACAAGTGTGTGAAGGAGCTATTAAACTCAAGCTTTTTTTTAAATACAATTTTGGCCTCTAGAGATAATTGCTTCCAATCTGCTACACAGATTGTCAATATAATCACATAACAAATGAAGAAAGTTGCATTAGTATAAGGTTGAGTTTATCATAACAGTAGTTTCAAGGCAATGGCTTACTTGCCCAATAAATTACATAGAAATCTACAGTCTTGAATTCATGTTCCAAGATATTCAGATGACACGGTCAGGTAGTACATAATCAGGAATCATGGCACTGCCAATTAGCGAACCTTTTTGGCACTGAGTGCCAAAATGGGAACGTGCGCATGCACAGGAAAAAGGAAGAGCAGCCACCCAGTGCGCATGCCACCTGGTCTTCCGGTTTCTGGCATGCATGCATGCACATAGACCAGCTGGACAGTGCGCATATGCGCGCTGGAAACTGGAAGATGGCTGCCCTTCCAGTGTCCGGTGCTCCCACTTGTGTGAAGACCAGCTGGCCAGCACCCTGGAACCGGAAGAGCAACAGGCAGTGGCTCCCATGCCCGGAGAGATGGCTCTGTGTGCCATTTCTGGCACATGTGCCACAGGTTCACCATCACGTTCCTAGAGGATAAATGCTCCTTCTTCAAAATCCACCCTTGGAGAAAAAAATGATTTTATCATCTGCTAGGAAGCCAAACAAGGAGGGGAAATTGTTTCAATCAGAAGTACAAAGACTCGGTTTACTTAAATAATCTTTAATGGTGGATCATGCTCTTATTTCCAGAAGATTTCTAACAGCACAGACAAGCATAGTTTTATCCAAGGTACATAGAATAGCCTAGTGAGAGGATGATACAGGTGATTGCTAAATGAATACCAGCTTCAATTCTGACATCAAAGCAGAAACTAACACGATGTACCAGTAGGCAGATTAATGACAAGGAGAAAGGAAGAAAATGAGAGATAAAGCAGGGAGGCAGTTTATGTTTCACTTCAGTTCAACTGATTATACCATTTCCTCCTGGAACCACATGTTAGACCCAACCCTTAGATCAGGGGTGTCCAAACTTGGGAACTTTAAGACTTGCAATCTTCAACTCCCAGAATTCCCCAGCCAGCTGGCTAGGGAATTCTTGGAGTTGAAGTCCACAAGTCTTAAAGCTGCCAAGTTTAAAGATCCCTGCCTTAGATTAACAAGGTGTCCATGCTGGCTGAAACAAATGCAAGGCAGCTCTACTGCAAAACAGCTTGGGAGACAGCAACTTGAGGGGGGGGGGAGGAAAAGAAATTACCATGCTGTGCCATGAAGGTGAAACTCCAACTAGACAGGCTTTAGCGAATGGCTTCTTTTTCTTGGATGCGCAACCCTCAAAATAAATGACACAAACTATAACAAAATGCTTCTTCCACAAATAACATGAAAAAAGCAACCTATTTAGTCATGGTGCACTTCGTGAATATCTTTAAGCAGACATTTGTTATAACCCTCAGATTTTGGCCACAGCCACCTAGAGCAGTTTTCACTTCTAACTGTGCTGGAGCACAAGTTCATGCAGCCATGCTGGTTGAGGATTATGAGACTTTTAGTCCAATGTATCTGGAGAATGACAAGTTGAGGTAGTCAAATTTAGAAGGAGGGCATCACAAGCTTCCGGTTCACTTTAGAAGCATTCCTTGCTATCTACTCATCTCAAGTTTAACACACATACTTCCCTTTGTACTGGATCTGCTTGCAATATAGTAAGATCACATATTATTGGCAGCAACTGGGAGCAAGAACTGGGGAACTGACTGCCTTTTTTATAGACATAACATTCGTCTAAGAACCTGAAGAGAGTGAGCAGAGTCTGAGGTTGGTTTCCTACCTCAGGAGAGAGGCCCACAAACGATTTCAAAATTATGACTGATGTCACAACAACCATTAATAGGATGACAATAGCCTACAAGTATTGAAAGTAGCACATGAGAGTCAAAAGCTGTCAGAAAGAGAAAGAGACAGAGGGAGGGAGGGAGGGAGAGAGGGGAGAGGTCGTATAACAAGCAGTTTGAATTTGCTGCATTCTAACCAGCCTAAAACAATTTTCATCTCCCAGGAGCTTCTGCATCAGACATTACACCAGACATGGCTGCCAGACATGTTGGGAATGATTCCCCAACATGGGGAACCCTCCCAAAGAAAAAACCCCTAAACTTTAAATCAGCTGAAGGAAGAAGCAGTCCAAAAACCAGGGCAATACTGCCAGAGTGTATGAATTCTTATCCCACAGATAACGATTCTGTTCTAACACCCCCCCTCCTCCTGTAACTCCACCATTAACTCGGTAGGGAACAAAATGCTATCATTCCTGAGCTAGTAACAACTTTGGGAAAGTAGATTAGACCCAATAAATGGCTTCATGCAACTCCATATATCTCCCCACACCAACTGCTGATCCAAACAAGCCTTAAAATTACTTAAAAGTTCGCTTTAAAATGATCTCAGTTGTCCTTCATCGTCTCCATTTTGAACCTGATCTATAATTAATAACAACCATAATAATTTCTCCTAAACTCCTTCCATGCTAGGCAGCTATCTTGGCTCCAAGGCTTTCTTCCAGGAGTTACTTTATTTTTTCAGTGCCAGAATCATCTTCAATCTCCTTGTTGCATTAATAACTGCATCGAACTCCTTTTATAATACTTGGTTGCAGAGGGAGACCAAGAGTTTCACAAAAGATACAGAACAATTTTTTTTTTTAAAAAAACCCATATTTGGCACGCTAACAGCAATATTACCTCTATTACCTCAAGTCCACATTGTCCCTGACAGCGCACAGTCGTTCACCTTTAAAGCATGGAGGGAATCAAAGATTAGCGCTTTCCCTGAGCTGAAAAAGACAAACATTATTGGGCTTCGAAAGGAAATGAGAAGCAAAGAATCTGTCCCTTGCCCCACTTCATGCTACAGAGTGTTTCTGAAACTTGACAACATTTAAGATGTTGTCATTCTAGATGTCGTGACTTTATGTCATGCTGATGGGAAATTCTGGGAGTTAAAGTCCAGACATCTTAAAGTTTGCCAAGGTTGAAAAAGACCGTGTTAGAGGTTAACACTGAAAAAATGGAAGCTCTTACCTAGCGGGATTGACAACCACTTTCTGCCCTGATGGCCAAAGGCAGGGCTGGTTGCAGCCTCTAAGAGATGCTCGACCAGCCAATGGGACAACCCCCCTCCCCGAAACAAAAGCAAAGTAGCACAAGGCACCCCCAGAAGACTTTGTCCCTGGCAGATGTTGCTCAGGATACATGTAGACATGCTGGTGTTTCTTTCTGCCACCCAGCAAATGTATTCACATGGCAGGACTTCCAGAATTTATTCTGCACTGAACTGGCCTATGTCCCCTTCTGCCTCTTTGGCCTTGGCTCTCAAACGATCTGACCAGCCTTTCCATTCCCACTACAGAGGCTTTCCTTAGTTCCTGGACCCGAAACCTTGGAAACACTTCTAACTATTCACCTCCCAGGAGGCCCCATCAGATTACCAAGTGCAAAAGAGATATTGAAGGAAACACGCACACGCGCACACGTACATACACATACACACACACACACACACACACACACACACACGCACCAGGAAAGTAGAAAAGTCTCTGGGATGAGGGAGGTGGATGGTCAGGCTCCCTTTGCGCTCACATAACAGATAACCAGCTTGTCAAGCCAGTGTGGAGCTGAAAGGGAGACCGATGACGAATGAGTCTCTTTCAGCAAGTATCCCGGATGGAGCTCATAATTCTTCCTGGATGGTCTCCAGCATCTCTGTCTGCACAGCCTGGGTGATGAGAGTCAGCTCCTGGGAAAGTGTCTCATAGCGATAGGCTACCCGGATGTCTGGCACATTGGTACGACGGATGTCATTGCCTTCTGACCCCTCCTTCAGGTAGTTGGGTCCAAGCCAGTAGCTCTTCACCTGAGGAACAAAGGCAGAAATCAACCCAGGGTTAGGACCAAGAGCAGCCTATGTTTTCCATCTGGACATTCAAAGACAAAAATATTAATGAAGGATACGGTATAATTCATAGTCACTCTGGGAGTGAAATGGGAAGTCTAAATTTAATAAATAAATTAACAAATCCTTTAAAAAACAAAACAAGAGCTAGCACCAACTATTCCTCCGTCTTCCTCTTCCTCTCTCTCCCTCCCTCCCTCTTTCTTTCTCTCTCTCTCTCTCTCACACACACATGCAAACTAATACATTCACTCATGGGTTTTAAATTCTCGCCTTATGTTCATTTTAGTGCCTGCTCTGGACTTTTGCCTAGCAAAGAATTGCACAAATGTCTCAATAGCACCCCGCACCCACCCCCCAGAAAAGCTACCCTCCATTCAGTCCATGAGAACAAGATATCTTAGCAGAGGCACAGTGGTACTACAATGGCAAAGATAAAGTTTTTGGACAGGCATTTCTGCTTTTTGCTCATTTGTAGTAGTTAAAACTATCAGAAAAAAGGGCTTAAATATCCATCTTATTCTTACTGCTGCACAATTAATGTGCCAAGTTTCACTGGGATTTTGATCAAGAGTGCAATGCCTCCTGGAATTTTACAAGATGCATCAAGGTGTAGTAGGTTTATCATGCCATATCAATATAACTAATTCCTTGGCATCCACGGACAACAAGCAGGCTGCCCTAAGCTGAGAACAAACTAATGATTTGGGGAAGTAGAAACACCCTTTTGGAGGGGAGGAGGGAACTTACGTAAAAAATTAAATCAGTTTAATAAGGATTGAGCATAATAAGTGAGAAGATAACAGCAGCTATTATGTACATGGGAGAAGGAAAGGCTGAAGGAAAAAGAGGGATGGCAGATACCGCCCCACTGTACTCTTTAAGACAAATTGTTTTTGAACTTCAGGAGGGTAGCTACCTCACTGGTGAAAGGATCACATCTGCAGGGGTCTTTATCTACAATCTCCCCAGCATAAAATGGATTCATTTCCAGCCTAATTTCCCAGGACTGCCATGACGCTTTCAGGACAAAGGCTGCTCTTTTGCTGAAGATGGAATCAAGGGAAGGGAGGTATTGGATATGCTTTCTTCAACATTAGTCCTCAAAGGATTGCCTTCCCTTGAGTACAGACTTGGTTGAAGAGGAGGCCGCGTATAGGTGTTAAGTCTTCTACAGCAAACAGGCTGGTTTAGATGAATAAAGGTAGAGGTAAAGTTTCCTCTTGCACATATGTGCTAGTCGTTCCCGACTCTAGGGGGCAGTGCTCATCTCCATTTCAAAGCCAAAGAGCCAGTGCTGTCCAAAGACATCTCAGTGATCATGTGGCCAACATGGCTAAATGGTGAAGGCGCATGGAATGCTGTTACCTCCCCACCAAATGTCCTTATTTTTCTACTTACATTTTTACATGTTTTTGAACTGCTAGGTTGGAAGCTGGGACAAGTAATTGGAGCTCACTCCATTGCGCAGCACTAGGGATTCAAACCGCCGAACTGCCCACCTTTCTGATCGACAAGCTCAGCATCTTAGCCACTAAGCCACCATGTAAATTTCTGTAAATCCCCTCCCCTTGAACTTCAGAGCATTTTTGGGGGAGGTGGTAGCCTGAAGTCAATCCCTTCCAGAGAAGATTCTACATTACCTTGTGGGAGAAGCCACTCATGAGCACGCTGTTCCGTGCCAGTTCACACATATCGCAGGAACTGAGCTTCCAAACCTGTGTGGCAATGCTGTACTCTTCCATCAAGGGTTCCTGGAAGCAATATTGTCAGTCAGACCCAGATACATGCAAATTGAACATTACCAAGCAGCAAAATAGGATACCAGACTGGCTTCAGTGATGTTAGCACATATCAAATTAGTTGTGCACAGTGCAAACTGTATGCAGTAGGCAGTGGTGGGTTTCAAAATTTTTTAGAACCTCTTCTGTGGGTGTGGCGTGCTTTGTGGGAGTGGCTTGCCAGCCATGTGACCGAGTGGGAGTGGCTTGCCAGCCATGTGACCGAATGGGAGTGGCTTGGCAGTCATGTGACTGGGTGGGCATGGCCAACTTGTAAAATGTGGTGAAACTCACTTAACAACGCTCTTGCTTAGCAACCAAAATGTTGGCTCAGAAACTCTGCATTTGAAGCATGCAAGTCTTAAAGCTGTCAAGTTACAAGACCCTTGGATCCCTAACCCTTTAGAAGAAAAAACCCCAGGGGTGTTCAAACTTGACAGCTTTAAGACTTGTGGACTTCAACTCCCAGAATTCCTCCTCTCGCTCTTCATCTTGATGATGTGCGGACGGGCGGAGGGAGGGAGCTGGAACCGGTTCTAAATGGCACTGTAGATTTGTGGAACCTCTTCTATAGAAGAGGTTAGAACTGCCAGGAACCCACCCCTGGCAGTAGGCAGCAACTGAAAAGTCCAGAGCTATAAGCTAGATTGGAAAGTGGAGAATTATCACAGAAGAAGGCAACCACTTCCACATCAGGACAAAACTCCAACATCAGTAAGGAATGAAGCAAGTTTACTTTCTAATAAAAACTGAGCAGAAAACATTTTCATTATTTTATCTCTGGTAGAAATTGGAGAACAGTGTGTGCCTGGGATAAGTGAAAGATATGCAGGTAGTCCTTGACTTACGATGACAATTGAGGCCAACCTTTCTGTTGTTAAGTGAGATATTTGTTAAGCGGGTTTTGCACCATTTTACAACCTTTCTTGCCATAGCCGTTAAGTGAATCACTGCAGCTGATAAGTTGGTAACCCAATTGCTAAGTCAATCTGGCTTCCCAACAGACTTTGCTTCTCAGAAAGCCGTAAAAGAGGGGATCACATGACCTTGGGACACAGCTGCGGTCATAAGTATGAACCAGTTGCCAAGCATCTGAATTTTGATCACATGATCAAAATTCGTTGATATAAAATTCATAAGAGCGAAAAATGGTCATAAATCACTTTTTCAATGCTGTTGTAACTTTGAACAGTCACTAAATGAACTGTTGTAAGTCCAGGACTACTTGTAAACAGCTAAAACAACATCTTAGGTTTCCAAAAACAGTTGGTTGGGGGGGGGGGGTGTCCCAAGTTGCCACAAATATTTCTACGGACTGAACCAAAGGCAAAGCATGTTCTATTTACACCGTTTTTTTACTTTGGTTCTTGTGACCAAAGTTTGATTTTTGAGCCACTAGGTGGAGACATTTCAATTACACTAGACAAGGAAGATTTTGCTTCCTAACACTTTCCCCTGTGTCTCTCATAAATGTTTGGCTGCTAATCACAAAAATAACCTGGAATTTAACCATCATTTTCTAGATATTTTCTGTTTTTACACAATGGCAATATGCACCCTTCAGTTCCGACTGGCTATGACGCACACATGAAATAAACACGAGAAAACATGGAACTGTTATTGAAGCACATGTACTAAACCAAGCACAACAGGAACATCTGCAGAGATCTAAACATGGCAGCTTTGCTGCTTGGAATGAAGCATTAGGCAGTTAACACATGATACAGGCAGAGGAAACACTTATACAGCTATCTTTTCTTTCTAGTATTTGGCCACACTGCATCAGCTAAAAAGAAGGGCATCTTTCCTCCCTTGTGCCATCTTTCATTCCTTTGGGGGGGGGGTCATACATGCTACGCGACACTCACCTTAGTGAAATGGAACTGCAGGGGATCGTCTGTGGACAGGGAGACCACGAGCCCCCGTGACAGGTACTCAGGTAGCGGATTACGATGGTAGCTTAAGAACAGACTGTTATTGCTAAGTGGAGACATAGCAATGCCAATCTGAGCCAGGTAGTAGAGATATTGCAGCACCGGTGCCTAGAGAGAAACTCAATGTTAAGGCATGATGTATCTCAAGTAAACACTGAGCCCTTCTTAATGCTTGCTTCTGGATAAATATACATGGGTTCCCCCTTCCAGTTGGAAAAGTCGTGCATAGAAACTCTTTCAAGAGACTGCAAGTATCACCAGCATGCAAGCCCAATAATGATCTATTCACATTTCCTTTATAGGAGCACAGTGGCTCACGTGATTAGGGCACTGGGTTGACAAGCAGCAAGCCCACCTTTGAAACCCAAATGCTGCTGTGGGACCGGATGAGTTCACCTCACTTGCTCCAGATCCTCTTGACCTAGCACAGTGATGGCCAACCTTTTTGGCACCGAGTGCCCAAACCAGAACATGTGTGCATGTGCTTGAGCATGGGAAACCCAAAGACCAGCTGGCCGGTGCATACATGCCTGGGTTTTGGGCATTTGGGAGCCTTTTTCAGGCTGTTTTGGGGCCATTTACAGGCTGTTTTTCAAGCTGTTTTGAGGTTATTTTGGGGCTGTTTGGGGAGTTTTTTGGCCTGAAAATGGCCTCTTTTTTAAACCAGAAGAGCAGCTGGCTAGAGCACATGTGCCCACACAGAGGGCTCTATGTGCCGCCTCTGGCACACATGCCAAAGATTCGCCATCACGGACCTAGCATTTCGAAAGCATGCATTTGCAAGTAGCTAGGCAGGTGCTACTTCAGTGAGCACGTTAATGGGGAAAGGACTCCCCAACTGGGCATCCCCCCCCAGAGAATGGTGATGTCACCAGCTAATCTTTGCAACCCATAAGCACCTTGGTGCTTCCGACACAAGTGCGATGTGATTTTCTTTTTGCCTTCTGCCTAGGTTCCTACTGCATGTTTACAGTAGCCTTGATCACAACACCCAAAGGTATGTGGTGGTTTAAGCAGCAGCTTTGCTTCTAAGCAATGTTTCTGCTTCATCACACATATGGGCATGTCCCAAAGTCCATGTTTCTAGACGTGGCATCAACTCATTTCCGTTCCCTTACCTTGCGAAGGAGGAGGCCGTGAGATATGTTTTCTGACAGCATGAAAGCCGACACAAGATGATGGATGGGTCCTGCCTCCCCACAGTGGGGTCGCAGCACGAAGGTGTGGAAGCACCTCTTCCTAGGGGAAAAAAGGAAAGCAAAATATACAGCTTACAAATGAATGGCATTTCGGAAAAGGAGAAGTCAAAATGCTGGTAAAATGGGAAGAGGAACAGGAATTAATGCCCAGCTTACAGCACCAAAGATATAAAGCTGAAACATAGGCCACAAACTCTGGGTATTTGAGTGTCTTAATATGTTGCTATTATTATCAGAAAGGTGATAAAAAGGGTATTCAAGGCCTTAAAAACCATTCTGGAGGAGACACAAATTCAGAAAAGGTGGGTGAGGAGGCAGATAAGAAGCAGACCACCTACCTACGCAGATGATTCAACACCACCATATTAGCATAGGTGTAATAAAGGTAATAGGAATATGGCGGGTTATCTTCTTCCATCCAACTGCCAGGTAAGGGACTGTCCAAGTTGAAGATATGGTGTTCTGGCTTGGACTCATCGTCTACGCTATCAAAACCATCCACCTATCCATTCAAAAACCAGAGGAAAGAAAGGGAGGGGATGAAAATATGCTTGCATCGTCATTCATTTTATGCAAATCAGCCAGAATGATCTTGACAGTTATTTAAGACTGATAATATATCAATGTATATCATTCTACTATATGCTAAGTAAATGGTCTTCAGGATCAAGCATATACAAGAATCACATATATAACATTTGTCCTTCACTCTTCCCCAAATGCAGAGATACTATTAGCCATCCCTTTAACAAGTACTAGAAATTAGGTGGTTGTTTTTTTTTTTGCAACATCCCTACTTACATGCTCCAAGAAGAGATGCAATTCTGGGTGGCTGGCAGGGTTGATGGTGGCTTCAAAGAGAGGTAAGAAAATGTTCTCTAACATCTCCTGAAAGTTGGCCAACTGTTTCTTTGTTTTGTATACGTCACTGTTAAAAATCGAGAAACAAAAAGTGACAGTGCTCCATCACACATAAATCTCTTCATTCCTGACAATTGACAATCGTGTTCCTCAAAGTTTGTTCTGAGCTGACTGAGGCTGTAATTAACAGCCGTGTACTGTGACACTCCACATACTCATATCCTTGGAAGAAGAGAGGAGTGGGTAGCATACTTCCTAGAAGACTAAACTAGTTCATTTTTCCCCTTCTGTTGTCAATGTATTAGGTGGTACCCAATTCCCTGTTCTCTGGCCAGAAAAATCTCAAGCTGCCCAGAGTCACCTTGTAGGAAGATGGGTGGCATAAAAATTTAATAAATAAATAATTTTAATGAATAAATAAATATGTTTCCCAGTCAAATTGTTTTTCCTCTAGTACCAAAAAACTGCAAACACTTCTTCCCACATCTCTGCCTTCCCTGGCATTAAAGTTACCACAGAAATTATGAACGAATACTTAAGTGTGCCTTGATCGCACTTAAAATCGGCTGCTTTGTGGTAAGGCTTGCACAGCTTCGGGGAATGAGAGCCAGATCACTTAAGAAACCCAACTGCTTCAACAAATCCAATTCCCAACAGTCTTCACTGCAGATTTCATACAGCAGAGATGGTTGGAAGAAATAACAATCTTACACTCAAAGGTGCTTTTCCCCCCCAAAGGTGTGCAAAAGTTTTGCTTCTCGCTTCTTCAGTCCTGAAATGAAGAAGCTTCTTGCATAAGAAGCAAAATGTTTTCAAGGAAAAAAAACAAGAAAGTCCAATTGCCTTTTGGAAAAAGCACTTTTGGAAAACCATGAACTGGATGATTGAGAATCTCCATAGATATCTTACACAGTGATTTAGTTAAGAGAGGGTGTATTTTGGGGGAAATGTGCAAGTTTTTATGACCATTTACAAATACTTTCAAAGTAGCTTTTTGCTACTTTGCTAGAGTTAACTGCAGTAACAGTTATCAGTTCCTTGCGATAATTGCAAAGCTGTGAGCTCCCAGCCGAAAGGCTGAAAATTAAGTTCTGGCAAGCAGTCTTTGTGGCACAAAACACAATGAGCAAAATCTTCAGAAATACAAACTGTTGTCTCCTATGACAACCACTCCCCTTTCCTTCTATTTATTCCCCAGCCAGGGAGCCGTCCATGTGTGCTTTGCTTCCCGAGTCGACTCCTTGTCCTCCGTTGTTCCCCTCTCCTAACTGCTCTGTGCATACGTGCATCTGGAACAGGCCTCAGCTGTTCTTCCTCCTCACTCATTTCAGCCTTCAAAGGCAGCTGCCTCTCCGGTGGCTGGGAAATGTCGGACGGCCCTGGCTCTATCTCTGCGTCCGACGCAGAGCATCCATCAGAGCCTTTCCCAGACTTCAGCACTGGCCCAAGTTCCTCTCCAACCTCCTCATTGCCCGACTCTGCCACCAGCTCTGCTGGCAGCCTGCAGACCACAACAGGGTTTTTTTTTCCTGAATGGTAGACAGAAATCTGTTGCAACCCTTTCCAGTTCAGATGTTTCATTACTCAACTAGATCCTGTAACATCATCAGTGCAAGTCTTACCACTTTAGCTCATAAGCTGATATTTTACTACACTGAGCAGCTAAGTCCAAAGGGTGGTTTCCCACTAACTGGGATTACAACTGCTGTGGAAATCAAAGCTAAGATCCAACCACAGAAAACTAAAGGGCCCTCTGTATTTCTTATGAAGATGGTTGCTCTCTGTGACTGTCAAAAAATACAGTGGAAAGCTACTTGTAGCATAAAGAGCCTTCTATAAGACAGCAGAACAATTTCCCCACAAGGACACCCAGATATATAATAAGGCACAGCGATCTCATTGATCCTAAACATGGACGCTCAGAAATTGGTTCTAGGATTGCAGCCTCTAAGGTTTAACTTTAATCATACCTGTCCAAACAACATGGTTTTCGATAAGTCTTCTAAAAAAAAAAAAAGACAGTGGAAGAGTAACATTTATCTTCCTTAGGGTGTTATCTTGGTGCCAGAATTATAAAAAAAAGCAAGTCCTGTACCCACTTTTTACTAGACAGAAGTGACTGTTGAGTATTAACAATACAACAGCTAATATATGCAAAGTCTTTTGTGATTCTGCAAGTTTCTGCACGCTTTTGAAACTGCAAAACCAAGAGAGAGGTACTCACAATAGCCGAGGCACTTGCACCAGCCAGCGTACATTGTTGGAATGCACTCGGTGGGTAACAGCCCACTTGGCCAACTTATCCCACTCATCCCGTGCTCGGCCGTAGATTGACAGCCGCAGTTCTGCATTCTGATATTTGCTCTCTTCTAGATCAAACATGACTTCCTACCAGGAGAGAATGAGCTTGTTAGCACTTTAAGAATAAGAGCTCTTCCTTAAAAAAGCCAATACGAATGCATGTTCTTATATCCTGCCTTTTGTCTGAAAGTTCTGGGTGACTCAGATGGGGATCTCCCCTCATTTTCTTCCCAAACAACAATCCTATGAACCAGGTTGAGTGACAAAGAGGCCGGTTGAAATTCATTCAACAAATCATGCAGTTAAATAGAGAAACTGCCTGCAGATTGCCTGATCCACTTCCAGTTTGCATATTGGGCCATTTTTCACCCTCCCCAGGCTCCTAGAAAGTTTCTGGAGCCTGGGGAGGGTGAAAAATCGATGTATCAGGCCCACCAGAAGTTGGAAAATGGGCTGTTTCCAGCCTCCTGAGGGCCTCCGGGGGGCAGTGGAGACCATTTTTGGCCTCCCCATGCTCCAAGAAAGTCGTGCACGCATGTGCGGGGCAGCAGGGGGGTCATGCACGCATGCGCAGGGGTCACTGTGCGGGGGTGGGCACTTATGGCACCCGAGGCGAAAAAAGTTCGCCATCACTGGGCTAGGCATACCGTGGTTTCCAACTACAATGACTAGGTAAGTATTGTAGCATGATGTGACATGAATAGATTGGCTTCAACTTCTGATAATTGAGGGACAAACATATAAACACTTAAGATTGGGCTTCTAATGTTCAGAAGTGAGTTATGGCCATTACTGGGCCTGCAGTAATCAAGAAATAACCTTTATACACCCACCACCCCTTTCTGCTCCCCCATGTGACTTTATTACTTATTACTTCTCCAAAACCAACCTGCTTGGTTTTCCCAAGCTTCAAAGCCCCAAAAGATAGCTATATTTAAGTCTGCATAACTTGTTCAGCTCCCCTGGCTTTAAGAAAGTATCCACGAATGAGGCCAACTCGCAAGGTAGTCCAGATGCGAAGCACAAGCAGATGGACTGATCCTACTTTATTATAAGGTTACATTAACAGGATCTTGCCAGTCTGAAAATCCATTTCTCCCCCCTCCCCCCCAACTGCCTTTGCAGCCTAAAAAACTAGGGAGGGTCCCTTCTGAGACATCTGCCATGCCCACATTCCTTCTGCAGGCTGTCTCTTGTCCAACTCTTCCCCTGGCTGGGGCAATTCCCTATCTCTCCGGGACATTCCCACACACCATTACAGCAGCCCTCACCTTGATGATATGAGCAAAGTATTTTCCAGAGACTCGGTTGTCTGTTTTAATGAAAATCTCCCGCAGAATAGACTCTCCTATGGGGTTGTATTTGGCATTGAACTTGTCAAATCGATGAAAGGTGTTACGATCCTATTAATAGAGAGAATGCCAAGATAAATCATGATAAGCCAGAATGCAACAGCAGTGCCTTCTCTTCCTCACTTAGCACTACTGATAAAGATATATTTCTTATTCATAATTCCCTCCATCATCTCCCTTTGATTGGAGAGCATTGCCTCCCAAGATCAGAAGCTGCTATGTATTTCTTCAATGATCACTTTCTTCTCTTTTATAAATACTGCCAAATCACACACACACAAACACAAACACACACACACAAACACACACATATTTGTATGTGTATGTTCCAGCATAACTCTGGAACGCCTCGAGCAATTTCAATCAAAACTTGGTACATAGATGACTTAGTCTCTGGAAACAAATATTGTGGTGGTAAGACACCCCTAAAACTCCTTGGGATGTGTGTTCTGTTAAGATACAGCATGTTGTGCCTTAAGATAGCTTCTACTGTACTGCTGTAAAATGGATTCTGCTGTACAGTGCAGAAGAGTTGCCATGGTAACGGCTTCACAGTACTCCACAAGGACGCTACCTCTGGTAAGGGGGAAAATCCAACATTAGAAATTATGTTAGGTCCAGACATTTCCACCCTATAAATAAATCCCTGGGCACCACCAGGTTTTCAGCTAGTTGCTTATAATTGAGGCAACTTTAGAGCTGTGTTCCAATAGACCTGAAAAACTCAGAAACTACCATTCTGCATGTGAGACCATTCTACTGTAAAGAATAAGAAAGTTTTGTCCAGCCTAGTGTCCAAAATTAAGATTGCTATTAGTCCAGTAGGAAAATCAGTTTCTAATTTTCTTTGTAAGTCAGAGGAAAGCTACCCTCTTTGATGAATGCATCTGACATACCGCATGGACATCGAGGGTGTCCACACTCAGATCGTATGCTGTGAGATTCATGGTCTCAAAGACCTCTTTAAGGGTTTGCTCCTTGCCCTTTTCCACATGAACGATTTCCTCCAGGTGTTTCTTCATAGCCCGTTTGATGAAGCGCAGCAGATGCTTCTGATTCATGCAGGATGAGGCATGGATGTGTGTGTCCACCTGATCAAAGGATTAGTGGGTAAGTATACAAGCTAGGAAGATGGAAGCTTATCTTAGACATCAGTTCATTCGCTGACTTCAAGAAAAACTGTTATTCTCAAACTCAATTCTATTTTTCAATCCCTTAAATGGAAGTAATACTGACTTTCTTCTAAGATTGTTATATTCATTAACATACCATATTTTTCGGACTATAAGATGCACTGGTGTATAAGACGCATCAATATTTCAAAGAGGTAAGTAAGAAAAAAAAGTTTTTGTCCTCCCCGGCCCCCAGGAGCAATCTGCAGGCTTCAGCAGGACTGGGGGAAGGCAAAAACACCAATTTTTGCGAAGATTTGTGGAAAACAGGCCTTTCTCCAACCCTGCTAAAGCCTGCAGAGTGCTTCTGGAGGTTGGGGGAAGCAAAAACGCCTCAGTTTTTTGCAAAAAATGGGCTGTTTTTTGCAAAAATGGGATTTGGGGGCAGGACTTCAGGCGGCCAAAAATGGCTGTATTTGATGTATAAGACGTACCAACATTTCCATGCTCTTTTGGGGGGCTGGGGAGATGTGTCTTATACTCTGAAAAATACGGTAATTATTTGGATTTTGTTTTTTAAAAAGACAATCTGTATATACCAATCCAAAATAGGCCAGAGGTGCAAATGTGAGTACAAAACTCAGCATTTCTGTTGAAAGTATTGTCAGGCCTGCAGAGGTTCCTTTAAGAATCTTTGGCTGGCCACGCTCTCATTAAGGGGGGGAATAGCAAGGGGTAGAATGTGTTGTTTTCAAAATAAAAAATTCCTTTCTAGAAGCTCAAGGTCATCTTTTGTCTCCGCAGCTTTGCACCTGACCAGAAGCAGTTGGCCGTGGGTGCTAGCGAGGAAGAAGAAGATTGGACCATGTGATGGATTGTGGATGTGGGAGCAAGATCATGAACTTTTAACTGGGTGGAATTCTGATGTCATTTCCAGAATTGGGATTAACACAGATGTGCTAAGATGTCTGCTTCATTAAATTGGAACTTTTAGGATCGTTTTGCCTTCGACTCTGATTTAATTCTATATGATACTTGGAACGATGACATGTATTTTGCTACCAACTTAAAAGCTGTAGGATTTGCTAGTGTTCTCTTACCAGTACAAAGAGGTCAAGGGCTGTACTGGTGAAGCTTTCTACAATAACTGTTGAACTTTCTAGGCTCAACAATCTGTGGCACTGACATAGCCTGTAGCCCTAACTACCAGCACATATTCTCAAATTATACAGCGCTTCTACCTTCCGAATGTTGTAGAAGTCACGATGTGGCACCTTTTTCTGAGCTGCCAGCTCTTTCATCTCATTGAGCAGAACATGCATCTGGAACTTTGAACTTAAGTATTGAAGTCTTCGATAGCAGAAGGATTTTCTGTCCAAAGGTGAAAAGAAAACAATTTCAGATTTGCACACCCTGATTATTTTCCATTTGAGATCAAATTTCATTATTATCCCAGAAGCTGTCTCAGCACAATTAATTGATAAAGGAACAATTTGCCTTTCCAGTTTTACATGGGTGGGGAAGTCATTTTCCCCCAGAAATAGAATATGAGAATTATTAAAGATCCCATACAATTAAGCCTATGCCGTCAGCCTAATGGTGAGTCTACAGTAGCTACTGTAGCTATTTTAAGTAGCTACTGCCTACTTATGTCCATGGAGAGTCACAGTAATCCAAGCCATGTTATCCCAAAGGCACCTTTTCAAGAGGCAGAGCTGAAGAAGCTTCTTGGATGAGAAGTGAAGCATCTTCAAAGAAAATCCAGAAAATCCAGTTGTTTCTTGAAAAAACTCCTTTGGGACTACTGTCTACTTACAAAAATGCTAAGAAATTGAAAAGCAAAGCATCTGTTTTTGGTTCCTGGTATTAAAGTTGTATTGAAGCATTTTCTGGAGGAGGAGTCACCAACCTTTCAGACCTCAGGAACCACTAAATTCATAATTTTAAGTCCCACGGACCAGTAATATGATCTTCCTAATCACCGGCTGGATGGGCATGGCTAGGTAGTCATGTGACTGAGTGGGCATAGCCAACTCAATGTCACTCACATTGAGGGGCGCCTCGCCAGCCTCTACTTGCCCCTCCCCTCCCAGCCACTCCTCGCCTCCCTGCCAAGGCTCCTTAAGGCCCCAACAGGAAGCAGTGGTGGGAGTTAAGCAGCCACCAAGAGAAAGAGTTGGCAAAGGCTCAGTAGAAGCACCTCACTGAGGACTACGAGCATAGGATTTCCAAGCAGAGGGAAGACCTGCAGGAGTGCAAGTCCAGGTACTGGCGGGCTGAGATGGCCAGCCAGTTCCAGGCCATGATACAGTCCTGCTGGAACAAGGTCTTCCAGCTCTTCACCACCAGCGGCACTTTCCTCCAGCCTTCGCCCAAAACCCCACACCAGGAGGCTGAAGCAGACCCCAAGTCAGAATTTCTGCCCCCCTCCAATCCACACAAAAAGACCCCAAGGGGGCAGACTCTGCAGCAACACAAATGTTCATTGCACACGAGGATCCCTGATTTAGTGCAATATAAAAAATGAAAATAATTTTTCTGCGGACCACCAAAATTTTCTCATGGACCACCAGTTGGTGACCACTGCTCTAGAGGACACTGTTTCTTTCAAGAAAGTCCAATAAACTTTCTTTCAACCTGAAGAATACACTTTGATTATTCCAGAAAAAATCATAAGAACTATGTTAAATCGACAAAAAAGAAGATAAATGTGTCTCCCGTGTAATCTTATGATGACAGGGTGTTTTACATAATAGATTCTAAGATCATAATGTACGTAAGCCACACTTGTAGAATATTTGGAAAGGAGTTTGACACCTTGATTTTGCATGCACAGATCAAAAAGGTAGAAAACTTACATGGGGCCATTAATGATCAGAGCCATCAGAACGTTCATGTCAGCCACAAACTCCTGCAGGTCAGGATAAGGCAAGTCCAGTTCAGTGGTCCTTTTCAAAATGCAATAGAGAACAGACCCCAAAGATATGAGCAAGCAATAGCCATAGCAATAGACTTACATACCACTTCACAGTGCTTTACAGCCATCTCTAAGCGGTTTACAGAGTCAGCCTATGGCCCCCAACAATCTGGGTCCTCATTTTACCCACCTCAGAAGGATGGAAGGATGAGTCAACCTTGAGCCTGGTGAGATTTGAACTGTCAAATTGCAGGCAGCCGAAGTAGCCTTGCAGTTCTGCACTCTAACCACTGTGCCACCGCGGCTCAGTTGCATCATTAAAAGAAAGCAAGGAAAGAACAGCCACCACCACTGCCTGGGTGTGCATAGAGGATAGTTTTCTGAGTAACCCAATAGATATAAACCTGTCAAACCAAGAACAGCCTTACCAATAATCCAGGGAAAAAAGCCCTATATCATTGTCACTAATACTTCGAAAAATTGTAAGAAGTATTTTACTAGAAAAAAATAAAGAGAAACAAGATGTTCTGAATGATTTGTCAGCCTTGAAGTAGACTAAATCATAGTTTTGAACTGGCAAAATCCTGGGTTTTACATTTGCTCCAGGATTAGTAAAGAATAACAACTGATTTTCTATATTAGGCAGAAAGGAAATGAGCAATGCAAAATATATGTAACTGCTGTAACAGATGGTTTAGAATAGCGATCCCCAATTTTTCCACCTTTGTAGATCGGTGGCGGTGGCAGTGGCAGCGAGGGGAAAGAGTGGATGGTTCCAGGTCGTGCAAGGGGGGGGGGGCATGTGGGCAGCTCCACTTGCGCGAGCAGCGTGGGAACACACTGGCCCACATAGCTCCATTTGGAACTGTGTGTATGAGCGCCTGTTGTTTGTGCGGCCCAATTCTGAACGATACTAGGCTGCAGCCCAGGGGTTGGAGACCCCTGGTACAGTGTCATCAATATCTTCCTGACATTGGCCTCAAAGTTTCTTTTACATCAGATCAAGGAGTTGCACTATGACTAGAGCCCAATATCTGGAGCCCTTAACCTGGTTATGAGCTAAAGTGGGGGGGGGGGGTGTTCCAACTCGCGGTCCATGGGCCGGATGTGTCACTGGCTGGCTATGCCCACCGTTGGTTTAGCGAAGGGGGGAAAGTTGTGATACATCACATGATGTGTCATCGTGAGTTAGATGCCCCTGAGCTAAAGGGCAATATGAATATCAGATGGCTGATGAGAAGATGAAGATGCTGAGCAGCAGTATCCTGCTTTTCCTTCCTTGCTGTTTCATTCTCAGTCCAGAAGTGTATGTTACTAGCTGCAATTGATACAAAAACTAGTAACAGCCTGGTAACAACATAACTAGTAACTAGTTATGCCCACATCAATAATGATTAGCAAAAAAGTAGTAGATCCTTTTGTGTATACCACAAAATGTTGCTCAAGAATGAACCTTCCTAAAATAAATTCTGTTTGGGATAATTATAGATCAATTTTTTTACTTTCAAATCTGTTTCCTTTGCAATTTGTTAGATGCAGAGAAAAATGAGAGGATCAGAAATCTTGCTCAGCTAGACATGAATCATAGATAACATCACTGCCCCAGAAGTTATTTCTCTCCCAGATTTTCCCTAATAACCAGGTCATTCTCATGCCTTCAGCCACCTACTTACTTGTCAGTGATGTCCTGCTTGGTGTACACATGAACTACTCCATTGACCATCCTGAGGCCAAAGCCAAGATCTCCAGGCATTGATTCAGGATCACATTTCTCATAAGGATGCTGGTTTCCAAATGGAGGGTGCACTGGGGCATCTGTAACAGAAGAAAATGCTTACGACAAACCATCCATCTGCCCAGTGACCTTGGCTGTTGTACCTAAAAGAGTTTAATGGAATGCTAAAAGAGAAATCAAATGCTAATTTAACCTCTGGCCCATACCATAATCCACCCACCCACCCCCAATTTCAGGGGTTGTTTGTTTCCATCCTTTTCCTCTAAGCGTTCATGGGCACAAACCAAGAAAATCAGTTATGCAAAGGCTGAACAGGTACAGCTAGTCCTGTGATGGCAATTAGGATTGGGATTTCATTGCTAAGTGATGTGGTTACAAAGTGTGACCGCATCACTTAGAGATAACAATCTCTGCAGTCCCGGCCATTGTTGTTAATCAAATTCCATGGCTGTTAAGCAAGGCAACGTCCTGCCAGAACCAAAACCAAAGTCAGTGGGGAAACCAGCAGGAAGTCTCAGGCTGTCAGGGACGTAAGCGGCTGTAGCCAGGTGGGGAAGGGACCAAGAAAGTATCCAGGGTGCAGGAGAGTCTGGGGACTGTGCGAGGAAAAATCTGGAAAAGTGTACAAAGGGTGAAACAAAGGTCAGTATGGGTTTATAAGGGGAGTGCATGAGAGGCATGGGTCAGGGAGAGTGAACAAGGGTGCATGAGGGGTGAGGGCTGGGGAGGGAGTATGAGAGTGTATGCAAGATAGGTTGGTGAGGTTGTGAGAATGCAAAGAGATGCACAGAAAAACCCAACAATAGCGATAGCTGTTAGACTTATATGCCATTTTACAATGCTTTACAGCCCTCTCTAAGCGGTTTACAGAGTCAGCCTATTACCCCCAACAATCTGGGTCCTCATTTTACCCACCTCAGAAAGACGGAAGACTGAGAACCTTGAGCCTGGTGAGATTCGATCTGTCAAAGTGCTGGCATCCGTGATTAGCAGAAGTAGCCTGCAGTACTGCACTCTAACCACTGCACCACCTTGGCAGTAAGGGTCAGGGAGGGTGTTAAAGAGATGTGCGAGAGGTATGCCACGGGATGGGGAAGGTGCAAGGGAAGCAGGGCAAGGGGCAGAGAGGGTGCAACTGGCACAAGTGAAGAGAGGGCGAGGGAGGTTGCATGGGTGAGGGAGAATTATCCCAGTGATTTGTGATCTTTCCTGCCGGCTTCCCCACTGACTTTCTGGGCAAAGTGGATAAGAAAGGTTGCAAATAGTGAGCACGTAATGGTATTGCAACCAATCATTAAGTGCAAACCAGTCATAAATGCCAAGCACCCCTATCACAATTGTGGGATTAGGTAGTGCTGGGATATCTAGAACTTCAAGGACCAGTCGTAACCCTACCGCTGCTGTCATTTTGAGCGGTTGCTGAATTAATAGTCATAGCTGAGGACTACCAGTAACCGGTTAAGTTTATATTGCATATAGAATGTGATGGTTCCACTGCAAAAAAATTACATCCAGTCTTCCCCAAATTTGATAGGGAATCTCCGAATACTGTATATTAGACATTTCCACCCATCATTCACTTGTCAGCTTTCCATATTTGAGGATAAGGAGATGGGTAATCCAAAGTGTCCAGAGAGCAGAATGTTGAGGAAGCCTAATTATGTTACTCCTTCCCATTTACCTCATAATCTGTTTAGATTGCATGTTTCTATGGAAACACAGAGAACGTGCAGCTTTGGATGCAGTTGAAAATTTAGCCTACATGTAGAATTCCTTTGTTATTCCTGAGAAATATAACTTTTTCGTTTTCTCTTTTAATTTTTAGAAGTAAATTTCTAGTTGGCTTTAGTCATAGCTTAAGATGCACTGGAAACTCCTGGGAGAGCTAACAAAGCTCCTGTCTCTTTCACTTCCTAGCCTTTTCCTTTATTAACAAAATCCAAATAGAAAATAAGAACACAGTATATACCAGTGTTAGCGAACTTTTTCAACACTGAGTGCCGAAACGGGAGTTCATGTGTGCAGGGGGGGGGGGCACTAAAAACCGGAAGAGCAGCTCCCCGGTGCACATGCACGGGAGTGCCAGGAACTGGAAGAGCATCTGGTCTTTCAGTTTCTGGCACGCATGCGCGCATCAAGACCAGCTGGCCTGCACAACAGATAGCTGCAGTTCGATTTCCAGCTTTTCTGTGCATGCGAAGTCCAGCTGGCTGGTGCATATGTGCATGCTGGAACCCAAAAAACCAATGGGCAACGACTGGTGTGCCCAGAGAGATGGCTCTGCGTGCCACTTCCAGCACATGTGCCATAGGTTCGCAATCAATGGAATATACCAAATAAGCAAATGGAAGATTCAACTTTTTTCGGCATAGAACTGGAATTTCCTTCATGGTTTTTTGAATCTCTCTCTTGGACCCCACATTAAAAAAAAATCTGTAGTTTACAGAAACTTTGCAGAATACATAAGCATGGAGAAAACTGTGGAGTTCCTGCAGCTATCCAGTTTAGTCTACCCCAGTAGCAGATAATGCAGGATTTGTTATTGCAACTGTCACTGATTGTGAAAGAAGTTGTTGTGCCTCCAAGGTCTTTTCCTTCAAAACTATTTGCCAGGCTTCAAATAGTTTAAACAATCAGTCTTAAAATCTCTTTTTCTCACTATCTTCTTACCCATCTGTGTCACTAGAATTAGGGAACTGCTTTTTTTTCAATCCATGCCCAGTTCTGATCCTTACCTGCAGCCACAGGAGTCTCAGCGATCTCCTCATACATCCTGAGAACTAAGGGTTTTTCGGAAAGGTCCTGCAGGAATCGTGCTGTGGTTTTACAGAAACTTTGCAGAGAAAGCCCCATATACTTCTCCCGAATGAATAATGCCTTGACCACGCTTTTAGCAGCATCCAACAGGTCTGTGAAGGGCACCTGCGTAGGGCAAAAGAAAAGCAGTTTATTCAACTGAGGGGGCTGTCAGAGGCTCATTGTGGAAAGTTTCACACACTATAAAACAGAAGTCATCAGAGAAAGCACTTTGTATACTTGAAGATAGAAACCAAAGGTTTTGCATTCTACCAGAGTGATTGTCAAAAAAACAACCACCCCACTGTTAAGGAACATTGCCAAAATGCTTTCTAATATTTCTGTGATCTGTTTTTTTTTTCTTTACAGGAAGCCGCATTTGGAGATCACAGGATGCTTAATCCATGTTTTATCTCATATGCATGCTAGTTCAGTCAACTGAAGCTATTACAACATAATAGTTCTACAGATGAAGTTATGATGCAGCCAAACTTACATCTGGTGGGACTGCAAAAAGCGAAGTCAAGTTGGTTGTTCAGCAAAACCCTCATTCTTACATACATATTTCCTCAAGGATTTATGGCAAGTTGACTTGAGTCAACCAATAAGGGAAGGTTTAGGAAGCTTTCTGTTCATCATTTTATTGTTTAGTATGCTTTAATCCCACTAGCACTGCTGATGTTACCTAGTTTTGGTAATGAAATGTCTGCAAGAAAATAAGCAAGCTGAGAGAGAGCACCAAGGACCCTTCATGGTTTAATAAGTTGTTGTTTTATATTAAGGAACTAGCCGATAACTCGGCGTTGCCCAGGTATTTATTTATAGGGGGGAAATGTCCGGACCAAACATAATTTCTAATGTTGGATTTTCCCCCTCGACCAGAGGGAGTCCCCTTGTGGAGTACTGTGAAGCCATTACCATGGCAATCCACTGCACTGCACAATAGAAGCCATTTTAAGGCTGTATCTTAACAGAACACACACACCCAGGGGTTTTAGGGGTGTCTTAGCCCCACAGTATTTGTTTCCAGAGAGTAAGTCATCTGTGTACCAAGTTTGGTTGAAATTGCTGAAGGCTTTCCAGAGTTATGCTGGAACATACACACCCACAGCCGTTTTTATATATATAGAACATAGATAGTTAAGAGTTTTGTTTTGTTTTTGTCTTATATATCCCCCAGACTCACATAGCTTAAGTTGGGCAGCTGAATGAATGGTCAACAGCTAGTAGTTCCAATTCAGCTTTTACAAAGACTTGTATTCATTATACAAGTGGCAGTGAACAACCCCATCCTCTTCCTTCTTGCATTGGTGTGGTAAGAGAAAAACTGATCGCCACACTCACAACATGGTTGCCTGCGGCAGGACCACCAAGATTCTGGCTCGCATAGAAGTGATCAGGGGAGAATTAGGCTCTGAACTACCAATAAATATTCTCTAGGTGTGGACCCTGGCTCTTCACTAATAGCACCAGTGTAACTGTGAAGAGAGGGACACGGTAGTTCAGTGGCTAAGACGCTGAGCTTGTCGATCAGAAAGGTCAGCAGTTTGGCAGTTTAAATCCCTAGTGCCTTGTAACGAAGTGAGTTCCCTTTACTTGTCCCAGTTTCTGATAACCTAACAGCTCAAAAGCATGTAAAAAAATAGGGACCACCTTTGGTGGGAAGGGAACAGCATTCCGTGCGCCTTCAACATTTAGTCATTCCAGCCACATGACCACAGAGACATCTTCAGATAGTGCTGGCACTTCAGCTTTGAAACAGAGATGAGCATCGCCCCTTAGAGTTGGGAATAACTAGCTCATATGTGCGAGGGGAACCTTTATCTTTACTAACTGTGAGAGGGAAGGATATGCTTACTGCTCACCTTCTCAGCAGAGGAAATTACAACAATATTTGTGGTTGGCTCCAGGGTTGAGTTTTTTCTCACTCACTAGATTCACTGGCTTCCCTCTCTTTTGCTTTACATATTTATGTATTTGTTTGCTAATTTAAATTTCTTTCCTGTCTTTTCATTAACAGAACAATCCAAACTGGAGCACATTCATGAAAAATAAGGAACAATGAGTTAAAAAAACAAGGTCCAAAATGACAATTCTGACAAACTTTTATTCCCCCCTCCCCCTCGAGCTCTGAAACGTTGGGCAACAATGCCAGAGCAGCACAGAGGAGCCAGTTTAACCCAAGCATAGATAAACAGCTGCATCTGAAACTGATCCCTGGAAACTTCGAGGGTTTGGCCCCAGCCCCAGCTCAATAGGGGGAGACTTGGCAAGCTGGAGTCCTGAGAATGCCCCCTCTTGGCTCGCTGCATCCCAGATCCCTGGCTGATGTAGCACCTCCAAGAAGAACATCCTGACTTGAACTTGGCTGAAGGGCAGCTCAGCTGGCGGAGTGGCTCTCTCTTCTCAAGGCTCCTGGGGAACTTACTTCCCAGAACCCTGCAAGGCCTTGGGTTTTTGTAAAAACAAACAACATTCCTGTTCTCAGCAACAGCAGTTTTCCTCCGCATTGCCCTGGAAGTCAACCAGCATGGTTGAACCATCAGCATGGAAGAATATGCAAAACGAAAACCACATGCTTTTGCAGCAGAAGTAGCAGCAGTATGGGGTGGTTTTTTCCCCTTCAAATTCATTCCTCAGCTTCTGAGACACCACTAGGAAAAACAATTAAGAGCCAGCAAAATGTTCTTTTAAAACAAGGGTGAACAAGCACTTTGAAGGGATTCCACCCCCTTTAAAATGTGTTTTTTTAAATCCCCAAGATCTCTAAAATGAGAACATTTACAGCCCTTTGCTGAAGTTGGGGAGCAGAACACACGGTAGTGGGTTTTTTTTAAATACTCAAAAAAACAGAGCTTCACTTTCCTATTTTACTGCCTGTCCGAAAGGTGCTTTTCCAAAAAGGCAAGTGGATTTTCTTGGGTTTTTTTTTTCCTTGAAAATGTTTTGCTTCACATCCAAGAAGCTTCTTCAGTTCTGAAGAAATTCAGAACTGTCACAGTTTGTCAGTTTCCGACAATCAGAAATTCAGTTACACAGAAAGTCCAGTTGCCTTTTGGAAAAGACGTTTTGGCATAACCATGACATGGACAATTAAGAATCTCTACAGATATTTTACTGCTCGTTTTCTTTTTCTAAAAGCAGAAAATCATACTGTGGGATTAGGTTTGTCAGATTTCAGCAGGGCAGAGAGGCTGTTAAACAGAACCTGGTCACATGCAGCCCACTGGCTACTTCACAATCCATACTTTAAAAACAACTCGCAAAAAAAAATTGGCTTTAAGCAGATGCCGTAGTGTAGGGACTCCACCTGGGGCATTCAAGTAGTCCCAGCCACTGTCAAGGAAACTAAGTTGTAGGACTAAACTCAGTATCACCACACAGTAGCTAGTTAATGTGAAACTCTTTGAATTCTGTGATTTTCAAGGAACGTATAGAATATTTTGGGAATGTAGAAAGCTTTCTGCAATGTGATTAGCGTATCTGTCCAACTAATTTACTACTTTACCCTATTAAACTCTTCATTATAGGAAACTTTAACCAAAGAAATATGTTGCTTGCAATCCATGTGCTTTATGTCCAAGCTATGTTTTATCCCTAACTCAGAGCAAGGACAGTAGTTCAGCTTTCCCCAATTTAGCATCCTCTAGATATTCTATCTTTCTGACTTTTAACTCCCATCTGCCTTGACCAAAGTGGCTTAGGCTAATGGGAGTTGTCATTAATGCAACAGGCATCAAGTTGTAGATGGCTATCAGAGACTAGTCATTTCCAGGATAGCAATAGCACTTAAGATTTATATACCGCTTCACAGTGCTTTACAGCCCTCTCTAAGCAGTTTACAGACTCAGCATATTGCCGTCAACCATCTGGGTCCTCATTTTGCCAACTCTTGGAAGAATGGAAGGCTGAGTCAACCTTGAGCCGATCAGGATTGAACTGCTGCACTGCTGGCAGCCAACAGCAGAAGTAGCCTGCAGTACTGCATTCCAATAACTGCACCACCCCGATATTTCCAAATATAGCAGGCACTATGTTCTGTAGCAGGAATAAGTATCTTTCAGATGTTTTCATCCACAACAATCAGATTATTGATTATGGTGACCAGAGTTTTGGGACATTTGTAGTCAAAGTTAGGTGGAGAATGTCAACTTGCCCCTCTTTGTGTGAGGGCTTCTAAAAGAGAATCAGTGTGTATGGGTTGGGGGAAATGAGAACAACCCCTAAATCAAACAGGCTTACCCCACATGTCTCTTCTCCAGAGATGGTAACCCTCTGGAACTCTCTATCCAAAAATACATCTCGATCTTTCGGAAGGTAATCTACTAGGTCTTCACCCTGTTCTTTAAATAATCTGGGGGGAAAAGAAAGGGGAAAAGAGGGGGAATGAAAGAACCACCATGAGGAATAGTCTCCGATCAATTCTGTCAGTCTACAGGAGTCCCATTTTCCAGCAGGCATGTGAAGACACAAAATTGAACACACAAACACGGGCAACACAGGGCCTTTCAGGTGTATCCTCCAATGGCAGCACTCTGAACTATGGAAAGGGTGAGGAACAGCAGTGGGCAACAAATACATACAGCAGAACTGGTAGGAAAATGTTCCTGAGCCCCAAATTTCTATACTGAACAATCAAACATTTGGATTAAACAGGGGTTTTCAAACTTTTTCAGGCTGCAAAAAGTCTTAGGTTAAAAAAAAATCCTGGAATCCATAATCAGAAGGCAAACCTCTAGCGATTAAAAAATTGACTATGCTTAAATAATTCTTTCTTTCTTCCTTCCTTCCTTCCATCCATCTTTTTCTTTTTCTTCTCCATGATTCTATCAAACACAGTTTGGGGAAAAAAAAACCTGTTGTAGAGTATCAGAAGAATAGATTTCCCAGGGCAATGACTTGTCCTGGCAAAACTGAAGGAGCTGCTCATCTGCCTAAAACAATGAGAAACATCCTACTTGGCTGAGCTTCTGGGTTCACTAGGATCCAAGCTGCTCAGTCAACCAATGCACAATGAAAGAGGGACGGGAAAAAGGCAAATATAAAACAGAGACAAACAGCTCTATCCACTATTCCTGCCTTGAAAATACTTTCTTTAAGAAGGACAGGGAGGGAAACAGAGCTCAGAAAAGGAACAAGGGAAAACAACCAATAGTATGACATGAGGAATCCCCCACTCACTGGTGTTGAGATTTGTGGGACTGGAAGATGCAAAAAATAAAACGAGGTTTGGTTTAGTCCAATAATATTTGGCCTGGTCCAAAATAAAATAGTTCCCCTATTTTTTCAACCTTAGCTAAGCTTTTTTTTCTCAGAAGAGTTTGCTTAAGTGACACACACAGATAAGCATATCAATAAGACAGCTGACTTTAGCCTTTTCTTTGCAGAGGTAACTTTGTTCTAACATACCAAACTTTTCTTGGAGGACAAATTCACTTCTGGGAGTAACTCCACTTCCATTCTGAACTCTGGTTCTATCTGACTATTCAGAATCCTCCCAATGTTGTTACTCAGCCTTTCTTTCCCCAGCCTGGTCCCCGTTAGGCATTCCGTCATCAACCCAAAACAGCAGGGGAGCAACATGTTGGGAATAAGTACCTTAACTTAATGTGGATTAAGGTTTTCTTCACAGTCTGTGGAATTGATCTTAATGGCAACACCCTCAGCAGTGGTACAATTGCATGTGGGATACAATGTATGCAGGGGGACAGAACTTTGCAAAAGAGAAGGTCACTCACTCTGGATCAGTCAGGGTGGGAATAAGGAGAAGAGTCAGCCTGCGGGAAAGTCCCGCGCCCACCCCTAAGTCAAGGGCCGAGAGAATTAAGGCCAGGCACTCACTGTAGGTCGGCAGCACTGTCAATTTTCAGGAAGTCCTGTTTGGCTCTGAGTAAAATTTCTGGTTCTAGTCTGAGGACAAATGGGAAGTGGAGGCCAAGGCCAAGAAAAGGACAAACAGTCAGAGAGAGGAGGAAGAAAGAGGAAATGGTAAAGAAGATGAGGAGAAAAAGAAAAACACTAGCATTAATGCAGAAACCAATATCAGAAATGACAGACTCTATACAGCAATATAGTAGCAATGGGATCCAAAAGAGAATGAATGTCCGGGTAACATACCATGACTAAGCTATGGTTTGGCTATTATAGGAAAAGCACGGCTGGTTCCCACATCATCTTTTCCCTTTAAATTTCCTTCCCTCTTTCCCACCTTCTTGACTACCAGTAGCCAGTTTGTTTTCCAAACCACTCCTAAACCCTCTACCCAAGCCCCTTTCGCCTTAAGAGATATCGGCAGACAAATAGCTCAACTACTTTTTCTTCACTGGAACAAATCTCATTGTACAAGTATAATGCCTCTTTCCAACTGTAGATCAAAGACGTTTGGGGTTGTGGGAATATTTTCACTGGAAGAAAAGGAATCTGTTATCTCCAATATTGCCCTGGTAAAAGGAAGTGCTATAGTCGTGATGGCGAACCGGTGGCACGCCTGCCAGAGGGGACGCGCACAGCCCTCTCTGTGGGCACATGCGCCATCACCAGCTGGTCTTCTGGGTTCTGGCATGCATGTGCACACCGCCCAGCCAGTCTTCGCATATACGTGTGTCATAACCCAGAAGAGAGCAGCTGGCTGGTGCGCATGCGTGCACCAGCCAGCTGGTCTTCTGGTCCTTGCGTGAAGACCAATTGGCTGCCGCGCATGCACACGCTGTAACCCGGAAGACCAGCTGGCTGCCACATGCATGTGCACTGGCCAGCTGCCCTCTTTCGGGTTCTGGGGGTCCGGCATGTGCACGTTCCAGTTTTGGCACTCGGTGCTGAAAAGGTCAGCCGTCATTGTCCTATAGTCTCCTTCAGAAGATATTTTCCTGGATCTCTATTTGTGCTTCTCCTCTAAGAGGAGAAGCTTTTCCTACATTGCCACAACATTCCCCCAAGGGGCACTTTGGGGAGTTGAAAAACTGGGCTTCTAAATATGGTGGAAATGAAGAATTCCCCCCCCCCTTGAGTAGACTGCCTCCTATCTGTTCAACAGAACTCACATGCATGGATCTCTGCAGCAAACCAGGTTCTGCCTATTGTTTTCCTTCTGCCTAAGTTTTTTATTCCAATTCCATTCCATTCCTTCTGTCTCCCTTCTGCAATCCCCTCTTCCTTCTTCAGAGCAGCACAAGTGCACCACTAATTGCCAGGCATCGGGCAGGTAAATAGGCAACTGGTAGCTTCCATTTCTTCTGCCAAAGCACTAGGAGTTCCCTTCATGCTGGTGCCCTGTCTTGAACCACTGAAGAAATAACTCAGACTTTGCAGCCCTTCCCAAGTGAGGTTTCTGGTTAGAAGTAAACATTTGCAGAATCCTAATGGCCAAATGTGCCATTATTCCACCATACTGTTTCTCTCCCATCTTCTGCTCTCTAAAGAACTATAGAGAGGAACAGCAAGAAGGCAAGAGATAAAACCCAGATATTTCCCACCTGATGTGAGGTTGCTGATTGCTAAGGAAACTTGCCAGTGACAATCTAACAGTAAGAAAACTGTGTGCAGGACAAGCAAAGTGTAAAAATATCAGCCACACACATATATGCACATAAACACGCAGTCATGCCACTGACAGATGACTGTATGAATGCTTCTCTTGACATGATGGTTACTATCACTGCAGAAGTAGAAGCAATGAAATGACATTTCCGGATATTTCCAAAGTCTCTACCATGCTTTTTCTAGACTGTAAATAAAAGTTACCTCCATTTGATTTCTTCCCATCTTTCCCAGTTTCAAATACTCTTACTCATCCCGTTTTCTCCCCCCCCCCCCAAGACTCAGGTGAAATGTTCCATTCTGCTCTTGAAATATTGAAAGGAGTTAGGAGAAGCTAGGGAAAGTCCAAAAAGCATTGGCAACTTACTTCACATCCTGGCTTATCTGCCGCTCCAAACGTTGGCGTCTCTCTTCCAACTGTTCGATGGGGCTGTCCTCTGGGAATTCGTAGGGAGCACTGCGCATTTCACTCTCAGCCAATGAGTGACAAAACAACTCCTGCAAGCATAGCAGCAGAATGCTACTGGAATAGCCAAGTGTGCATGCAACTTGAATGAAGGTCTTAAACATTCTATGAGGTTACGGTATTTTTTGAACTATAAGACACACCATTATTTTGAAGAGGTAAATTTAAAAAAAAGTTTTTGCACTCTACAAACCTCCCAAACCCTCTGCACACCTTATTTTTTTGAAAAAAAAAGAGGGGAGCATGCAGAGCTTTGGGAGGCTTGTAGAGTGCTCCTGGGGGCTGGGGGGGGGACAAGCAAAATTGGTCCCTTTTTTTGCTCATTTTTGCCCTCCCCAGTCCCCAGGAGCACTTTGCAAGCCTCCCAAACCCTGCACATCTGTTTTTGCAAAGGAGGCAGGGTTTCGGTAGGCCAAAAATGCTGTATTCAGTGTATAAGATGCACCCAGATTTTCACTCTTTTTTGAGGAAAAAAGGTGCGTCTTATATTCTGAAAAATATGGTAGATAGGATGGGCATGCTTCTAGCCCCTTCCCTTAAAAACTGCCACCTTACGGGAACCAAAAAGCATGCCTTTTCTGTGGCAGCCTCTGCCCTATGAAACACTCCCCCCCCCCAAAGTTACAATACAATACAATAGCAGAGTTGGAAGGGACCTTGGAGATCTTCTAGTCCAACCCTCTGCCTAGGCAGGAAACCCTATACCGTTTCAGACAAATGGCTATCCAACATCTTCTTAAAGACTTCCAGTGTTGGGGCTTTTACAACTTCAGTTTCAGCAGGCCTCTATCCTCCCAGCCTTCCAACAAGCACTGAAGTTCTGGCTTTCCACCCCATGTGCTGGGATAGGATGAGGTGGCAGCAAATTAGAAGCTTGACTTGGCACCAGTTGGTGTTTTTTTTTTTTAGTATTTGTGTTTTTAATAGTTTAATATGTTTTTTTTAATGTGGTTTTAATTCTTGATTTGGAGTCACTCAGAGTTTGGTATGAGATGGGCAGCCACAGATAGTCCTTGAGTTACGACCATAATGGAACCAGTTTATTACAGTTGTTAAGTCGGGATGGTCACAGATCAGGTCACCCATGTGACTGGCCTGATTTTATGATCTTTTTTGTGGTATGTGTTAAGCAAATGCCATGGTTGCTAAATGAGACAATGATTTGCTATAGAGCAGTTTTGCCAAAACCCAGAAGTAAATGCTGGCAAAATGGTTGTAAAATGCGGTCACGTGACTATGGGAAGTTTAAACCATTTGCTGAGCGCCCAAAATGAAGTCACGTGACTGACGAGGGTGGTCGGAATTTCAAAATTGGGTTGTAACTAACTTTGGGGGGAGTTGTCATCCCTTCGAAAAGTCATTAAGCAATCAGTCATAGGTCAAGGAGTACCTGTATATAAATGTTTTAAATAAATAAGAGAAGCAAATCTCTGTTATCCATAAGAAACAACAACTGAGGAGTCCATTAAAAGCTGTTCTGGGACAATCTGCCAGGACTAGAATCTCATGCCAACATCAGTGAAAGTAGCTCTGCTCAGTGGATTAGAAAACTATAACATGATGTACTCCTGATTAGGATAGTAATTTACATTGAGGTCATAACCGCAGTAATTTAAAACTGTTCCAGTGACGGCTGTTGAATGAATCTTATAACTGCTGCTTCTCATTGTCCAGGTCATCAAAGAACACATCAATGATTAATAAACTCAAGGCCACACCCAGGAGCAGGCCTTCTCCAGTATGCTTTAGACACACTGATCTGTCAACATCAAGGAACTGCCACTGCCAAGTAAACAAGCTCTTACTTGCTTCCTATGAAAATAAGACAGAAGCATATCCTAACACAGCGTTTCTCAGTCTTCACGACTTAAAAGATACGTGGACTTCAGCTCCCAGAATTCCCCAGCCAGCATATGCTAACATTTCCTTCTCTCCACCAAGATGTGAAGTCTGAGAAACACAACAGTGTAGTGTATGGTGCCTTTCCAACTTGTCAAAAACAACAACCAGGCTGCTTAGTGATGGGCAGTTCTGGGTGTCCCAGTTGCTGTGTGTCCTAAACGATGATGGCACGGCTCATTGAATGAGGTTCATGATGGGACTTGCAAATTCTTGCCAGCTTTCCCTTGTCAGAAGCCAAAAGGGAAGTTCACAAATTGCAATCATGTGACCTCAGGATACTGAGATTTTGTAATTGTGAGTCAGGTGACAGCCATAACTAAAATAACCAGTCTTAATTACTATTCCTTCAACACCACTGTAAATTCATTGAATGAGTGGTTGTTAAATGGGGACCACCTGTTTTAGATTACAATCCTACCACCTCCAGTGGCTGGTGACCAGTGCATACCTTGGAGAGTTTAGAGTAAAAGGTGAACAGGCAAAAATCACTGTTCTGCTTTTATTTCTGGGATCCAAAAATAAGTTGCTTCAAGAGCAATTCTTCACTAAGAAACTTTAAATTAATTTTCTCCAGTCAACCCTTCTCTCCTATAAATGCTAGAGAATCACACGGATTCAAAAGAAATTTCTCAAAATAGCATTTACAAATGGTCTTTTTTTAAAATATTAAGAACAACCCAAGAAACATTGCATGATTTTTACATGTTCATTTCACAGCCCTCGTTCTACAGTGAACGGTGCATACACATACACACACACAACTAGTGAGGAATAAGCAACCTACCTCAGCAAGCTCTTTGTACTTGCCATCCATGGAGGTCCGTAGGTCAACGGGAAAATGCTTCAGGCAGTGGGAAGGTCCTGGGAGAGAACGTGCAGGTTGCAACTGCCGGGACCTCGGCCCTCCGTGAATCTCTGTGGATGCAAGGAAGACAGCAATCAGGCAGACAGGAAAAGCTACTAGGCCTGAGAAGCAGGAGGAACCAGAGAGATATTAATAACATCTTCTTTCGCCTTAGATCATACATAAATTTGCAGTACTAGACCTCAGTTTACTCAGACTCATCGGCAGATCTTGGACGTCAGCAGACTTTCACTGAATTAATGGTATTGCAAGACAATTAGCTTTTTCATAATACTGCCCCAGTCCAGTTGGCATATTTAAGGGAAGGTGACTTTAGTTTACTGAAGTTGTATCACACATATCATATATACCCCTCTGCTAACCAATTCAATGTTCTCCCATAATAGCCTTAGAAATCAGTTCAGAACTGCTAACTTTGTCAACTAGGGTGTGAGAGCATTCCATAATGTATTTTAGAAATGCCCAGCATTAGTTCCTTCAGCTCCCCCTCCTTACAAGAGAAACAGACTTGTTCTTTGTGAATAGTTTTCAAAAATTATTTCTAGCTTCATGTTTTGAAAAATATGCCATTAGGACGCATGTCCCAGGTCTGCTAGAGGTCTGATACTAAAGACAATTTTAGTATTCAAACTGGTTAGGAGGGACCTGGGTCTACTAACAAATAGATATTAAAACAAATATGAACATTTGTGTGAAGCATGCTTGGTTTTATTTTCATTTCTGGCTTCATATTGCTCAATGCAGGAACCATGCCAAATTTCCTTGTCACAGATTGAGTCCACATTAAAAATAAGAAATAGCTTCCTAAAAAAAAGTGGAGTTCTTAATGTTCTCTGAGCTTAATTGTTTGCTTGCAAATGTTTCATCACATGACTAAAGAACACCATCAGTGCTACTCAGTGCGGAGTTTGCTCCCTGTTTATATATAGTAGTTTTCCCTGCCAGTATTGGTAGGGGTATGGTTGTCTGGAAGTTCCTTGATTCGGGTATTGTTTTCTGCTTGATTATCTGGTGTTAATCCTTGCTTATCTGGGCATACGCTTCTGGAGAGGATGTGTTCTGCTCTTTTTGTTTCCTGCTTATATTTTGATTGACTATGTGTCTATTGATGGTTGATTTGTCTGAATGTCAAGCTTCCAGGAATTTCTTAACACTTTGGATTTAGCTTGGTCTAGAATGCTCATAGTTTCCCAGCTGAAACTATTGTTGATTGTCCATGTGTTGTATGATCAAGGAGCTTTCATTGTATCCTCTGACTGTGAGTGAGTTCTTACTCTGCATGTTGTAGATGACTGCTGATTTTTCTTCTTGGGGTCCTTTGGTTTACTTAACTTGTTTTGGAGGGCATTTATTGGTTTGTGTACTATGGTGATGCCATGTGTTGTAATAATCTCTGACTTCTGAGTTGCTTTTGATACGTGGTAGTGTTGTCCTTTACGTAGCCTGTGTGGCGGTGCTTTAGTGAATTAACTGATCAGGCACTTTTTGATAAAGTTAGCAGTCTATTTTCTTTTTCTGGCATTCTGGGTTGCCATGATGCATTTACAGTATATTCATTTTTAAAAAGGTTCTTACAGCTTCTCTTTGAAAGATTGGGTTGTTACTTTGGTAAGGGAGCACTTGGCTAGTGTGGGTTGTTTTCCAATATATATATATATATATTCTAATTTGCTGCCATTTTTTCTGATGATTAGGATATCCCAGAAGGGTAGTGTGTTGTTGTTTTTTCTTCTCTTGTGAATTTTATTCCAAGATACTGTTGATTGTTTTCATGTGTCTTCTTTAATTGTTCCATCTTTATCCTGATGTTAAGCTGTCGTCTACCTTCTGGATTTATACTTTTGGTTGTATGAATGGCAGTGCTATAATTTCTAGATGCCGGGTTACACTCTTTGCTATGAGTCTTGAGAACCCACAGGTGGTATTCTAATTTGTTGATATATTTGTCCATCAAACTGAAAGCACTGAGGCAGAGGTTGATGGAACCATGATTTTGGGTATTTGAATCTTAGTGTATTGGCTAGGTCTGGCATGTTGGGTAATACTGTTGCTATGGATTCTTTCACGAGTTTTGGATGTATGAACATAAAGAGTACTGTGACTTTGAATGAATCCATAATTTCATCTTCATCAATGTTTAGGTCTTTGTTTTCTGGATGCACTATATTTTCTGAAGGCACTTTGATTTTTTGAAGGCAATAAATAAACAACCAAGTTCAGAGATCACAAGGACTCCACAGTTCAATCCTGAGCTACTTATATTCTCTTCTATTGGTCCTAAAAGAAGTGCTATCTGTCTCCAGATCAGATTTGTCCATCTGTCCCTAAGGGCCCATCATTAGAAATAAAATGAGCTCCAGAATCAAATGACAGCTGTCAATGTGTATATATATATCTCTCTCCACGAGCCTGTCAACATTTGAAAAGCATCTTCATAACCAACTTCCCCTGTTGGGTGCCACAGCACTCAGATACCAGAGAGAAAGCCCCAGATTTCTAACCTTTACATTTTATGTAAGCTGGAAATCCCCCTCCTAATAATGAAAACAGCCTTCCTTCCGCATAGTTCTTCCACATGAAAGAACCTCATTTCTTTCACCATATGAACATGCACTATTTTTGTAGATAGCATAGAAAGCATACACCTCACCTGTTCAACCCAGCTGCTATTCCTCCTCCCCAGGTAGGAAACTAAAGAAATGGACTGGCCTTAGATAATAGTGAATGATCAAAGCCAAGAAGTGATTTCACGTCTTCTCCCCAATGGAAACCCAGGCCATAGGGTTTTTTTTTTTGTTGCTATCTTATTCCAAATATAGAGTTACCAAGGCTGACTTCAAATGCAGAAAAAACAAATCATTAAATGGGCTTAGTGTTTATTGAAACACATACACTGAAGTGGTACTTTGTATCTGAATTTCCCTTGGGTATGCATGGGAAATGCCAAAGGTGAAATAAAAAGATCTGCAATCAGATATAGCAAGGGGACTTTTCATAGGATTTGGCCATCCAAATTTTAATGGGGAAAAATCATTGCTGCTGCTTCTCTCAAAGTAGAAAGTTCTAATGTCTGCCATGCTTGGTTAAGACATTAGCTTGGTGTTTCTCCATTTCAGTAACTTTTAAGTTGTCTGGACATCAAAGCTCAGAATTTCACAATCATTTTGAGAGTCCTAAATTTGCTTAGGATATGTGGAACACTGGGTTAGTAGTAGAATTTTCTATCGGTCTTCTGGCAGTGATAAGGACAAGAGAATGCTATTGAAGGTGCCAGGCAAGAGAAACAGGCCTTTTTAAAAATTATTTTCCATCACTTTCAATATAGTACACAACCGCCTCTTTTCAGCCAGGGGAAATCCTTCCCAATCAAAATCAAAAGGCCAAAGTCCTACCTTGCTTAGGTTTAACTAGTATAGAACTAACACGTCAGTTTGGAAATCAGTATCTTATCGGTCTTCCAGAGACACTGAAAGAACAAACATCCTTTGTCCTGTTAAAAAGAACCTGGCAACCTTCTCTTTCCTATATAGACTGCAGATGCCAAGAGCAAGCCCTTGGGAGAAATCAACCAGCCTCTATCCTGGGCTTCAGGGATAACATTGCAAGAACGAACTGCTCCCAAACTGCTCCATTTTGTTGTGCTTTCAAAATTCAGGCCTTCTTCATTCTTTAATGAGAGCTGTTGCCTGCAGATCAGACCTTTCCCCTCTGCTGCTGCAACAGAACAGCCCCTCCTAGCTCGAGGCACAGGCAGGGGGTGGGAGTGCTGGAGAAATCTAGGGAGAGATGGCCAAGAGTAATTTCTTTCTCCAACTCCCTCTGCACGAGGGGCCCAGTAAATAGTAAAAACACAGAACCACCAGCATTGACTGCATCTCCTTTCATTGTAGCTTTCCATCCACACAGAATGTATATGGATCTCAATGTTCCTAAAATAAAGCAAACTACATGGAGGCCAAAGGAAAGGGATTGAATGGAAGGTGGGGTGGGGGGGACTCAGAACACGTAAGAAACAATTATGAGTCCCAACCACAACACAATGGGTCACACACCACAATACTACACCCATGTGGAGATGTGTATTTCTCTCTTTCAAGAGCTTCCTCAGCACCATTTTTCCAAGCTACCAAAATATCCCAGCTGATGTTATCTACAATCCTTCAAAGGAAAATAACTCCAATTGGCGCTCAGAATTGAATGTATCAACCTCAACTCCCCAAATTCTCCCAATGGGCACTATTAAGCCACCCATTAGAAAAAAAATAGGGATACTTCTAAACCTAGGTTAGATGTCTTAAATCTATGGTGTTAATACTAAGCAGGAACAAAAGCACAGAAATTATTGCCATTCACCAGCTGTATCCAGGCTCCGTTGAAAGGTGTTCCTTTTTCCTAGCAGGGAGAAGCAAGCTGAAAATCCATGAGGTTAATGCTACTATTCAGTTCCACATTTAAAAAACTGCTTGTATAGTTGCATTGTTCTTTTTAAAATGCTCTAAACCAGGGATCCATAACCCTCTGGCTCCGGCCTACTATCAGGCTTCTGCCTGTTCGGAACTGGATTGCAGAAGTGGTGGGTGAGTGTGCCTGCATGCACACACAGCTCCACTTGGACAAGCAGCAAGCGAGCGTGCGTGCCTGCAAAGCTCCATTTGTGCAAGCGGCAGACACACATGCCTGCCACTTACACAAGTGGAGCTGCACAGGCACGCTTGCCTGCAATTTGCATGGAATCCTTCCCACCACCTCACCCCAGCCAGTCTGCATAGCCCGAAAAGTTGGGGACTGTGCTCTAGTCTAAACAGCCCAGAAAATAATTTTGGTAAATGCTAAAAAGGTACCTCAGGAGCATATACTGTAATTTATTTATTTGGTTGAATTGTTATTTTTTGTACAAGAGTTGAAAGCAGCATCCCTCTTCCTCTCTGTTCCCACAATAGCAACACTGTGAGGAAGTTGGGCTGAGAGAGAGTGACTGGCCTAAAGTCATCCGTAACCTTTGGTGGCTGAAAATAGCTTAAACCTGGGTCTTTTTATCATTTGACTAATGCTTTAACTATCATGCCACACTTTCTTCACATATGTCCTCTTTACATATTAAACTGTTTACCATGGATAAACAGAGTGTCCAATGGCAGCTCATAGTTCCACAGGAGTCAAGTGTTGATATGATACATTATTTCTCTCTGTCCATTTTGTCTGTACAAAATAGAACTGGATAACTGGGTAAGTTCTGCCAACTTCTTCACATGGGACTTAAACCTGCTGTCCAGAGGTAGGTAGTTTAAAGCTTTATAACTAATCATAGAAGCCACATTTCTGAATTCCAATGAGCAACATTTTATCCAGATTCATTCATGCATGCATTTTTATTTCTTTTTCATTCTTTCTTTCTTTCTCTCTCTTTCTTTCTTTTCTTATTTCATTTCATTTACCAATTTATGTAGCTGCCCATCCTACAAACCAGGACAGCACACAACAGAGTTTAGCCATTGTCAAGTAGTCGCCTCATGAAAGGATTGCAGTCTACCTTCAGGTTTTGTCCCCTTGGCCAAGCTAGACATCTCAGCCTTGTCAGAGGCTGTCATAAGTGCAGGCATTCAAGAAACATTCAATTTGTGATAAATATGTGCTGCCCATTCTGGCATTCCTTGGTTGACCTCTGCCATCATCCACTTGTTCATGTGTATACTTGTTACCTTCTCCCAAGCAATTACTCTCTGTAGTGCTGGTCATGACCCACCCGAGCCAGGTATTCTCAAAATGTTCATTTCCTTTTCACGCCCTTGTTGGTCATCACTCAAATATATTATTCTAAACATGTATTCGTAATCAGTAATAATTGCATATGTAAAACATTCAAGGAAATTCATTAGTGGCCTGAAAGATTGGAAATTGCATCAGGTAGTTATGGTAGCAGGAGAAGTAAGGTTAAGGTCAAAAAGGAGGGTGGGTAACATGATTGTAGCAGAGAACAATTTATCTCTTGAAATTACCTCTATAAATCTCTCAAAAATCAATACCAAATGCAGTTTACATAAACCACAGGGAAGCATTAATTAATGTACATAGAAACGAAACTAGTTACCTTCAACCTAATTTACTACTGGCTTACTACTATCTATACCTAACATGAATGACCAGCCATGCCAGAGTTGTATGTGCCCCCCACTCCCCAAAGCCTTGGGTGTAATTCCAAATCCCCACCAAATATTATGGTCAATTGTTATTTTTAATGTAGCAGAAAGGAAAATTATTAAGCAGATGTGGAGTGATTATATTAAAAGAACTTTACTGAAGTAATTTTAATAACATTTTTCAATAAATTCAATTATGTTTTTGTCTTAGCCCTGACACTTTTAGGAAAAAAGCAATGTATAAAATGCAATGGCTACCCCCAACTCAAAATGAATGTTCATCCAGGATGCCTGTGCTCCAGGGAATTAGAACAAAGGACTTTTCCCAGTTCTACTTGGAGATGCCAGATATTGGACCTAGGGGTTTGGAGTCTTTTCCCAAAGAATCCATACACCAACCCATAAATCCTGCCTTTATCCTTAGACATCCTAAGGTATCAGGAAAGCAACCAGTCTCTGGAGTTTCCCCCGTTGGACTCTGCCCCTGTCTTAGGTGGGTAGCGATGGGGATGCAAGGTTTGGTAATGATGGTCAACAGGAAATGGACCAGGAATGTGACAATTTCACATGAAGCATTTTTTGCAACCTCAAGAGTATTTAAAACTAGAGGAAGACTCTCTTAGATTGTCAAAGCCTGTTTGTATATAATATTCCTAGAAACATTGTTTTTGAAATGGGATACAGTTGCTCACTTTTTAGCAATCGTAGCTGCGATAACTAGAATTCTTACCTTGGTGTCTCAGCTGGCTGCGAAGTAATAGCTTGCCCTTCTCTTTCCTTCCTCCCTCCTCCCCCCCCCCCCCGCAAATGAGGTCATCTCCATCTCTTCTCCACATTTCACATGTCCCTAAAGACCTGGCTCTGTTGTCATGCCTGGGGAGTCCCAGAGGACCAGGGAGATTTTGCAATGGCTCTCTTACTATGGTTAATAACATCTTCTCTTGTTTGTGTGTCTTTTCATAATTATGTTTTCATTATGACTGTTCTTATGTATTGATTTCTTTTTTGATAGTATTGTACGTCACCCAGTCTCTTTTATGTGAGATAGGTGGCTATACAAATATGACAGAATAAACAAACAAATAAATAAACAGGACTAGGAGGATTTGACTGCACCCTAGAAACAGCTGCAGAACAGTGGCTGATGAGATAATATTTTAGCAGGCAGATTTTCCATGCTTTTTGTGTTTAAGTGGTGTAAACCCTATTGCTATTAATAGCCTATTCCTCAGAGCTTCAAGTAACCCCATTCCTACTCTCTTACAAACCACAGAACAGGTTTTGCTAGCACCACACTCAGACAGAACAGTGGGGCAATGCAAGAACAATTAGTTTGGCCTCTGAGCTCATTCATCTCCAAGTCCACTTAAGATACATAAGAATTCAGTGAGCCCACACAAGTCTAATATCTGGCTGGGTGATAACAGGACAGCATCAGGCCATGATCACATCTGTCAAATTTCGTTTATAGCCCTTGCATCCTTCCAGGTTCCTAAGTCCAGCTTAAATAGTAAGGTATATGGTAGTAGGTATATGGCAGGAAGAAATATTTGCAGAGACGAACCCTCCTCTCTCTAACTCTTGATCCAGGCACAGGCTACGTTGAGATAAACTCCATCATGCTTTATTAATGACCATCACATGTCTCTCTAATGTGATCTCTGTGTACACTGCAAACAGCCAATTCATTAAGAGAAACCAGCAGGGCTGAGGAAGGGCTGTGCCAATTATCAGGCTAAAGCTTGGCAGCTCTATCAAAGCCAGCATCTGTCTTGATCTCATGAGGGGCCCAGGCAAGTACAGCTGGTCGTGTGAGCTTCAAGGACAGCCTGAGCAACACAAATTTCCCACCACTCCCATTCTGCCCCCATTCACAGCAGCTTCAGAACAGGGCTTCACATTGGCTGAGCAGTCTCTCAATTGAAAAGCACTGATTCTAAGCCCAGACTGCCAACCCTTGTAATTTTGCAGCAAAAATGGGGGGGGGGGATTTTTAAACCTTGGTCTTCATACTTGCCCTCAAACAGCTTAGAGAAATGAAGACAAAGCATTCTTATTTTACTTCCTGCCCTATCCTCAGCATGATTAATTCCGGTCTTCCTCTCCCTGGTGCCCTCTAGACCAGTATTTCTCAACCTTGGCAACTTTAAGATGGGTGGACTTAAACTTCCAGAATTTCTGGAATTCTACCCATTATAAAGTTGCCAAGGTTAAGAAACACTGCTCTAAATAATTATGCTGATTGGGAATTCAGGGAGCTGCAGCCCCAATACATTCAGAAGACACCAGTTTGGGAAAGAACTATCTTTTCTTAAATTCACATTAGCTAAAAATTCTGGAAGCTGTAGTCCTAATACAGGGTGTCAAACTCATGGTCTGCAGCCCAATGCATCACGTGATGGCCACACCTGCCCCAGGTTTAGTGAAGGAGGAAAAAGTTGTGATACATCACATGACAACGTGTCATCACGAGTTTGATACCCCTGTCCTAATACATGTGGAAGGCACTAAACTGGAGAAGGCTGACCAAATTGTACCAGGTCAACTTCCTGTTTTATGAAGAAATGCCTTCACCAAATTATAGATACTAAATTATAGATACTACTAGGTCAATATTATATTCATCTTGCATTGCTTTTCATGGCATTGTTTTGAAAATCCTGGTAGCTAATAGAATACATGCCAAATGTGAGGTTTCTCAAGAGGTGTATTATGAAATTATTGTGACACCTTTTTGGCAACTGTCAGAGAGATACTACATCTGATTTAAGTGTTATCATACATTCTTCTTGTTCTATGCAAGTTAACCATGCTGTCCCATCCCCCCACTTCACACGCACAGGGGACTTGTGTTTCCCAAAAAATAAAAATTAAATCTTTTTTGTGAAGTCAAAAAGCATGATATTCTCCCACTCTTCTGCTATACGCTACTATTTTGGCCTCACTGGGAGATTCTATCAGTTTAGAGAGCTACAATTTCTTTGTCAAGAACTACCAGGTAAAAAGGTTTTCAGATTAATATTTTGATCTTCCTTGAAATAGTCAGATTTTCTTAAAGATAGTAATTCTGAAAAAAAAAAGTATTCTGATATTTTAAAATTGTATGCCTTAAATATATAAATAAATGTAGATTTAAATGTAGTTGACAATTATTTCTGAAAGCATATAAAATCAAGGGAGTGTCCTGGTGGTGGTTATTTTTAATTTTTTTCTTCTATTTAGAACCTGAATATGCTTTCTGTTAAACAGGAAGGAGCATCTCATTCCTTATGAACTTTTGTTTCTCTCCAAGACCAGAAATCATTCTTGAAACCCAACTGATCACAAGATAAGGAACAAGTTTGTTTCCAGATAAAATCTTTCTTGACAGCTATGCTGTCTCGTTCACAGAACACAGACTTCTCCAATACCTTTCCAGACCATTGTTGTATGGTAGATTAAGTTTTCTTACTATTGTAACTTTTTCATTTAACTGAAAAATAATCCACTAAGAAGTGCAGGATAGCCATTTTTCCATTGGTATAAAAACCCTGAAAATACAAAATGATATACCTGATTGGAAACTTCTTTTTCTGTGAGTTGCCATTTATTTCAGGTTGCAGTGTTATTCTCTGCTGTATAGAGCAAGTCCATTCTCTGACTCAACTTAATTTGAGTTATAAAGGTAGCATTCCCACTGAACATACCCATTTCCATCACTGTGTAAGCAATATTGGCGAGGACTAAACAAATATTATGCCTGGCTATAAGCCATGGTTTTCTTATTACTGCTCCATTCAATTGTATGTATTATCCATACATTTTTATTGTAATCAAAATGTCACTATTCCAAAGATGAGACATTCTTAAACTGTACAAGAACAAGCTATCTTTCTTTATTTTTTAAAAGACAAAACTGACAGATATCTTGCCATTAATACCCTTCTCTTCTTGCTTTTAAAGAGTGGAGAGAAAAGTGGCTTTGGCTATAAAAGTTAGGTGGGGAAAAAAAAACAGAGGACAAATTTGAAATTGACTAGAAAATCAAACAGGCATTTTTTCCTAGCTGTGTTGCAAAAGAAAAGTAAAAAAAAAGTCATCATCCTAAAGTTTACTCAGAATATTGCAAGAAGAATCAACCCTAACTAAAATTAAGCACAAACAAGGAACTGATATGGTTATCAATAAGTGTTTTTTTTTTGGAAGAGATGATGTCTAAGTCTAATTCAGAAAGCAAAGAGGACCTTACTGGTTTCTCAATTACATGGGATTTTCTGCATGGAAAAGAGAAAGAAAATGCATTCTGTACCAATAGTTATGGTCAACTCTAAGAGCCATGTCTTTAAGTCCCCCCACATATCTTCTCCAGAAGGAGATGAACAAATTTGCCCAAACTAGATTGGTAAATGGATCTTCCTTGAATGATGAATTTGTAGAACTGTTAACTTGGGTTCTTATTTACCAAAATATCTCCTCCCACTCCTTTGAAACTCCCCTTCTCAGCATAAACTCCAACATACCTAAATAGTAGAGAGAGAACTTGCCCGTCCTTCCAATAACTATTAGGCATTTACTTCCAGCAGCAATATGAACAAGTTCTTCTTTCTTATGTTGTCAAAAGCCTTATAAGGCATCCCCCCAGCACAGTTATTGTCACTTCAATTTTACAAGAGACTGGCTTGTCAAGTATCTCTTAACTCCATACCAATAAAAAGCTTCACCGGCTCAAGTCATTTAGTCACCCTAAGGAAAAAAAAATGGAAGGGGGAAAAGGGTTGCAAAAGCATTTACAGACCTGGCAATACCAAGACCTCACTGGACAGCTCTTCCACCTGGAAACCAAGAAGCTGACAAACTAAAGAAGGGGCATCCCATGGTCTTCTACCCAATCATGGGCCAAGAGATCTCCAGGATATACCTGGGGCGATAGAAGAGGAAGCTACAGTCCCTGAGGCCACCAGCATTTCATAGTTTCTCCGTCTGAGCTACAATCCCATAGGATTTCAGCCTTGGAGCCGGCTTGGGCTGTACCAATCACAGCTACATAGGGGGAGAGGGAGGAGATAATCCCAAAATTGTAGCCACTGCTAAGAGACAGGCAGAGCAATAGACAACTGAAAGAAGCCACCAATGGTCGGTCAGCCAAGCTAATTTCTAATCTCAAAGTAAGGAAGAATTAACCCTGGAAGTACCAGAGAGGGTTGTAGCTCTCTTTCTGGCACTCTCTTTTTCACCCTACAGTGGAATGCCAATGCACCGGGATTTCCAAAACTAAAAGCACATAGCTCCACATACCGGTCATTTGGGGGTAGTAAGAAAAAGGTGAGCCTCAAAAAACTCTTCCTGTTCTGATGTCCACATGTCGGTGTGCACACACATGCAACTAAAACAAACAAATGTGCTTTCTTTTCCTTGAGGGTTGTTAAAAGCAGTGTAATATATTCTTTGCCACATAGTTTTCACTTTTCAGCTGTGTGATATACATCCCTACCTCCTAAATCCATTCCACCTAGAATCCAAAGACTTAAAGCAAACCACTAAAACATTCCAACAAGCGACTTCTAATCATCAGGCATTGTTACTATCCCAAGCTATGCTGCAATATCTAATTTACACAGTTACCATAATCTTGCAAACATGTGAAGCCAATTGGGAACTGAAATTGGTCTGGTTTTACAATGTGACAGGGAGAAAAAAGGCAAAAAGCTGCAGAGAATAGAGGCAGATTGAAGGTGGAAGCAGGGCGAGCTTTATTTCCAAGAGCTGTAGTCACTGAATATTATCAACAATGACCTCCAAGGAGCTGCTGTCTCCTCCCACTCTCTGGGTGTCACAGAGTATCTTTCCAGATATAAAAGGCCCGGGAGTGGTCACAGTGACAAGAATCTCATCTCCCTCCCTGGTCTTCAAAGGCAGCTGAGATGAAAACCGCTCAAGCAAATTCTATCTGGAAGCTTAGGATGATATTCACATGGGCAAACAAGGCTAGATTCACAGTTCATCATTCAGGACTGCTTAATGCAGGTGTTGCAAAAATGCAATCACCATGAGAAGGCAACAAATAGATACAGAACATCCCAACCTTCTGCTGCCACCTCATAATCATCTGGACATTTGCAGATCTCATAGCTGAGTTCACACACTGCATACCTAGTGCAAGATGTAAAGCTGTCTACATATAGAAACTGATTTCTCAGCAATCTAAACAGAAATTAAATTCTGTTGCTGGGGAAAAAAAAATAAGCCATGATCCAATTCACAATGGATTCTTTGCAGTCACCTTCACCTCCTAATAAGGATCAATGTTTTATACTGACTTGCTAGAAAATTACTTGAAATATATTACACCTTTTCACCTGTTTTTATTTTTGTTTCAAACATGCATCAGTTCTAGGATCTGTTACAAGCAGAGCAAAGGAATGATGTAAAAAGTTAAAAAGTGATATTTTATATAGATTTTGAAAATCCAACTTTACCCCACCTGGTACTTTCCAGATATGCTGGATAACATAATTTTCATTTACCTACTAAAGAGTTCTTGCCCAGAATTGGGGAAATAGCATCCAATTATCTGAACATTCCGAAGTTGGGGAACTATAATAATATCTTTGGGACCAAGGAATGAACTGAATATTACAATAGTTCTGAACACAGCATTCATCAAGAACTTGCCTACTTTCCAACCTACATATACAACAATTTATTTCCTTATTTTAGTTCAGGTACTGTAAAATGGGTCTTTTGCTTATTCCATTTCCCTAAAAAATAAATATTGTTTCACAATTACTGGGAAATCATCAACATTTTAGAATGGACATGCTGAACACTTTCCAAACATGTAATTGTAAAAGGCACTAACAGCAAGTTAATTACCACAAGACTAAAAAGCAAGTTTGAATGACACTTAGTGTCTCTGGAGCAAATAATATGTTGATGTTGCCAGCAGAAAATAAATTGTTTCAATTAAACTTCTGCATGCCTCATACAAAACAATCTACGGAAATGTAAATGTAAGCATCACATATGAAAACCCTCAGTGGAGCCCTGATTTAAATAAGATAGGGCACCATTGCAGAAATCTCAAGGTTGTTTTAAAAATTCAGGAGTAAGCTTAACATAGCCAACTAGCTGCTGCAAAATTATATGTCAAAACCTTTCGGCTACAAGGTTGCTCTAAGCAGTTGCCTGTTCTTGACAATTTAAAAGAGAAATGCTAAAATATTATTTTTAGTGAACTGGCCTTACAAAATAAAAATAAAAAATCCAAACAAAAGTAAAATATCTAGTTTTATAGGGCCCTTACTAATACTCAAGACAAAACACATGCCTGGATTGTACAAATTTATTTTCTCAGAAATATGCAAAACACTTATTTGCTAGATATGAATAAGACAGCTGAAAGGCAGGTATGAATGGTCATTGACTGAAGTATGATCTGATCATACAACAGATCTGCATAAGAAATACGAGTTCTGTCATCTATATTGCCTATAGCAGCATGCCCTAAAGGAAGGTTGCACTGCCCAAAGAAAGGTACCATAGATGAAAATGAAAGAGTAACAATATTCACTTAGAAGTAAGACAACTGTTTCCAAATACAAATAGTGCTTGACTTACAACTACCATTGAGCCCAACATTTTCATTGCTAAGCAAGACAGTTGTTAAGTGGGTTTTGTACTATTTTACCATCTTTCTTGCTACAGTTGTTACGTGAACCACTGCAGCTGTTAAGTTAACTTAACATGGTAGTTAATTTGCTTATCAGATTTGCTTGGACTTGCTTATCAGAAAGTCACAAAAAGGTGATCATCACATGACCCTGGGACACTGCAACCGTATAAATACATGCCAGTTGCCATGAGTCTAAATTTTGATTATGTGACTGCAGGGATGCTGCAACAGTTGTTAAGCATGAAAACCGAGTATAAGTCACTTTTGTACAGTGCCTCTGCAACTTTAAATGATCACTAAATGACTGGTTGTAAGTCAAGGACTACTTGTAATATACAGAGTCTGAATCAGCATGGGTAAGGAAATAAGAGGCAGTTGAAAGAAACAGTCTTCATAGAAAAATGGGCAGCCTAAACCCTTAATCACATGAATCCAGCAACCTTCCCACCATCTTACGAAGTCGGGCTCTAGAGAAATTCTTCTCTCAAATTACAGAACTGATGAAAGTATACCCATTGTGGCAACTGCTCATGTTTTTTTCTGGGAAATCAATTCAGCAATTCTCTCTGAAAAGTTTGTTGGATTGTGCACAACTCAAGGACACGTTAGGACTGCCTGCCCTTCAGCCTCTGTGTATATGGCATCTCTACTCAATATAACCACAAGGACTGTAAGTGGGGAAAGCCATAGCAGAGAACAAATAATTAATAAAAGAAGCCCATTTCACAGATATCCCAGTTTAGTCAAGCAAATTCATTTTGTTATTCTGTCAATTCCTGACTGAGCTTCTGCACATCACTTTTTTTCCCCTTCCAGGGATGAAGAAATTATGGGGAAGGCTTTGATATATTTACATTTGTTTTTCTTGGGGTGAAACAGAAAATAGCAACATGTAACCGGTCTAACACACACACACACACACGGTTGGTTATGCATCACTTCTTAAGCCTTACTCTAACAATTGAGAAAAGTCAGGAATATATATAGCAGCACCTCTTCCTGTTATGAACCCTTTTGTTCACAGAAATACTTTCGTTTTAAACCAGACACCACTGCAGTTATAATCTCCAGTAATAACTGCTAATGGCTGTAGCACCTGGATTAACGTATTACGTCAACGTGATGCTGTTGAAACCAGTTGTGTTCACAGAGCAAGTAACTGCACCAACTACACCAACACCCAGAGGCCCTCAACCTCCTTTTGAAAATTATCTGCAAATTGTCCATTTGCATTAAAGATGTTACCTAGGCAGACAATGAAACATCTGCATAAAAGCAGCCAACTTCAAAGAGCACCAAGGATTCCACAACTGTCCATTTGTTCAAACCTCTGACAAGAGGACGGGTCCCTTCTTCTCCAGCAGAAGGTGTGAAGAAGGAAAGAAGCTATCAGAAAGAGAAGCAGTGAATCCTCAAGCTATTTTCAGTCCTAACACCTCCCCCCCCCAGCAATTATCCAACTTTCTTTAAAAAACATCCCACCCACATCTTCTGCATTGCACCAAATCTCTCTGCCTTCAATTCCAACCCAAACTCAAAATTTAAGTTTCTGTGAGGCAGATGCCATCTCATTTTAGAAGGATTTTTTTTTCTTTTAAAGAAAAGTATCCGGCATCAGAAGGAATCGAAGCTGAATTCAGAAGCACTGAGTAAGCTCTTCAGCCACACTGCTGGATCTGATAGAAACCAATGGCAAATGAAAAATCTATTATTTTCCTACGACTTGAAATAAATTATGCAGAGGCCTTCTTTCCCAGATGAGGATTGATGGCAAAGTTTGCTTCATTTAACAGGTTCTTGTATTTTCACTGTGAGCTGAAAAATTGTAAGGGCTGCCCCATTTTTAATAGATGTTTGCTTACATGTGTGGAAAGTTATCACCCACCCCTCTCCCAGAAAAATGAAATATCCTAGGAAATATTGAAAAGGCAGACTATTATATTTCCCTGGATGTGAAAAGGAAGAAACATGTTTTAAATTGAGAATAGCTCCCTGTAGCTTCCTGCCTCCACCCACTTTGTCAATGGGACATTAAGAAGGCCAAGCCAGTCCCATTACATAATAAAGAGTTCTCCACTTCAGCTCCAGGGGGATGGAATTGAGGCATGATAATATTGGCCCTTTACCCAACTCCCCACATGGCATCTGAGAACTCAACCAAACCTGAATTCAAAATGCAGCCTAGAGAGTTGCCCCTGCATGGCCCCATGGGAGTCTGACAACCAATCAGAATACAAGATCAAGGTCAAAGGCCTGAGGGCATAAAACCAGGGACTCAGCTTCTCCCCTTCTCTTCTCTTCTCCACCAACATTGAAGCATGTGATCACCTTTTCTGTTCAGGACTCAAGCCATGTGGTCCTGTCCTCCATTAAAACCATCTTTCCAAGCAGCCTCCATGTCTCCAGTGTCTTTTTCCCACTTGGAGCCGAACCCAGAAGGACATTTTTTTCAACACATGTAAAAACAATACTTAGATGTAAAAAACTAAAAACAAAATTCCAAAAAACTAAGAAATACTGGCTCAACAATCACAGCAGAAATGTCAGACACCTACCCACTCACCTAACAGGATTACTACAGAGCAGGAATCTGAAACTCAAGGCCTGGGGGCCTGTGGGGTACTTAGATCTGGCCCGCATGGCCGCCCTTAAACAGTAAAGGACCAGCCCACGGTGCTTCTGTCAACAAAAACGGGCTCCTGGGCTCCATTTTCGGCTGCCACGGCCTCCTGCAATCTTCTGCCAATGAAAACGGAGCTACACAAGCTCCGTTTTCATTGGCAAAGGGTTGCAAGAGGTCATGGCAGCCGAAAACGGAGCTCAGGAACCTGTTTTCACTGGCAGTTCACTCGGGCCACCACAGGCACTGACACGAGTGACATCAAGCTGGCCACTTCCACCCCACTCACTTCCACCCTGGCCTCCCGAGGTCAAATACAACCCTGATGCAGCCCTCAATAAAACTGACTTTGACAACCCTGCTATAGAGGAAATAACGAATGAGTGAGTGGGAGATACAGTACTGTAAAGACTACCTTGAATTTTTTGGAGGGAAGGCAAAACATAGGAAACTTACACCAAAGCTTTTGATCCTCCCATTAGGTCCATTTTTGTGTATGTCTGTCACAGGAAAAAAAACTATGGCTACATTTAAGCCAGTACTTTTGAACCAGTTGCTGTAGGGCAATGAAAGAATACCTCGCCAGAGGTATTTCCTAATCTTCCTTCTGCTTATAAATGAAGGTTTGTACTTGCTTTACATTGAGCAATCAGAATTTGTTGTTGTTTTCAGGTGGCCTGCTGTTCAGTATTTCCTCATGTTTTTCCAATATGTTTTTGTTTACAATAAACTACCTGGAGCCATAAGTGTGACTAAGCAAAAAGAAAATAATGTTCTATGCTAATTAAAAGAGAATGGGGAAAGAAATATTACTTTATTTAAGTCTTGCACACACAAACACAACAAATCAGAAAAGGAATTAGCATTGCTAACAAGAGAGATTTTTCCATTAAAGTGACATAAGGAGAATAATTGCCTAGATGTTGCTCAAGTAGAATCCCCAACAACCTCAACAAGTATGACCAGTTCTGAGGTCAAAGAAGAATTGGGCTTAATATTTCTAAAGTCAACACCAACGGCCTAGCTCTACAAATAGCTGAAATAGTTGTTTATTTTAAAAGATTCCCATTCTATTTGACTCCAACTGTGGTAAACTGACAACATAGTTGGGAAACAGATGAAAATTGTGGTCTAAGTCCTAAAACAGGTCTACTGCATTAAAAAAAAAAAAAGAAATCATCCTGACAAAATACATACTTCTCCTTCATGTGGGAGTCATGTGACACCCAACCACGTTGCAAGTCAGAGCCACAAAACATTAAATGTACCTCTGAAAAGCCGCCAACTACTGTCCTAATCCTAAACAGCACCCTAATTCCAGGGCTCAACTTATCTTTCTCAATCGGCACTTTTACCATTCATAGCCTAGAGAGACGTAACTCTCGTCTCCACATTTCATCGCCAACATTTATCTCCTGTCTAGCCCAGTGTTTCTTAAACGTTTTGCTCTTGGGGCCTCTTCCTACTTTTAAAAAGTATAGAAAACAAAAAAAGATTTTGCTTCTATTGGTCAACTTGCTACTCTAAAAAATTAAAACCGATGCATTCATAGAATACTTATTTATTGAATCATGTAAAATAACAATATTAAACCAATTAGATATTAAGATAAAATGTTTTTCATGAAAAAATTAACTAATAAAAATAATAGATATTATTTTAACTTTTTGCAAATATCTTCAATATCTGCCAAATAATTTTGATTTCACCAAGCCCTGAAAGAGTCTATTGGGACCCCCAGGGGTCCTCAGCCACATTTTAAAATAACAAGCAATTTCCTAACCTGTGGTGGTGATGCAGATCCATCTGGGACTGAAGGAACGCCCTGAAATTGTTGTGTTGCTATAAAATTCCCAGATGAGAAACACTTTTTAGCTCACACAGTATGATCATTCTGAGCCGCAGGGTTTTCTCTCCTGAGTTTAAAACCAGTAAATATGCTTGTGTTGCAGAAATGTTCTGAGAAAACTAGTCAATATTGTTTTAAGTTTTAAAAATAGACAAGTTCTCAGCAAAAATATTCTGGCTGCCAGAGAAAGTTAGCTCAAAGGATTATGGCTAGAGATTATGGTTTGAACATTTGCTGTATTTTTCCCTAGTTTATATTCTTGTATCAAATGAAGTGTACCTCACAAATTACCATTCATGTATTTATGTAAATACATTCATGTATTTCACTTGTTATTCATGTTCCCACTTGGAGGAAAAAGATTCTGCTTGGAACTTTTTATCATTTTCTCTAATATCTCCTATTTATGTATTACTAAAACTCTAGTTGTAACCTTCTGTTAGGTGAAACGGTGTAACATCAGTCCAATTTTTTTGAATTAGCTACCTCAAATGGGCTAACTTAAAGAATGCATCCAAAGTTTGGGTCTTATTACTCTCATAGGATTGAAATTTGGCAAAGTTGTGGCCACTGCAATGCCCCATTGCCATGGTCAGCAACAGTCACATGATTATCATTTTCAACACTTTCTGCCAGGTTCCCACAAGGAAAATCAATGGGGAAGCCAGCAGGAAGCCAGAAGTCACTCTCATTTCCATTGCTTTTTGGTCTAACAGTGGCCATTCAGTTTCCCTATTTAGGTAAGGAAACACCTGTGAAATGATGATGCAACAGGGCAATGGCTATATAGTGCTTTTTAAAGACTTACTGCTGCTTTTGAAGTTTCTTTTTTATACTCTTTTTATGCTAGGTTAAAATGGAACCTCTCCTCCTTTGGATTGCAAGAATATATCTTTCTGGTAGGAAATTTTATTATACACTGAGGACTTCGGTGTAAACATGAAGAGTATGGCTTTTCCACTGGCTTAAAAATAAATCCATCTCACTTCACATAGAAAAGGTATAAAGCTGGGACACTTAACCAAGAGAAGAAAGCTGAATCAATGATGAAACTTCAGTGGAACTGCATACAATGTTTGGTCTTACTCAGTTTCCAAACCAATTAGGGTCAGGACAATTATCAAAGGGTAATTTAGTTATACTGACTAGAACTGTGAATTACTTGATTTTTCCAATGGATTTTATATGTGGGGTAGTAAAAAAAGATGGACTCTGAGAATTACAAATGAAAGAGGGTGGTCTGCGATTCCCTGCTCAGTTCTGTGTTTGAGGTAGACCCGTATGGTTCTAGGAATCACTTGGAGCAACCTTCCCCAACTATTCCCTTCTAGATATTTTTGACAAACTTTCATCACACAAAGCTCCTTCTTTGGACATGTTTACCGAAGACAGTGAGAATTGTAGTGCAATACATGCTGAAGATCTGGCTAATTAGAGCTGGCTCAGAATCATTCTTCACAATCTGCAATAGCTTTTTAAATGAATTTTGTTGTTCCATAAAATAGTTGTAACCTCTTGTGATTTTTGCATGGATCTATTTTTTTTGGTAACTTCATAAAAGTTTTATTTCAAAAATAAAATGTTTTATATTATATACAGAGTTATGACTAAACTTTCAAATACTGGTACCTTGGTACTCAACTGATTTTAACACTCATAAAATTTGGTACTCATCACATTTTGACATGAACATTTTGTCCAGGTAATCTGAACAAAGCATGCTAGAACTTGCTGGTGTCAGCTGCCTTATGATTCCCTACATTATTCCTTATGGGAAAAAACGGTTTGGTACTCATTATTTCTGGTACTCACCATGCCTCCCAGAACCAATTAATGATGAGTATTGAGGTACCACTGAACTGAAAGATACACACACAGTCTTCTAATTTTTTGGTGCAGTGGTTAGAATGCAATATTGCAGGTTGACTCTGCCCACTGTCTAGAGCAGTATTTCTCAACCTTGGCGACATTAAGTCCCGTGGACTTCAACTCCCAGAATCCCCCAGCCAGCTGGCTGGGGAATTCTGGGAGTTGAAGTCCACAGGACTTAAAGTCGCCAAGGTTGAGAAACACTGGTCTAGTGTTTGATCCTGACCAACTCAAGGTTGACTCAGTCTTCCATCCTTCCAAGGTCAGTAAAATGAGGACCCAGACTGTTGGGATCAATATGCTGACTCTGTAAACCACTTAGAGAGGGCTGTAAAGCCCTGTAAAGTGATATATAAGTCTAAGAGCTATTGCTTATTTTGTTTTGCTTCCATGATATTATAATGAGCTCAATAATAAAAAGAGCACACTAAACACCCTCTTGTGTTGTTTATTACATGCAGAAGATTTTGAAGTCTTGACATTCTGTAATACTAGAAGGGACTGCTGCCTGTTAATCACAGGAATGACAATCCCTTTGAGCCATTTCGACTCCTGTGTATATTTCTCATGGCTTTCCATTCTACTTAGGCAACCTGAACCCAGACAGAGAAATACACCCCCCACCCCCGAATTAGACTGTAAGTAGAATATTGAAATGCTGACTGATGAAAAACTGAGAGTCACACTGCTGGAGAAAACAGGATTTCAGGAACACTGTGGATTAATTTCAGGATATGACATTGAGACTGAAACCTCATTCACGGCAAGCTTCTCCAGCCAGGATGAAAAGAAATGTCACAAGAAGTTACAATAAGCCCACTGTATAGTTTTTATTTATTTATGGCATCTAGCTCAAACCTGAAAGCAAACATTTTAAAATCATAAAATATTGAGAAAACAGAAAAAGGAACAGATTAAAAAAAAGAGTCTCGTATTCATCCGCACACTGCACATACTTTGACATCTCTTACACTGAATTGATCAATTGCTACCTGATTCTTTTCAGAACAGACACATCTCCAAATATATAAGCCATACAAAGTAATTAGAGGGATTTTAATCATCAACTGTATGGTGGAGACTTATCACTCCAAGGTGGAAAAATGGATCTTGTTAAGGCAACATAAAAAGAAGCCAGATGGAACAGCAGTTTGTAGGAACAAATACAACATCTTGTGTTAACCAGAGATTCCTACGCTATAGAAGTACTTTCACATGAAGATTGTGTATGTCATATCCATGGAGGCTTTTTTTTTAATGCCCCTATTTGCTTTTTTTTTTAAAGGAAAGACAAAATATCCCAATTTCCAAGACTTGCATATTTGGAAATATCACTTCCATTCCTCTTGTCCAAAGCACTGCAGGTACTGGTTCTCCTATCGTACCTTGAATTAAGCCACAATGCAAAACCTCAATACAGAAAAAAAGCAAGTTTGATTTTTCAGTAAGGTTATTATTTACTCAAGGGACATAGGTGGCATACCCAAATCTATCTTTTGCCTCAATCATATTGAGGGAGGTGTCTACTTTTGAGATTTGAGATTTTGAGATTTTATTGTCATTTATAGGCCGCCCTTTTCCCTGAGGGGACTCAGGGCGGCTTACAATTCGTGGGAAAGGAGTGCAAGACAAAACATGAAATAATATGTGAATAAAATAAAACAATAAAACAACATTCATTCAATATTCGGGTGGGGCGGATGAAAATCTTATCCCCAGGCCTGACGGGATAGCCAGATCTTAAGGGCTGCGCGGAAGGTCTGGACGGTGGTGAGGGTGCGAATCTCTACGGGGAGATCGTTCCAAAGGGTCGGAGCTGCTACTGAGAAGGCTCTCCTCCGCGTAGTCGCCAGTCGGCACTGACTGGTGGATGGAACTCAGAGGAGGCCCAATCTGTGCGATCTGATGGGTCGAAGGGAGGTAATCGGCAGAAGGCGGTCTCTCAAGTACTCAGACCCACTACCATGGAGGGCTTTATGGATGGTAAGTAGCACCTTGAAGCGCACCCGGAGATCAACAGGTAGCCAGCGCAGCTCGCGGAGGATAGGTGTTATGTGGGCGAACCGAGGTGCGCCCACTATCACTCGCGCGGCCGCATTCTGGACTAGCTGAAGTCGCCGGATGCTCTTCAAGGGCAGCCCCATGTAGAGCACATTGCAGTATTCCAGCCTAGAGATCATAAGGGCTCGAGTGACTGTTGTGAGGGCCTCCCGATTCAGGTAGGGTCGCAACTGGCGCACCAGACGAACCTGGGCAAATGGTCACAGCTGACAAATGATGGTCAAAAGTCAGCTGTGGGTCCAGGAGGACTCCCAAGTTGCGAACCCTATCTGAGGGGTATAAAATTTGACCCCCCAGCCTGAGCGGTGGAACACTGGCCAAATTATTGGGAGGGAAACACAACAGCCACTCGGTCTTGTCCGGGTTGAGTACCAGTTTGTTAGCTCTCATCCAGTTCTTAACGGCCTCAAGACCCTGGCTCATCACGTCCACCACTTCATTGAGTTGGCACGGGGCGGACAGATACAACTGCGTGTCGTCCGCGTATTGATGGTATTTTATCCCGTGCCTCCGAATGATCTCGCCCAGCGGTTTCATGTATATGTTAAATAGTAGGGGGGATAAGACCGAGCCCTGCGGCACCCCATAAGTTAGGGGCCTCGGGGACGATCTCTGCCCCCCAACCAACACCGACTGCGACCTGTCCGAGAGGTAGGAGGAGAACCACCGTAATACGGTGCCTCCCACTCCCACCTCCCACAGTCGTCGCAGAAGGATACCATGGTCGATGGTATCGAAAGCCGCTGAGAGGTCAAGGAGAACCAGGATGGACGCATGGCCTCCATCCCTGGCTCTCCAGAGATCATCGGTCAATGCGACCAAAGCGGTTTCTGTGCTGTAACCAGGTCTGAAGCCGGACTGGAAGGGGTCAAGATAACTAGCTTCCTCCAAGGACCGTTGAAGCTACTTACACTCTGCTAACTTCTCTTTCCAAATGCTAAAGTGTAAGTTCTTCAAGGTAGACTAGGTCAAGAAATAAATACCACAAGAATTGCTAGAATTTTACTTTAGTGTTAAAAAGGTATAACAGAATCTTGAAATCCTGTTGATATGCTCCCTCTCTGCCCTGCCCCACCCCCTAGAGCAAAAAGAATCCAGACAGGGCAATGAGTATCTTTCTCGCTCACTCCCACTTTACTGGCTAAGCCAGTGTTTACTTAATAGTTGTGGAATATTTTCTCCTTCTCCTAGCTAGGAAATAGCTATTCACTTTTTAAAAAAATGTTTACTATGTTGTCTCTACTCAGTGGTATTTCCAGGCAGTTTTCTTATGGAGCTGTTTTATGGTTAGTACTATTAGAACAGCAATTCCGAAAGAGTGATTTATGAATCAGCAATGGCCCATGAAGGCCCACCATGTAGTCTACCTGTCTTGCCACAGTGATTAGTCAACTGGCCACACAAGAAGCACACTTACTCCTTTCCATCTTTTGCATTCAGTGGCAGTCAGCTGCTCCATGAAAATGGATCAATAGCTAAAACCTGTTTCATTGAAGCAATAATGCTTCAAAACACCGACAAAAGTAAAGTAGTCTCAAGTACAGTTACTATGAATGTATATGTAATGTGACAAGTGGAACTACAGTATGTTCACACAAAAACAACTGAAGAAAAAGCCAAGAGAAAATACAATACAGTAATTTTTTAAAAACATATTGTGTAAATGTGGTGTACATCTAAGTTGTGTGTGTGTGTATTTTACATGTTTGTTAATAAATTTTTTAAAAAAAATTAAATAAAATAAAAAAACAAAAAAACCCAAACATTTTCATTGAGTGAAAGAACCCCTGACTCCTAGCTGTTTGAGTTTAATATAAACTTTCATGCTGTTAAAAACAAAAACGTAAGATTTTTTTAAAATCTAATTGGGTGGTTCCTGCATTTTCTGAACATTTATTTAGTGATATATGATTGTCTAGAATTTAAGAAACACTGCAGCAAGAAGCACCCTGCAGATCCTCCAGTAGGCTTAAACAAATTATGAACCGTGCCTTCTTAGCTACACAACCTGGGAAGATGAAAACATGGGCACCTTACAATCACTGTAGAGCCATCTTATACAGATCATTAGAATGCAGTTAATTTATACAAGTTGGTTATGACTGTTTATTACACACACACATACACACAAATGACTACCTGCCATTCATAATATCTCATCTACCTATAATGTAAAACATGCTCTCACCATTTACTCTGGACAGGTCTGGCTCAACTAAAGATCTGGATCTTAAAAACAACTACAAAAGCCATTGAACAGATTTCTGCTCATGTTATTCAATTTAAATAAACAATTGTTTATTCAACCAGCACATCTCATGAAAAGCTTCCCCAAGTCAACTGTGAGAAGTGTGTATGAAGGAATTATGGCATCAAATGTTTTTTGGCACCACCTGTCATTTTTGTGCGATTGGCCCAAGTACACATAAAAGAAACTACAATAGCAGTAGACTTATATACCGCTTCATAGGCCTTTCAGGCCTCTCTAAGCGGTTTACAGAGAGTCAGCATATTGCCCCCAACAATCTGGGTCCTCATTTTACCCACCTCGGAAGGATGGAAGGCTGAGTCAACCCTGAGCCGGTGAGATTTGAACCGCTGACCTGCTGATCTAGCAGTAGCCTGCAGTGCTGCATTTAACCACTGCGCCACCTTGGCTCAGAAGCTTTATCCTAATGTCTTTTACAGAAGGTTCATAGTAATGATTTCTAGTTTATATTACACAAACAGCTGCCATTAGGATGAGGACTGTGAAAAATTGCCAGGTCTCCCTCCCAAATTTAATGGCCCCTTTTGCACACATTACAACAAATTCCCAGAAATCCTAGGTAGCTTGAGGATAGGTAGGAAATTGCAATAGATCTGGAGCTCTCCAGGTTCATCAAAGCTGCCAGTATGCACAAAGAGAATGGCGCATGTGTATTAAAGGGAGGACAAAACACACCACATTATCTACACCTCCAGCTGCAAACAAGAAATCCTTTCTTTTAGTTCTTCCAAGGGCTGCCATTCCACACAAAGTTACCATGGGTACCAGAATGAACCCAGGAAAACTTATTCCTGAATTTTAAAAATTCAGAAGTGCTGTTAAGCATTCAGCAAGGAAGCAACCACCATCTTTCCTGTTTGAATAAGCACACCATAAAAAAAAAACCGGAGGGAAATGAATAAAAAGAAACCTGATTGCCAGTTTCTCTATCCTTTAAAGAGAACTTGAATACAGGAAAGAAGCAATGGCAATTAATTTCGTGACGAATGCATCATCTCCGCTTTCTCCCGCACATAATAGAAGCCAGCGTGAAGCTGGGGAAGCAATCCACAGATGCTCACCTCCTGGGCTGGGAGCCTGAAGGCTGGCCCGCTTCCTCAGTGGGGAGCCGCTCTTGGGGGGACCGACACCAGAGGACATTTTGCTCACTCCCGATGCTCCGCAGAAGTCTTGCAACCGGTGTTGCTGCAGCCACCGTGCTCCAAAAGAAGGCGGAGACAGTGTCGGGTTCGGCCCCTGCTATTGATTGATGGAGGCGCGTGGGAAAGACATAGGAACTTACGCAGAGCCGGAATGGATCGGGGGTCTCTCTCTCTCTCTACACCCCCCCCCTCGCAATTCGCCGGTTGACGTTCCTTATATACTTAACAAGGCAATAGAGCTTTTCATGCATTGATGGCGTGGCTCGGCGGACCTTTCGGTGGTAGGCTTTGTAAGACCCTCCCACCGCTCCTGCAGCTGAACAAGAGCATGATACTGCATTCTCCTTAAAGGGGTGGGGGGAGCCACAAATGCTTATAAGGTCATAACAGCCAGTCCTAGTCCCCTAACTGCTTTCACTAATATTCTCCCTCCCACATTTGCTTAGGCACCGCAGACAAGATGCTATAAATTTGCCGGCTGAGAGGGCGCCAAAGGAGCCTCTCTCAAACCCAGGAACTCTGAATGCCACCAATCCACACACCCCACCCCACCCCACCAAGTGTGCGTGCGTGTGTGTTCTTGCGACCTTTGGCGCATCAAGGTGGCAGCCTTTATCCTCCACGATCAATGGAATGATGGCTCAACATGCTGGAAGAAGCCCGCTTTACACACTAGTAAGAGCCTGGCTTGTTTAACCCCATTCACATCGCAGACAGAATCATTAACCAAGTGGGCTGGGTTCACTACAACTCCGCGTTCACCGGTGGACTAGTTTAGTTGCCCTGTTGGGTGACATACACAAACCCCTCAATCAATTCGGAGCAATTTCTTTGCTCATAAATCGCGCTAAAACATTAAAGCCACGAATCGACCCATAATTCGACCGAGTTAAGAGCTTAAGCAAACCGATTTAAGAGGGAGGCGTCTCCTGGTTTAAAGAAAGCGGGAAACGGTTCAAATTACACTTTGGCTGCCTCCATGACGTTGAAAAGACGTGCGTGGATTTTACACGTACACCGCACTAGCCGATGCCGTGATAATTTAAACTGTTAAAAAAAAGGCGATGGCTTTTAAATGCAAAGACTGCGCTTTGGCCCCATCAGCTTTTTTGAAGCCTTCCTTTCAACCGGAAGCGGCCTACTTGGTGACGCCCTAGCAGCCTGGGAGTCAGGGCCAGCGCTCGTGGGGCGGGGAAGAAGCCAGAAAGGGCTTCTCCCACCGAGGCCCCATCTCCCTGTCGGGAAAGCGCCCGTGGGCGCCCTAGGCCGGCATCGGAGCGGATTCGAAAAAGCCGCTTCTTCCCGCTCGGCCCGAGTTTCCCGGGGCCTTGGCTGGAGATGCCCAGCGCGCAGACGCTCCGCCTACGGCAAGGGAGGCGGAGACTTTGCAAGCGGGGTGCTAATTCAAGCTGAGCCTCCTCCTGATTCGTTGGCAGAGCGGCCGGCGTGACGAGGCCGCTGCACCCCGGGAGAGTAACGCGCCTTCTTAGGGAAGAAAGTTATCTCCCGGCTGGTGCGAGAAGCCGGGTCAGGGGGAGGGAAGGGAAGCCAGCTGTAATCTGGGAAATGGCGCCCGGAGAGGCTGCTGATGTTATCGCTTGCATGGACTTCCAAGTCAATATTTGTTTTCCCGCAAACCGGGACCCCCAGCGACGTTTATAACATAAAGGTCGTCGCCTGCTCCTGACTCCTAAATAAATGATTTAACGCGGCTCTCCCGGCCTTAGTTTCGAAGAAACTGAGCTACCGATAAAGGAGAATATTTGTAGTTTAGGGTTGGCATGAGGGATCCTTGGGTGTCTCTGAGCTTTGTTTTCTTGCAGACGTTTCATTACCAAACGAGGTAACATCACCAGTGCTAGCTCAAAGTGAGCAGCGCTAACGAAGCGTGGAGGGACGGTAACCCAGAAATAAAGCCCTTTTTGCCCGTGGCGTCCACATTTCCACACTCGGCCACTTTCCGTCTTGCCGAACGACTTGCTAAACTTTCAGCGGCTTAAAGTGGTCTTCGGGTTGCTTCTAAAAGAGACCCCCTCACCGGCGTTGTTGGCGCCTCGGAAACTCCCGAGGACGGTGGACTCTGATGGGATAGGCAAGAGGATGGAACTAAGAACTTTCCAGCCCGGAGGATGCGCGCAGCGTGGCTCACAGAGAACAGGCTGGTGCCTCCCCTAATCGTCGGCGCCTGTAATACCCCGAGCAGCAATTAGGAGAGATGGAAGGTGGAAAAAAAACAGATCGAGGTAGCAGCTGGAAGAAGGCGATTGGGCAGAGGGAAATAAGTGACGGGAGAAGGAAAAGAGAAAGGAGCTAGTCCGGAACTTACTTTGTTTCAAAACAGCGAAGGGTCTTCCCTACCTGAAGCCATCCTACTGCTGGCTGAGAGGTCCAGTAAGTGAAGGCCCAGCTGTTTTCCCAACTAAGCAAGGAAATCGGGCAGAGGGCAGCCCCCCCGCCGGCGCCAGGCGAGGCTGAGCGGGTGGGTTGCACAAGCACTTCCTGGTCCAAGGGTCCACAGCTCGGCTCAGCACAGCTGGCAGGTCTTGGCTGGAAGATGGAATCCCAGTCTGGCTGCTGTGGTCCCAGCACTGATGGGCCCTCCTCTCTCCTCCTTGGCCGGGTCCGGAATAGCCTGTGCTGACCGGTAGGCGGGGAAAAAAATAAAAATAAAACAGCTGTTCCTGGAGCAAAGAGGAAGCCGGTCTTAGGCGTGGGCTGCCGGGACTGCCCCGCGAAATTAAATCCCGGCGGTCAGAGTCTCCGCGCAGTGCTGGAAGCGAACCGGGTCAGCGTTTAAGGTTGCCCGAAGCACAGCACCATCTTGCGGCAAAAATGGAAAACTCTTAGCAATTACGAAAGGAAAAACGCCCGGCTCAAATTTCTTGAGGAATTATTTGGTGTTTTCTGAGGACCTACCCTGGTGACAGATGTTTGTAATGTTTAAGGTGTGGAGAAAGAAGACGGGGGGGGGGGGTGTCTTACAGTCAATCCTTTCTTATCAATCCTAAACACAAATCAGTGGGATAGGAATGAGAACAAGATCACTGCAATGTTTTCGAAGGCCCAGTACTTTAAGGAAACATAGGAGAATGACCTTTGAACCTAAAAACTACATCACACCAGAATAATGACAAAAAAGGTCCTCAAAGTAACCAGCTGCAATGAAATGGCACTGCAGATAAATTACCAATGGTTCAAAAATGTAAATTCATGTTAAGACGTTGCACAGCAAGTGAGAAAGAATAGCTGTTGGATCCTGATAGCAATAAATGATTCATTTCATTTTTAATCAAGAGGCAGCCCTGTATAAATATTGTATCAGCAATAATTCAAAGATTGGTTGTTTACTTCTAGCCACATCAGTAGTTTTCCAACTCTCAGGATTGATAATTTTATCAGGATTAACCTTTGGTTCATTTTTTTTCATTCTACAACTGCCCTGTGGAAATAGCTGTATAGTACTACATATGCAACCAAGCAAAGTTTGTGGGGATGAAGTTGGAATAGATTACACTTTGGAATTATGCCCATATCTCATCTCATTTTAATATTAAAGAATTACATTCTTGACAACAAAGCTGTTTCTTTCTGGACCAGCTGCAGTTTCTGGATGGTCTTCGAAGGCAGCCCCAAGTAAAGCACATTGCAGTAGTTCACTGAGAGGTCTGATGACTAACAAAGAACAGTGGCTCCCAGGTTCATGAACAGTAACTACTGGTGACCAGGTGGAGTTTTGCAAAGGACTTCCTGACTGCAGCTGCCAACTGTTTTTCAACAGGAACCATGAGGGCCCAAAAGGAACTGCAAATTGCACGCCAAGTCTGAGGAGGCAATTCCTCAAACCAAAAATGGAAACTTCCCCTTTCTGGGTAAGTCCACCCCTACCTCCCCACCCCCACAAACCCACATCCACTAAGTCTATGCCTGGACTATGCTGAAGACTGTTCTTTCCTATCCAAGCAACCACAGTCTCGAGACATTAACACAGAATGTTGGCAGTATTACTTGGACAGCCAGGACAGAGGTATAAAATTTAGTACCATTTAGTACCAGCTGTGCCCAAGTGATTTCACCTGGCCAAATTATTTCACTCCATTTATTAAAAGCAGGGGGGAGGGGGGATGGAACCCTATGGCACCTCCCTATGATAAGGTTTAGGATTGGATTGTTCACTTCCCACCAATGCATTTGGAACCAATCCCAGTGAAAAGAGAGGCACTTTTGTAGCCACTGCTTCCAACTGCCAACTTTTTGAGCTGGTCCAGAAGTATACTATGGCTGATGTTATTGAAAGCTGCTGAGAAATCATGGAGGACTCAGATTAACATACAAGCTCCATACTGTATTCTCCATTGGTCATCAACAAGTGAAACCAAAGCAGTCTTGATACTATGACCAAGACTGAATCCACACTGGAAGGAGCCTAGATAAGGTTCTTTGAAGTTTAGTCTTCTTACAAGACTTTGCACCTGGATTTTTAAAAGCATCCTGACATTTAAGAAGGAAAACTTTCCTTGTCATTTAATTTAATAGCAGGGAAAACTTTACTTGATAATGTTCATTGATTGGCTTTACTATGTCATATGATTTGTTTGTTTTGACATATTAGTCCATTACACCATTCAGCAGCTCATGCTCATAGGTTGTTCTTTGATCCTGTCTTTAAAATTATTGTTTTGTGGATCTATAAACTCAGTCATTACATCCAACTGATAGCAAATTCAGAGCAGCAGCACAACTCAAAGGTAGTAACTTTGACAAGCCAAAAGTTAACCATGCTTTGGTACTGATTAGTCACGGACTCCTTCAGCTTGTGAATTCTGGAACAGGGGCGGGAGAACTCAAACTCTTCTTCCAGCATGGTGCTTTGCTTGCTGATAGGTTCTGAAAATAGGAAGGCTTAGAAACATCCAGGAGACCACATTAAGATCAGAGAGGATTGTGGGGGAGAAGAAGCTGAGTAATGCAGATGCTGGCTGACAGCTGAAGAGTTATCCTGGCAAAAATTAAATAGGCAGTGCTAATAGCTATTGAAGATCAAATATTGAATTGTTGGTTCATATCCCAAAAAAAAAAAGATTAGCTTATAAACCTTAAATGGACCAAGCAATTTCCACCAATCAATAGAGTTCTGATGAGACTGGGACAAAATTCACTGAAGCAATTGAGGGCATGCCCTGGATAAAAGTGCTGAAGAGGACACCCAACTAAATGACCCTATAGCTGGGATAAGAAGATCAAAGGTTTACCTGCCAAAGAATTAAACAGCCTGTCACCTATTATATCTTCAACCTGAGAGTGGATGGTACCCTGCCAATGGCTTATATAAGCTCTTTTCTTAGACCTAGAATGGTAAATACGATCAACCCCCCCCACCCGCCAAAATGAGTACCCTAAGTACTCAGGATACAGATAACAGGCTGTGTTCATATATGTTATGAATGCATTCAAATTAAATCATATGTAAATATACATCATACTGTGTTAAAAATTGCTTAGAAAGTTTTTGAGACATTTGAAACAGGTCCAGAAAAAAATGTGATTATTTTTACATTCGACTGTGCTAGGCTGTCAATTGGGAGGTGGGAAATTGTTTGTTAGCAACGTTGAAGGAAAAGAAGCAAAAGAACTAGTAATGTTGAAGCTAAAAAGTAAAAGTGCTTGTTTTCGTTGATAAGGTTTGGCTGATATTCCAACTGTTCATTTTTGTCTTAAAAGGTTGAATAAAAAGAGAAGACACTGTAGTCTTGTCCTACCCCAATTACATCCTGACCTCCTGTTTAGGGTCCCCTGATGACAATATTCATATATATTGGGATTTATTGTAATAGTAAGGTTGGAAGGTTGGTCTGAAATAAGGAAAGTATAGGATGATTAATTATATTTATTACATCTATATCTTAGGAGGTCACAATCAGGACATTTCCATGATTTCTGGACAGTTTTCTTTCTAGCAACAATATAGAAGAGGGTTATCTCAGCCTCCTGGATTTTTTTATTTCTTGATTTTGCCTATGGCTTTAATATTCTCTAGTAATCTTTAAGCATTAACAGGATGTGACTTTGCTTGGCATCCTCAGAGGCTGCCACCTGCTGTAGGCCTGCTAAAGATACTTGTAGCTTATCAATAAATGTTCCATTGATCACCAATACTGTGCAGCAACTAAAACTCTTCAGTTGAAACTAAGCTCTATTAAAGACTTCATAGTTGTGTTCAAACTCCCTGTTACAATTCTGAAAATCCCTACTAATTTCCACCCAAGTACTAACCAGTCCTGAACTACTTAGCCTCCAAGATCTGACAAGGTGCTGCCACTCACTGAAGCAAAGAAATAATACTGACATAGTTAAAGAAAGTGACAAAATAAGAGCTGCTATCAGCAAGGAGGGAGAGAAAGCTCCAACATCATATTTGATTGGCCCAGACCTGAGAAATACCAGAAGAAACAACATAGTCTGAAAGGGGAGTTTCTTGTAAAAATGCATTACCAGTCTGTATGGATGCATCTCAGGAGTCTTAAGCAAGTATCTTCTCTCAACCACCTAAAATATATAAAATAGATTTGACAAGGAAAGGAAATCATCTAAACAACATAGCATTCAATGGGTAAACATTGTTAGTTTAATAGAATATAATACAAATAAATAACCTTTCCACTTTCTGCTGTATATTTAATCAAGAGGAAAAATATTTGGAATGTGTTTTGCTTGAAAAGAAGATTCACAACCCAATTCCAGACATCCAGGACTAAAATGACTGATAAGGAGAAGTAACATCTGCTGATGCATTCTTATCCTTCAATCTGCAAAGGTTTTGCTCAAGTCTGGTGCACTGTTACCTCTAAGATGCGCGGCTGCGCGGCCGCGCACATAGCAAGAAAACACCGTGCAGCCGTTTCTAACCGGACGCCCCTCCCTCCCCCCAGCCTTGTCCCATTTACCACCGCAGCTGCCTTAATATTATTCCTTTGTTACTGCTGATTAGGAATATTGGGAACAACAGATGATGGCAGCAGTAGGTACAAGGTTTGGGTATCAAGAAAACCATCGCTTTCCCCCCCTTTGCCTTTGCCTAGAGCAGCTGGGGCCAGCTTTAGATCTTGGCCCACCAGACTATGGACATTATATAACCCTAGGAAAGAGATTTTCTCCTATGTGGTCCGCTGATTCTCTCTGGGACTTTAAGGGGAACAAGATTGAACAATTCTTGCTTATAAACATCAGGCATTTGTGCCTCCCCTTTATTACACACGACTGCTTTGTATATTATCGAACTTTGACCTTCCGGCTGTGGACTCTTCTTTGGGGCATAGCAGAAGGAGAAGAGTGGAGCCCCCCATTAGGGTGTGACCCCCCCCCTCAGGAGAGGGTGGATTATTACGTTGGACTATTACGAACTTAATACTATCTTGAACCTGCGCAACCTTATCATTTTCTAATTTTAACTGGTATGTTGAGTGCATGGGATTGTCTGGTTGTATGAATGATCTCACTTTTATTTTTATTTAGCTGTATTTGTGTTTTAATTCTATCAGTGAGGCCTGCTTGTGTGAGAGTTTGAGTATGAATGATTCGGAGGACCTGGCGGGGCAAGCGGGGGCCATTGGGGTGGTTGGGGGAATTATGCCCACGGGAGAGAGTCGGAGCATTGCGGTCATAACAGGGAGAGGCAGATATGGCGGGGACTTTAGGGCTGGCCATCATAGGGGAAGGAGGGTTCGCTATATTGCAGAGATCCCTCCTTCCGGCCCTACGAGTCCCACTCCAAGGTCAGATGGCGTGAGCGATCAGGACCCTGGTCTCAGGCTGCTGTCGCTAAATGCCAGGTCTGTTATCCATAAGGCTCCCCTCGTCCGGGACTTGATTGTAGACGAGGGGGCAGACCTGGCATGTATTACTGAAACATGGCTGGGCACGGAGGGAGGAGTCCCCCTCGTAGAGCTGTGCCCAGACGGGTTTCAGGTGCTTCATCAGCCGAGAGCCCAGGGAAGGGGTGGCGGTGTGGCTATTGTAGCCCGGGAGTCTTTAGCTCCTCGTAGGATCCCTGCTCCGGAGCTTGTCGGGTGTGAGTCCCTGCTAGTGAAGTTGGACCTCAAGGGTCAAGCGGGTTTGCTGCTAACGTACCTGCCTCCCAACTGCATTGCAGCGGCCCTCCCTGCGCTCCTCGAGTCAATAGCCGAGCTAGCAGTTGAGTTCCCTAGACTAATGGTTCTGGGGGACTTCAATTTGCCTTCGCTCGGTGAACACTCTGATGGAGCGCAGGAGTTCATGGCCTCCATGACAGCCATGGGCCTGACCCAGGTAATTCGAGGCCCTACCCACTTGGCAGGACATACACTCGACCTCGTATTCCTCTCGGAGCAGTGGAGTTATGATCTTGGTCTGAGGGGAAATGAGATCATTCCCCTGTCATGGTCAGACCACTACCTACTGAGGTTAGACTTCCGGAGGCCAAACCCCCACCGTAGGGAGGAGGAACCGACCAGGTGGTTCCGCCCCAGGCGACTGATGGACCCTGTTAGGTTCCAGACGGAGCTTGGGGTCATTCCAGATGCTCTCGCCCACAGTTCGGCGGAGACTATTGCTGCGGCCTGGCACTCGGCGGCATCAGAGTCTCTAGACCGAATTGCGCCACTACGGCCCCTCCGGGTCAGCGGCTCGCGGAGACCCCCTTGGTTCACCGAGGAGCTCCGCGAGATAAAGCGCCGGAGGAGACGCCTAGAACACCGGTGGAGATCCGACAGGTCCGTATCGAACCGAGCACTGTTGACAGCTTGCACCAAGGAGTATATTTGGGCATTGAGAACCGCCAAAAGATCACACATTGCCTCCTTGGTAGCGTCCGCCGAGTCTCGCCCAGCCGCCCTGTTTAGGATAACCCGCTCCCTCCTAAATAGGAGGGAGACGGGGAACCCCCTGCAGGGTAAGGCTGAGGAATATAGTCAGTTCTTGGCGGACAAAATTGCTCGGTTTCGATCGGAACTGGACTCCACCCCTGCAGATCCAGCCGGGACACAGGGGAATAACTTGGTAGACCATCTCTGGGTTGAGTTTCAGGATGTTGCCTCCGGGGATGTGGACAAGGCTATGCGAGCTGTGAGTTCCTCCACCTGCATACTGGACCCGTGTCCCTCTTGGCTGACTGCCAACAGCAGAGAGGTGACACGAGGCTGGATCCAGGCGGTTGTTACCGCCTCTCTTCGGGAGGGACACCTCCCCACCGCGCTTAAGGCGGCGGTGGTGAGGCCCCTCCTGAAGAAACCGTCCTTGGATCCAGCAGTTCTTAACAACTATCGCCCAGTCTCCAACCTCCCCTTTCTGGGGAAGGTTGTTGAGAAGGTGGTGGCCTTACAGCTTCAGCGTACCTTGGAGGAAGCTAACTACCTTGACCCCTTCCAGTCTGGCTTCAGGCCCGGTTACAGCACTGAAACCGCTTTGGTCGCATTGACCGATGATCTCTGGAGAGCCAGAGATGGAGGCTATGCGTCCATCCTGGTTCTCCTCGACCTCTCAGCGGCTTTCGATACCATCGACCATGGTATCCTTCTGCGACGACTGCAGGAGGTGGGGGTGGGCGGCACTGTTTTACAGTGGTTCTCCTCCTACCTCTCGGACAGGTCGCAGTCGGTGTTGGTGGGGAGGGAGAGATCGTCCCCGAGGCCCCTAACCTATGGGGTGCCGCAGGGTTCGGTTCTGTCCCCCCTGCTATTTAACATATACATGAAACCGCTGGGCGAGATCATTCGAAGGCACGGGATAAAATACCACCAGTATGCGGACGATACTCAGTTGTATCTGTCCGCCCCGTGCCAACTCAATGAAGCGGCGGACGTGATGAACCGGGGCCTTGAGGCTGTTAAAGACTGGATGAGAGCTAACAAACTGGTACTCAACCCAGACAAGACCGAGTGGCTGTTGTGTTTTCCTCCCAAAAATTTGGCTAACGTTCCACCTATCAGGCTGGGGGGGCAAAATTTATTCCCCTCAGATAGGGTCCGCAACTTGGGAGTCCTCCTGGATCCACAGCTGAGTTTTGACCACCACTTGTCGGCTGTGACCAGGGGGGCATTTGCCCAGGTTCGCCTGGTGCGCCAGTTGCGGCCCTACCTGAACCGGGAGGCTCTCACAACAGTCACTCGAGCCCTTGTGATCTCTAGGCTGGAATACTGCAATGTGCTCTACATGGGGCTGCCCTTGAAGAGCATCCGGCGACTTCAGCTAGTCCAGAACGCGGCCGCGCGAGTGATCATGGGTGCACCACGGTTCGCCCATATAACACCAATCCTCCGTGAGCTGCGCTGGCTACCTGTTGATCGTCGGGTGCACTTCAAGGTCTTACTTACCACCTATAAAGCGCTCCATGGTAGTGGATCTGACTATTTGAGAGACCGCCTCCTGCCAATTACCTCCCTGCGTCCCATCAGATCGCACAGAGTAGGCCTCCTCCGAATTCCATCCGCCAGTCAGTGCCGACTGGCGACTACGCGGAGGAGAGCCTTCTCAGTTGCTGCTCCGACATTATGGAACAACCTCCCCGTGGAGATCCGTACCCTCACCACAGTCCAGGCCTTCCGCACAGCCCTTAAGAACTGGCTATCCCGTCAGGCCTGGGGATAGGATTACTCTCACCCCGCCCGAATGTTGAGTGAATGTTGTGTTTTTATGATCAATTTTCTTTTAATCACGATTCTTTTCTTTTTAAGTCTTGTCTTGCACTCCCTTCCCTTCACTGTTGTAAGCCGCCCTGAGTCCCCTCAGGGAAAAGGGCGGCATATAAATTTCCAATAAAATCCTAAATCCTAAAAATCCTAAACTGCCACGCAGTGATTTCTGTCACAGGCTCCGGAAGCTGAGGGGCCTCAGAAAATCTAGGGTTAGCACAGGAGCGGGGACGGTGGCAGGAGTTTACAAGGCACAGCCAGTCTTCTACGACCTCCTAGGCACCGGCTGCGCCGCTCATTACCGTCAGTCTCCCCGTGTTCAGCAAAGCAAATGCGGGGAAGTCCTTTGCAGGTGGCTAGAACTGGCCGCCCGCAAAGGACTTCCCCAGACTTGTTTTGATGAGCACGGAGCGACTGACAGTAGTTTGCACCAGCTGTGGCCGCTCAAACTAGCATCAGTCTCCCCATGTTCAGCAAAGCAAGCCCGGGGAGGTCCTTTGTGGGTGGCCAATCCTAGCCGCTTGGGCCCGGCTCAGTGGCCGAAGTGAAACCCCAAAGCCCCCACCGCCACCACAATATCTGCTCCTGCCTCCTCCTCCTCCTCCAACAGCACTGCCGGATTTGCTGCCTGATGCTGTGGCTGAGGTGAAGCGCCAAAGCTCCCGTCAGCACCCCCGCCCATGGCAGTGGTGCCTCTCCCTCCACGCGGAGCACCTGAGCTGGCCCCCGCGTTATCCCTCCCCCTTCCTCCTCTGCCGTGCTTTTGAGGAGCCATGAGGCCGCGTGAGCTTGTAGGAAGGTGGCGGAGGGGGCGGGAGCATGAAAAAAAGGCCTCATGGCTTCTCAAAAGCACGGCGGATGTGGAGGCGGCGGAGGTGCTCCGAGCGGAGGGGGAGGCACCGCCGCCGCTGCCATGGGTGGGGGCGCCAGCGGGAGCTTTGGCGGCTTCACCTCAGCTGCAACGCTGGGCAGCAAATGTGGTGGTGCTGTTGGATGAGGAGGAGGTGGCGGCAGCAGTTATTCTAGTGGCGGCGGGGGCTCGTTGGCATCTTCAGCGGCAGCCCTGCCCACTGTGAAAAAAAACAAAGATGGAGCAGATCCAGGCAGATGACGTCGCCGCAACATGACTGGAGGAGGAATTCTGGGAGTTGAAGTCCACAAGTCTTAAAGCTGTCAGGTTTGAAGACCCCTGCGGTTTTTTTTTCCCTAAAGGGTTATGGGTGCAAGGATCTTGTAACTTGATAGCTTTAAGACTTGCATGCTTCAATGCCAGAGTTTCTGAGCCAACATGACTGTAGGAGGAATTCTGGGAGTTGAAGTCCACAAGTCTTAAAGCTGTTAGGTTTGAAGACCCCTGGGATTTTTTTTCCTAAAGGGTTAGGGGTGCAAGAATCTTGTAACAACAGCTTTAAGACTTGTGTGCTTCAAATGCCAGACTTTCCGAGCCAACATTTTGGTTGCTAAGCAGGAGCGTTGTTAAGTGATACTGATATTATGTAACACTTTTAATTAAGCAGGTACCTTGAATAAACATAATTTTGAGTTTCAAATAATACTGATTTCGTTGTTGTCTTAGGTGACATCTGTGAAAAAAATTCAGCTGCTCAGGCATGAAAATATGCTGCTCAAACACTATACTTTTCTGCTCACACTGAAAAAAAATTAGAGGGAACATTGGTCTGGTGTATTACTCTGGATCCAATTAATGAGTCCAAATGCCTTATACACACTTGGGAAGGATTGTAGAAGGTGATTATGTTAGGTGATCCAAAATCATGTTCTGTGTTATAATCATTGCTTACAAGGTATGATTACCAGTTTTATACATGTAGATTCTGGGATGGCCAGTCATTGTTGATCCTGGGGATAATAATAGCCTGGTCCTGGTCACCCCAGAATCAGCCATTTCTCTCTCAATGTCAGGATTTAGATTGGCTTTCAAGTGAGCTTTCAATCCTAAATGGCCTGATCAAGATCACTATGGGATGTTCCTGTCCAAAGAATTCCCACATACTGCCCTAGGAAACAATGGATACCCTTTGTTTTGGCAATTATTGGGCATTTTAGTACCACTACTAATTTCATTACCCCAAACTTCAGAAATAATTGAAATATAATCAACCTTGTTTAACATTGCTAACCCCTAATTCTGAGAACAAGGAAAGAAAATTATCATCTTGCTTCAAACTATTGCAAATTTGGAAATTCATTAAATCCACTATGCCCAACAGGGAAAGAAAGAAAAAACCCAGTAGCTAAGCATTGTATTCTAGTAATTCACTACCTTAACTTCATCTCTACTTATTTTGTTCCTGACAAGATTTGAAGATGGGAAATGAGGAAAAAAGATGGAAGTAGAGTCTTAACCATCACAAAATAGAACACCATCATGATTTTAAGCTTCGGTAGCTGCAACTGAGCCAGTTATAACCCAGCTTCAATATAGCTGATATTATGGTGATAACAGGAGAGGTTTGATCTGAAGCTTCCTTCAGAATTCTCCAGAATCCTTTTGTGGAAGAGCTGTCAGATTGGAGCATTTGGTTACACTGACTTGTTTCTCAGACCAAACACATCAATATTCTGCATTTGGCATAGAATACTTTTGACTTCCAAATGTAATTACCATACATGACTAGCATGGATGTTATGAAACTGAGGCATTGGATCTCTGGGGCAGATTTCTTACAATTTTGGGGGAAAATTATTTGGAAGTACACTTATTTTTAAAAATGTGGCACTGCCCAAAGGCATCATAATAACTAACATTGGTTTATTAGCTCCTAGCCCTAAAGTCTCTTGAGATACATTGGTAATTATCTTTATGCTCTGGAGAGCTATGGACAAGAAAAGACAATTTCCCATCAGAATTTCAATCTTTCTAATCTGTTCTGAAATCAACCTATACAAAATATTCAAATATTCAATCTATATCATAATATGCATTTATATTCCCCACCCGCCCCTGCCAGAATTAGCTATTAGCCAGAGCTGACAATCCCAATTGCCATGATATGAGGATATCCCATAAGAGGAATTCTTTCATAATGTTCTTTACTGAGATTTATATGAAACCAGGCAGGCTGCAAACTGCTGAATTTATTATGTTTGGAAGACTTAGTGGTAAAAGGAAACCAGGCCATCAAATAACACAGTGGTTGGACACCATCAAAGCTGACCCTAGCCAGAGCATAAAAAAACCCAACAAGTAAGGCAAGTTTGGAAGATGGGAGAGACTTGTCCCATGGAATCACCAAGAGTCGGACATGACTGAATGGATAACATCATCACGAAGCTAGTAAGAATATACTATGTTTTCATCCTCCTTTAACTAAGATAAGTGCAAGAATTTCTCACTCTGCCAGGAAAATATTCTCCTGAAACAGGGGTGTCAAGCTCAATTTCATTGAGGGCCACATCAGGGCTATGAATAACCTTAGGAGGCCAGGTAGGTGTGGCTGACTGGGTAGGTATGGCCAACTGGGTGGGCATGGCCACTTTGATGCCACTCACTGGGTGTGGCTGACTGGGTGGGTGTGGCTGACCTAGTGGGCATGGCCAGCTTCATGCCACTCACCAAACTGCTGACATGTTTTCTCTTCACATTGGGTAGACCAGGCCAAAGCGATGCAGGCCAGCCCCTTACATTTTCCAGGTTCCAGCCCGTTGGCCTTGTGTTTGACACCCCTGTCCTAAAATATTCTCACAGAAATAGAATAGCTAGGGAAATGATAGAATATGCAGTACTGTTATTAACCTTCCAATGATTCAAATGAAAGAAAATACTAAATTTCCCTCAAGTTGAAAACTCCTGGTTAAGCATATGCAGATATGATTGCCCTTGTTTTGTTCCAAAATTTGTTTTCAACTTATTGGTCTGACATAAAGTCTGATATTCCCTGTTACTCTCCCATTCAACCAGCTAGTTTTGACTTTGCTTGATCTTTTTTTGATAGATCAGCCAACCTTGAGTTACAACATAGTTGACAAACCTTTCAGGAAAGGTTGGCACCAATGCCACGTCAAGGCAATTCAGTGCGGAATTTGTGTTCAAAATAAGCTTGTTCTTAAATATGCTTGCACCTTTTACTGAGAAAGTTCAATTTTATTTTATTTTTTACTTTTTACATTTATAGGCCACCCTTAACCAATTGCAACTTCCAGTAAATTTACTGGGGATTATTTTTCAAAGGTTAAATATTTATGGGATCTCTTATTTTTCACATCTCTCTGTTCTTTTACTTGTGATATTGTTGTAACTCCAAATTGTTCCCCATTCACTCCCCACCCTCAATTCTGTCCTTAGTCCAGGATGGGAGTGTTACCAAAATCAAAAGCTGCTACAGAAGCTCCATAGGCTGTCAAGTTTCATTGTAAGGATTAAAAATATATTCTGGGCAATTGCTTTGCAAATCACTTTAATCCTTGGCCAGAGAATGGAGTATTTTTAGAAAGCTGATCATAGGGAATGTCAGATACTCCCTCTTGTAGCCCTTTTGAAAACATGGTGACATGATACCTCCACAGTGAAAGAAGAAGCCACAGAAGCCCATTTTGATATATTTATAGTAGCTGGAATATTCATCTATTATTTTTTTAAAATAGGGAAACATTGGTTGCCCAGGAAGAGACTAGGCAGAAGAGAATTTTGGACACAACTCACAGTGCTTGAAAATGTATCACAGAAGTAGCCTTATTTGGAAAGTCTTGTTCTGTAGCCCACCACACAGCTTTCCAAGCAATGCTATTCTAGATCCCTCACCTGACAACATTACTCAACCTATAATCCAGGGTTTTTGCATTTGTAGGTAGGGAAGAGTTTCGCAGCGATGAATCATCTCTATTTTTTCGAACAGAGAATGCTAGATTACTTACACGACGACACAGACAGTTCAGTTATGACTCTGACCACCACTCATTCTGCTTTCTCTCTGGTTATTAGTTAATACCATGTATTTCATAGCTTAACGCATTCTTCCATTTCAGATTTGCTGCCTTCTTCCTCTCTTTAGCAATCTGATGAAGTAAATTGTTGTTTTGCATTTTAAAGACTTTGATATTGAAGTATTAATATTTACAAACCCATTTTGTGGTTTGTAGTTGAAAGACTCTGAATCAAGTTATCTCAGATTGTCAGAGTGGGATCAGAGCTGTTTTGAGTGCTGAGAAATGGAATCATTTATTAACTGGTTTAGCCTTTTATAGTAACAGCTGTGATCCTCTGATAAATTCTACATAGTTTTTGTTTGCTTACAATAGGTAAATTAATCTACATTACACAAAAAACTTTTTCTGAATGCAGAACATGTAAATAAGGCTGCCATAATATCCCCTGAATATCCCTCTCCTCTTTCCATTATCCAGCAACTTAGAAATCTTGGCTGACAAGTGCCAGCAGCTCCACTCAACAACTGAGGACAAACTCAGCTACTGCTTGCTTTGCTAAGTGTCAGGGCAGTGATCAGGTGCCCAGGCAATTGCTTCTTTTGGCTCCAGAGGCAATGAGCACTCCAGCAAATAAAGAAACTTAAAGCTTTATTATAAGCAAACAGATTTAAAAGCATCACGTAAAAGGCATACATACCAAGCAAGGTGATACCCAAATCTCTTACAAGCTGCCAAGAGCTCCTTAATAAGGACAGCAGAGATACCTTAAGTCTAGCCAATTTCTGTAGTGTCTAGTGCTGGGTTTTGGGCAGAAGCTTCCGACAAACAACACCACCACCAAGTTTTTTTATCGAAACCTGGCACCATGACTTCATGGCCCTGCTATGGTCATGAGACTAGAAAACCTGATCTTGACTGGATGACACATGACTCTACAGCTATATGACCCCCCCCCCCCATCGCCCATCCCTTTCTCTTTTATTCAGTAAACAAGCGTAAAAAACCAAGAGGTTAAATCAGAATGAGTTCTAAACTCCTAGACTTTTCTTAATAGGAAAGAAAAGGAGGATGGGAGAATAGAAAAGGCAAATCAAAATATGTCATTAGCTCCTTGGAATAAACAATGGGCTTCCACATTGCCTACCACACTGTTTTCTCATCCAGTGCTGATGTAGAAGGTATAGCAGCATCATTAAGTAACTTGTGGCACAGGATTCCATTCATTCATTCTTTTGAACCAGCAGCAAGAGTGGCATTTGTCACCTGTCCATCCACTCACTATTTCTCTTGTTCTGAACACATCTAAAGGACACCAGAATGATTTTAAAAAATGGACATCAAATTCAAGAATGGCATTATGAAATGTCACAACAGATAGTCTTAAGGAAGGGGGAAAATTAGTCCCATTGCTTTTCTATGTATCAACATTCCAGCACAGAAGTTGCATTGCTAGGGACCACCGGAAAGTATTTTAAATAATGCAGCAAAAAATTAAAAAAAAGATTCACTAAGTCACAAACATTGCCCAGTATATTTAAACAATTTAATCCTCCACACGGAAAGACAACAATGCTGGAAGTGCTGCATTTTCCCATACAATTGCAGTATGTACTCAGAATACAGTTGTGTAGCAAAAGTACAATTTGAGGGAAGCCATATTAAAGAACCCTAAGAAAACCACAATTACTGTGCAAAATATTGTTTGTGCAAAAGAACCCGAGAAACTCTTTCTTTCTTGTTCCCTTTGATTGGTTGGTTGGTTGATTATGTGCCATGAAGACGATGTCAACTCTTAGCAACCATATAAATTTTCTCCATGTCAATCTATCCTTAACCGGTCCTTCAGGTTTTCCAGCAGTGCACTTAATCACCACTGTAACTGAGTCCATCCATCCTGCTGCTAGTCAATTTCTTTCCCAGAATTAGAAACTTCTCCAGAGAGCTCAGTCTTGATTTTGAAGAAGGTTCATTATGTGGTTGATACGGAGTTAATGGTGCAAAATCTTCCTTCATTTGTCATCATTATGACCTACACCTCAAAATTCGAATAACAAAAGTTGTGCACATGCATTCCAGTTGCAAATCTGGTGTGTGTGTGTGTGTGTGTGTGTGTGTTCATATATAAGTTTGGATGGGACAAATTTCTTATCCATATCTTATCAGAACAACGCTGCATGTGCTAACCACTATCCCATGTAAAAGGAAGATTCTTCCTTTGGTAAATGTCAAGCAAAACTGCAGGTGTGGTAATTCTTATTCTTGCAACAATCAGAGGTCCAGCATTTGCAGAGCTTCAGCCTTTATCTCCCAGTGCTTCACAAGCAAAAATATGTTTCCTTCTCAGGAAAACCCTGATGCTCTTGGCTTATCTGCTCTCACTTCGTGACCTTTCTGAGTGCCATGAGGCAGCAATTTCCAACTTTGGTTGTGTTTACCCTGCACAATACCATGGTATGATAATCAGTAGTCTATTGAATAAACAGTAACTGGTGGGGTTCATACCATATGTAGCAACACAAACAAACCACATTATTGCTTACTGTGTGGTTTGAAACTAACTTTTGGCTATTTTTGTTGTCCTTTGAGAAAAGCTAAAATGATCATTTCCATTGTTTAGGAAGGCTGCCTGGAACTAATTTTACCAAGGCTTAGTTATGGGAGAGGTTCAGCAGAGGGTAGCATTTGGCTTAGACCTGGTTAGTGTCTGAATCAGAGACCACCAGAGAATTCCAAGGATGTTGGCTAGCTGGAAAGTTTTAAAAGAATCTCAAAAGAAAACCAGGACCAACCAGTCCTGTATTATTATTGCCTAAGGAACCACAGATATGTGCTGATATGATCACTGGGAATCAAGCTTGCCTTGAGAGCACCTTAATCATTTCTTTATTTCTTTATTTCTTTGTTCATTTCTTTAGTCATGGAACAAAGAAGTTAAGAATAAAGTAGGAGCTATGGCTGTATGTATTCTGCCCTATGTAGGGCAGTAAAGAAATATCAGTCCAGTCAAACTTTCAGCATGTCAACAAATTGAGCCAGAGTTTTCACAGAGGTGGACAAGTTTAGAACTGCTGCAACTAATGTTTAATAGTGATATAAATACAATAAAAACATAAATACAACGAACGAGTCTGGAGATATTTCACAAGAAGAGTCCTCTGCTCACAAAAGAATACCTTATGCCACCAGACTTGAAATTTTAGGCTTAGACAATTTAGAAGTTCACCATCTTCGATCCGACCTAAGCGTAGTACATAAAACTATCTGCTACAATGTCCTACCTGTCAATGAATACTTCAGCTTCAACCACACATCACACAAACTCACAATAGATACAAATTTATGGTAAATCGCTCCAAACTTGCTTGCAGAAAATACGACTTCAGTAACAGAATCGTTAATGCCTGGAAGTGTCAATACCTGACACTGTGGTTTCTTCCCCAAACCACCAAAACTTTTACCTTAGACTGTCTACTGTCGACCTCACTCCATTCCTAAGAGGCATGCATAGGTACACCAGAATGTCTACTGCCCCTGTCCTAATATTCCCTTGTACTGTATTTGTATTTATTTCATGTATTCATAATCATGTCTATATTTATATCTGTTATCTAATTCATGCTTGATGAAAATAAATACATAAAAATAAACAAAACAAGCATTTTATTTATATCAGGCAAGTCTGTTGTCACCATATCCTTAGACTTCATTAGACAAAGGTTACCTGGGATAGCAGAGTGTTAGCAAGGCGCTGAACCCCATCTGTGTAGGGGAAACAAAGGGAGCAGGTGATATCATGTATATCGCAACTTCATATAGATACTACATTGTGCATTGTTCATGGGTTTTCACTGATGCAAATTATATAATTTGTGCCATTTGACTGATGACATTATGATAAAAGTCATAGGACAGGGGTGTCCAAACTCCATGCTGGCTGGGGAATTCTGGCAGTTGAAGTCCACAAGTCTTAAAGTTCCCAAGTTTGAACACCCCTGTCATAGGATGATGATCTTTACCAGACATCTGGGATCCCCTTCTAAGACATCTGCACAACTAATTGAAAACCCAGATTCATTGTAAGATAAATAGCAGACAAGTGACTCTTTGGGAAAATAGCCACTACTGAGATAATATTGCCAAGGTGAGGGATGCCTTATATGGAAATGACATGGCAGTTAGAAAGGCTTAAGGCTAAACTAGATCTGAAATTGAAAAGAAAATATAACCCTTTCCTGCCCTGTGACTCCACAATTCTTGGGGAAACCTTTCTCCAGCAATTGGCATGGGAGATTTTCATGCAGTATAGGTTCAAGGTCCCTAACATCTCCAGGTGCATCTAAAGAGCAGCCACTGACAATCGATTTTAACAAAACTATAAAGACACTTATACCATCATGCTTGGCTCATAAATAACATAAAATTCAGCCCTGGTTTTATTTTTTTACTTAAAAGAAAGCATGGTTTGGCTGGATTTTTTGTGAAGAGGAATTTCAGCAACCCCATGTATTGTACCAATACATAATGTCAAACTGAGGGCACCGAAGAGAAATATATCTGAAGTTGAGGGGTCCTTGGTGCTTTCTGAGCTTGATTGGTTTTTTCCCCCTAGACATTTCACTACCAAACTATGTAACAGCGTCAGTGCTAGTCCTATGAGCCCTCATTTCAACTCTCAGCTATAAATATTCTCCTTTGTTGATATCTGTAGTTTTTGATCCCCATAAATTTTTAAGTGTTACCATTATCTCAGTTTCTATTTTTTTTTTTCAATAAAATGTAAATAAAAGGCAAACACCTTTTCATATGACAGTTCCAGAAGTGGTATTCAGCCAGTTCTCTCCAGTTTGGGCAAACCAGTAGTGGCGGCTGTGGGAGGCTCCGCCCATGTGCCCCGATATAATGCGCAAGCACTCCGCATGCACGGAAGGGGGTGCACATGCACAGATGCAGTGCGTGCGAGCGTTCACATTTGTGAACCAGTAGGGAAGTAAGTGAATCCCACCACTGGATAGGTCAGGTGAAAACTGATCAGATAAATGTACTAAATGTGGTTTTTTTAAATCATCAGACTCTGATGATGTTACCTACTGGCAGAGGATAATGGCTCACACAACCTACTGAGAAATTAAGGAAGGCCTCCTCTAGGAGACTCTGCTTTGATCCAGAGAACCACTGATCCCTCTAGAATTGTACCTCCCCCCACATTTAAGAATTTATTGTGGCAAAATATTAAGGATTGGTTGGGAGGATTTGTTGAACAAAGATAACACTTTAAAGAGCTTAAGTGGCAGGATGGAGAGAAACGTAATAAGCCTATGCAATTCTTCTTGCCAGCCTTTAAGGATTAAAATCACATATTACACATCTTTTGAATTATTTTGTTTCTCATAGAGAAGAGTGTTGCAAGGAAGAAATCAGGGAAAATATGTTCCTTTGAGGAATAGGGGAATTTCATCCTTTACCCCAGCCAGCTGATACAATTGGAAACGTAATGCAAGACAAATTCATCCCAATTCAAAGTCCAATGTTTCTAGGATATATGGTCATATTCCCTTCCTGTGCAAAAGACAGAGCAAACAAAAACCCCAAAGCCCCCATCCCTACATCGTTGTCTATCACTTCTATATTCATCTCAGAATCTTTGGATAAGGTCATTTTTTTCACCCACGCCAGGGTGACAAAAGTGGGTCCTTCAGCCAGTCTGTTGAAAAGCTCCTAATGGCAACCTTCCCTGAAGATGTTCCTGTTGCTATCCTTATTCTAGGCTGAGGAGGAGGAAGAGGGGGTGGAGGAGACTGTCTAGTGGACAGTAAGAGATGTTGTCAGAACCTGGTACACTTCCTGACTATGTGAGAGAGAATGTTGATAGCTGCATCCAATTACACATGCTTTGGCCTACAGAATTCCCATGCAGCACCTGCTGGGGATAACTGCTGTTCAGTTCTGTAGGATTGCATGGGGATGTTGGTGTATAATTTTGCCACAAACTGATACCTTTAAGTATCAGAACATACATTAACAGTCCTTTATCTAAGAAAACCAGGAATACTTTTGTCAATAATGGTAGTGTCAAGCTTCTGATCCCTTTGAACATTTATCGCTATTCAACTTGCCAATGAACTGGTGGGGGGAGGAAGGTGGAGGAAGAATACAAACGATCCAAGAATAGACCGTGTGAGCCAAGAACCCACCAAGGTCACTGCTGCAGGTGTACGACAAAGAAATGAACTGTTCTCAAAACAAAAGACTGATACGTAATTGGACAGCATGACCTCTATGGGAGAGAGAAAGGGAAATCTAATATTTAACTATGTAGCATTGAGCGGGAAAACGTCAGAGCCGGTGTACTACCAACCATCTGACTAGTTAACCCCAAAAAAGTAGGCACTCTCAGGCATTTTGAAATCCCAGAAGTAATTCTTCATTGCCAAAGTGATGTATCCAATAAAGTTTTATGGTTGAGAGGTAGCCCCTGGTTTGCATGAAGAGGAAGGGGGCTGCTACAAAATTCTTACATTATGTAACCCTCTATTCCATACTACAGAACTCCTCCATGTCAGTCTAAGTTCTTCTTTTCCCCCGCATTAATCTTGGACATCTTGGCTTTTTATAATTGGATTTTGCAGGACATGTGATGAGATAAAAAGTCCTCAGATCTATTGTAACAAAACTGGGTTACCCTTGAAGTGGGAGGGAGAAGGAGAGAAAAAGTGCAGTGCAAGACAAATGCTTTGACTTGATGCTATCTTCTTAACAGTCCTGGACCAATAATCTGTCAGCCTACCGCTTCTATTCACGGCACATCTAAGAAGAACCTTGTTTATTACTGTGGAGTAGTGGTGACCAAGAATCTGAAGACCTGGAAAAAACAGAGGAATTGGAGGGGCCAAACGAGCTAGAAGAAGAAAGTGATATGGGTAGTGGAGCAAGTGCTGAAGATAAGGAACTTGCTAAGAGATCAAAGGAGTTGGAAAAGAAGCTTCAAGAAGATGGAGATAAAGAGGCGAAGACTGTTAAGCTACTTCTGTTAGGTAAGTGTAATGTAACAGGCCATTTACCTCATATTTTTTGTGTGTGGATACTAGTATCCTCACCTTGGATGGGATCAACAAGAGAAAACTAGTATAGAATTACTCTTCCTGCACATTTTCTAAATGCTGTCCATAAATTGTTCTGCAGTAACGTACCAGTTGCTCAGTATCAACAATAGCAGATCAGATGGGAAAATATTTAATTGTCATTAGATGACCACAGTAGAACTATGGTTTGGGTTGATTCTGGTATAAACAAGAAATTCAAACATTTAGAAACTTTGATTTTCTGTTTCCTGAGGCAAATTTGTATCAATGGCAGAAGATAGAACAGTGGGACAAATAACTGCAGTCCATTGGTTATAATGAGAGGTCACCCAGATCTTTTCATACAGTTCAGTGGCACCATGGCTGTTAGAAAAGATTAAGTATTTCCAAGAAGGATAATGGAGTGCTACAAAGTAAGGAAAGATATAGTTTATGTTTCAGAATCAGTAAAATTCTCCCTTGTGCTGAAATATTTTCCATGATTAAAAATAATAGTAAAAGGAAGGAAGGAAGGAAAGACTTCACCTGAAGTAGTTTCCTATACAATTGACTCTTCTCAAATGTGTGATGAAGTTGCTATGTAACCATTGTTAAACTTAATTTTTGCCCTATGAAGGAGGCACTGGAAAACCACTTCCAAAAAAACTTGCCAAGAAAACTGCAGGACCTGCAGTCGTTAAAATTTACTAAAAGACACACAGACACACACAACCTGCCTCCCCTAATTTTACCAGCAATCCACAAGCACAGGGCATTGAAAATGCATTGACATGAAATATAATAATAAATGATTTATTATAAATTATAAATGATTTATTAAATTTATAGGCTGCCCAACTGCTAGCAACTCTGGGTGATTTACTATTGTTGAAAATATTTAAGATAAAAAATATTTTTTAAAAAAACAGAAAAAGCAGGACAAGACAGAAAAACAACAAAGACAAAGAAAACAAGGCCAGAGAGGAATGGAAAGCAAGAAAGCAGCATCAGATCCTCACCAAATGCCTGAGGAAAAACCCAGGTCCTTAGCACTCTTGAAAATACCAGTAGGGTGAGTCCCATTTGAATTTTGAGGAATATTATTCCAGAAGTCAGGTGCTGCTACAGAGAAGGCATGCTTCTGAGTTCAGACAAATGGCTTTATTTAATTGATGAAATTCAGAATGCACCCATCCTGCTAAATCAAACTGGCCAGATAGATACTATGGGAGGCAAAGAGACCCCTAGGTAACCAGGTAACCTATGCCAAAGCGGGCTTTTATAGGTGACAGCCTGCACCTTGAATTGCACATGGAAGTAAACTGGTAACTTGTGCAGTGAAGCAGAGGTGTTCCATAGGCATACCGAGATATGTCTGTCACTGCCTATATCACTGGATTCTGGATCAGCTGAAGCTCATAGATGGGCTAGACTAGAGCATGTTGCAGTAATCAAGCTATGAAGTGACCCGAGCATAAGTGACTGTCTGAAAGGCCCACTGATCTTGGAAAAGAAACAACTGGCACACCAGATGAAGTTGGACAAAAGCCTTTCTGGCCATAGCTGTCACTTGCTCACTGAGCAGGAGTTATGAGTCCAGGAAGACTCCAAAAGTGTGTCAAACTCCAAGGTCAAAGTTGGAATATCTCCAGATCTGGGTGGTCCAAACATGCACACTACCTTGGTCTGGGAATGATTGGGTTGGAGATGGTTTCTTCTGATCCAGATCTGCATAGCCTTCAGGTAGTGGAACAAAGCCACGACAGCTTCGTTAGCTGGACCAGATGTGAAAGATCTAACTGGATGTCATCAGCATACTAATGATAATTGATCCCTAAATCAATGGATGACTCACCCAGAAGTTTCATATAAATGTTGAAAAGGAGGGGAGAGAAGCATGAAGCACCCAACGAATGAAAGACTTAGGGGACGGTTTTTGCCTGTCCACCAAGTACAACCAGCCCAGGAGAAAGGAAGAGAATCACTGTAAAACAGTGCCCTAACTATAGAACCAGCTTAAAAGGATACTCTGTTTAATGGTATTGAAAACCATCGAGAGATCAAGGAGCACAAAGATAGATGCACCACATCCCAGTTCTGCCACTGTTCATCAACAAAGCTGTCTCGGTACTAAATCCAAATCTGGAACCTGATTGAAATGTTATCTGTTTCATCAGCAGCAGCAGGGTGACTATCTTCTCAATAATCTTCACCACATTTTAAGATTTGGCTGCCCAGGTAACTAACTTTTAATTGTGTCTTCTTGGCTGTGCTCATCTCATTTGTCCTGTGAGCCATAACCAGCATACTATAACATCATTGGAAGTGCTATGGCCCTAACAGCAGACATACCCTCAAATATCACCCATCTCTACTAGTGCACAATAAAAGACATGTAAGTATAATCTTTATTGTCATCGTACTTAAATACAATGAAATTGGTTAACAAATGTTCACTCAACTTGACTGGAACATATGTCAGAGATGAAGTGAGAGAATAACAACTGCA